>NW_027509205.1:18270000-18632500 GCF_051911475.1 Siphateles boraxobius | reverse complement strand
ACCTACTGTCACTTTCAGATCTCAAAACTTCCCAATACAAAAACTAAGCTGCAAAAATAATAATAGTTTGGTACTTGTGCGGCTGTATTATATAAAATAAAACAGATGAATACATTTGAACATATATTGAAATTATAATTTATTCCTGTGATCAAAGATGATTTTTCATCATTACTCCCGTCTTCAGAGTCACATGATCCTTCAGAAATCATTCCAATATGATGATTTGATACTCAAGACAGATTTCTGATTATTATCAATGTTGAAAACAGTTGTGCTTCTTCACATTTTGTGCAAACCGTTATACATTTTTAGATGAATATAAAGAACATAAAAAACAGCATTTATGTGAAACAGAAATCTCTTGTAACGTTATGAATGCCTTCAATGTCACTTTTGATCTGACATTTTTGAACTTTATATAAATTGGTCACAATCTAACGCAGCATTGCAGAGACTGTTACAGAAGGACCTGACAGCAAACCTGCAAGAACCATTAATCATTTAACATAAGAAAAAGATGTACAAATTAAGCTCTTAAATGCACAGCGGCAAAAGAAAAAAAAACTGATTGATGTTCATGTTGTAATATGTTTGATGGAAAAAAAAACATTGATAGACATTAAATAAATGCTAAAAAAAAAAACTTCAATGACTAAAAAAAATGTATTTATAAATCGCAAACAAAATGTTGTTCCATCAAAACTCTCTCCTTTCCTGGAGAGTGCGTCTCTAATTATGGAAACTCGCTCAGCCACAGGAAGCATTTGGGGCTGCTATTAAAATTATATGCCAGGCAGGTGCTCATCTCAGAGTGAGAAATGTTAGAAAATGCACCCAAGATGGCATGAAATGCATAAATTGTCAGTCATCATCGCCCTCACAATCAATCTCCCGGCAGGACTTCCTGTCTGTCTGTAACACTTATTTAGGGAAGCATCACAGCACAATCTTCTAAACAGAGACCTGGTGATGCAGCCGGGAGAATCTTGATAATTCTGCTACAAATTGGACCATTCAGAGAGTGATTGTGAGTACATGGGAATGTTTTAGCGCATTCATTGTCTATACCTTATTTATGCACACTTCCGATGAACAATTCTGATTCATATTTCCCCTAATGAATGTCACTTTGACCAATTCTGACTCAGATTTCACTTAATGAATGTGGTTCCTTAATGATTCCATAACTAATTGTGAAGTTAAAAGAATAAAAACTGTCTTGAAATGAAAACTTGCATCTAGCATCATCTCTCACTTTATTGCAATAAGTCTAAAAGCTAAAAGCTTCACATCTTGAGCAGCATTTACCACAAAAGTGTTCTTTCACACAGACTGAAATATTTATGTTGCATAAATGCATTTTTATTTACATTTATTTATTTATTTGGCAGATGGCAGAAGGAACATCACAACTTTAAGAACCAACAATATTTGCAGAGTACCATGCAAGGTTTTCTATTTTACTATATTATAAAATGTAATTAATTCCTGTGATCAAAGCTGAATTTTCAAACATAATTCCTCCAGTCTTGAGTGTCACATGATCCTTCAGAAATCATTCTAATATGCTGATTTGCTGCTCAAGAAACATTTATTATTATCAATGTTGAATACTCTGATAAATAGAAAGCATTTATTTGAAATAGAAACCTTGAGTAACATTATAAATGTCTCTACTGTCACTTTTGATCAATTTAAAGCATCCTTGGTGAATACAAGTATGAATTACTTAGGGGAAAAACTTTTAAATGGTAGAGTATTTATAGGTGGTGTTGTCTTCAATTATTTGTGTGTGTTTGCGTGTTTACAATCTTACATGTCTCCAGTTTGCCCTCCTTCTCCTTCTTCCTGTGATCCAGTGGTGGTACGCGAGTCGCTGTCATAGACCCCGTTCACTTCCTCCTCCGTTATAATGTCAAACACCCCATCATCCGGTTTCTCACCAGGATCTGTAACTGCATGTCAGGACACAGGAAGTTATCAACTTTGACATCAATCCATAAGAAATGTAAAAAGTGAGTAGAAAGACAATAAGCATGAAGCAAGGTCCTTAAAAATGGGCAAGACTTAAAAATAACAACACAAGATCCATCATATGTTAACAACCTTAAACAACTTAAGTAAAAGTAAATGTAAAAACGAATAAGTAAAATGGCAGACTAGAACACTATACATTCCTATTATTCAAATCAGTTAAATGAACATTAGGCTGCATAAATTGGGTCAGCCGGAACCGGGAACACTTCCTTTAACACCTGATGTACTCACTACATCATAAAAAGAATGGCATCTACGCTATTTTAGTCTTTCTGTTTATTCTGAGGTTTACTGTAATCAGCCCGACCCGGGCCGTATACTGATCAGATGGTGGACCTGCGTCTAGACACGACCACAACGCATCCCTGAAGTGTCAGCAGATCTTGTGTCAACTAGACTCTCCCCTGAGAGTCTAGTTGAGAGAGACTACGCTAATATTACTCTCTCTGTTTATCCCGAGGTCTACCGCAAACTGCCGGATCCAGGCCATATACAGATCTGATAAAAGACCTGCGCCTGGACACGACGACAACACATCCCTGATATGCCAGCCTCATCAACCCTGTGACGGCCTCATGGACACCTCAACAAACTCGTCTCCATGCCGGCGTGATGACTCCGACCACTAACCAGATGAACTGGATAAATATTGTGAAAGTTCTGATCTCATCTGACTTCTGACCTGATTATGCCTGAATCATAATCATACACTGTTCGTTCATTGGCCAAAGGAGGACTGGCCCCCTGACTGAGCCTGGGTTCTCCCAAGGTTTTTTTCTCTATTCTGTCACCTGATGGAGTTTTGGTTCCTTGCCACTGTTGCCTTTTCGCCTTTCTTCGCCTTTGTCGCCATTGGCTTTCGGCTTGCTTAGTTGGGGATATTTCATTTGTATTTAACAATACTATTACAACATTATTTTCCTGTTATCTCTGTAAAGCTGCTTTGAAACAATCTCTATTGTAAAAAGCGCTATATAAATAAAGGTGACTTGACTTGACCCTGTGAAGGCCTCATCGACACGACAGCCATCGGCACTGATCCTCAACAAACGTGTCTTCATACACACGTGATGACTCCAATCTTCAGCCAGATGAACTGCATAATATAATGTTCCGATCCAATCTGACTTCTGACCTGTAATGCTGCCTGAATCATAATCATACACTGTTGGTTCGTTGGCCAGAGGAGAACTGGCCCCCCGACTGAGCCTGGTTTCTCCCAAGTTTTTTCTCCATTCTGTCACTGATGGAGTTTTGGTTCCTTGCCTCTGTCAACTTTTTCACCTTTCTTCGCCTTTGTCGCCATTGGCTTTTGGCTTGCTTAGTTGGGGACATTTAATTTTATATTTAACAATATTATTATAACATTATTTTCCTGTTATCTCTGTAAAGCTGCTTTGAAACAATCTGTATTGTAAAAAGCGCTATATAAATAAAGGTGACTTGACTAAACTAAAAACAAATTAAAACTAAACAGAAATATTTTTTTAAAAATGATAAAAGAACAAAACAAAATGACAAAAAAACATATTATTAAGTAGTGTTGTAGTACTCAAGACCAGTCTTCTTGGGACCACTTTTTGAAGGCCTCGGTCTTGTCTTGGTCTCAACTACTTTTGTACTTGGCTTTGTCTCAGGCTACGAGGACTCAGGATTTTATTTCAAGACCAGTCAAGACCACAACTGCGGGGATACGACCTAGACTTGGTTTAGGACTACAACACTATTGATAAGTACTATAATACTAAAATAACACTGTATAGATCTAAATTCAGTTTTTGTTTTTTTTATTCAGTGCCTACTGATTCGTTCTGAATTGTTAGTAAGTTTCAAAGTACCATTATTCAAGTGTTAATTACTGATAATGCATTGATGGTAATGTCACATGGTATGTGTTACTTTTCTCAGCGAAGGACAGGATGGACCAATCACAGTCTGTGATGACTCCATATAATTTGACTTGCATGTCAGGAATCTTAATTTAAACAAATTGTAAATTTTTGTGTAAAAATATCTGCAATACAATAAAAAATCCTGACATGTGAGCATGCCTGATGGAGTATCTGGTTTTTGAGCATCAAGTACCCCCTTGAAAAAAATATTTTGTTGTATGTCATAAAGGAAACCTTTACTAAAAAGCAATATTTGCTATACAATCAATGATACGACATACAAAGTGCTCTGTAACAAAATCCTGATCCTTTAGCATTCTACAATGGGCTTCTTGGCCATTCAATTTATTCAAAAAGACAATCTTCAGACACAAAAGATGAATGCCAGGCAGAACAATGTATTCAAGCACTTGAAGGTTCTCTCAATTCATACATGCCACTGTATTCACATACTCAAAATGAAAAACCATGACGTTGACAGCACCTTTCTTTTTAGCCCTTACATGGAGAGGTTATAGGAAAGAAAAATTAAGTACATTTTAGGGAGCTCTTAATGGAAAAAAAGTTGGCAGAATTTAAAACTCTCTTTAAAAAATAACAACTCGAACCTCCTGGGAAGTTCCTACGTACAAGACAGACACTACGATATAATAAAAAATAAAATGGGCAATTTTATGCATATTATGCTTTTTTACTATGAGGAGGCAGAAAGCTTTTTAGCACTAATGCAAAACATTGAAGAGCAAAGGAAGCAAATTCTGTGTGTTTTTCATACTCTCAAAGGGAATGATGGGAAATGCAAGTTGATTGCACAAGTCTGTCCTCATGAATCAGCTAAATAAGTAGTGTTTTCTGGCTATTTTTCATCAACAAAATGCATAAACTAAACTGCATAGTTAAAACAATTAGAATTTTAGGTTGGCATTCATGTGCAATCAACTCGTGAATACAATCATTCCAACATGACATGAAGGGTGTGTTTTCTGCTGTGTGTATCTGTACCTGTAACTCTTGGTGTGGGTATATAGGGTGGTGGTGGTGGTGATTGACCGGCAGCGTTTGTGTGGGGTGGTGACAGATTTTCTGAAGAGCTTTTGAGTTCAGCCTTGGTAAATCTTTCCACCACGGCGCTGTGCTGCGTGTAGCAGTCTTGACAGCAGCGCTCCTTCTTTGCGTTTTTTGTCATTACATAATTGTTGCTGCAGTAGTAACAGAAAATACGCCCACACAACCTGCCGGGAAACACAGAATAACTATAAGTCCAAATATTCGACACAAAAAAACATGCAATATTTTTAAACCAAACAAAGCACCATTTATAAAGTTCTTTACATTGAGTCTGAAATACTTTAGTATATTCACATTCGGTTCTCTTGGTTCTTTTGGTCCAGACAAAAAAAAAAGAAAATGATACATTTAGTCCTGATTCGCTTTTGATTATTAAGACCAAGCCTAAAGATACAAAATAAAAAAAACAGCTGTTATGACATTTATTTAAAACAATGCTGTGTGCTGGGATAAATGTGCTCACTGTATGAGAGTACATATGATGGTATATGACGGAGCTGAAAACTCGTGAATAAAAATTATAAAATGTATGAAGAGTCAAAACAGCGGCAGAAATCCCTCCATCACACACACAAACGATGATCTGCTGCAAGGAAATGCCTTTTCCTACACCTGTACTGACCTCTAATGGGCAATGCAGCTTCTATGATAAGAAAAACTAGGCATGCGTGAGCATTCTGTCCTTTTTAGAGTCGCATACTGTGACATCACATCCTGTTTTTGGTTCGTTTAGATGTCTTTGGTCCATGTTGCGTTCATATTTCCACTAGTTTGGTTCACACCAGGGTTCAGATGGCAGCATTCACACTTGTTCAAATGAACCACACTAACAGAGCAATAGCACCCGGGTTTGCTTTAATCAAAACCAAACCCTACAAGTGTGAACTCTCACAAGTGACTAATTCGTTCAGGCACCAAACATTTTTTGTTGAGTTTGTCGCAAAAAACTGTTGTCAGATAATTCAACAGGTCTTAAAACATCATAAAAATTTAATATAATCATAAGTCCTGATAACAGTGGACTATTTAATGTACCCAAATTGCTATAAAAACTCAGCATGTGTCTAAAAGTCTTGAGGGGGAGGATTGACTAAGAACAAATTGTGCTCTGTGACAGTTGTTTATTTGTATGCATTATCTGAATTGTTTCAGCCACACTGACTAAAGTACTTATGCAGATCAGGAAACAAAGCAAACACAGGCTAAATCTGCGCATACAGCTGAAACAAAACAAAATTAGTTGGACACTTAAATCTCACTTAAATAAAAAATGCATGAATATATTTGCATTATTTTACAATATATTTAATTCAATGTTAATGTGTATAGAGCTTTTCACAACACATATAGTTCCAAATGATGTGAAGAGAAGAAATAATAGCACTTTTCCAGTTTTTACTAACATGGCGGGGCTGCCTTTTCTTTTAGAGCCTTTCTTCAACAAATGTGTACAATATTTTAAAGGGGCAGTAAGCAATTTTTGACAAACGCAATTGAAAATTGAAATCAACACCAAAACAAACAAATTGTGAATATTTACTAATGTCTGTTGTGTGTGTGTGCTGAAAAAAAAATGTGTTTGTACATAGTCCTGGACCGATCAGACCGAGAACCGCAACATTCTTGTAGCCAATCAGCAGTAGGGGACGTGACCACTTATGATGGGGGAGGAGAGAGAGTGAGCAAGCCGGACATTTGTAGAAAGATTGTAGAAAGAGAGGTGGCTGAGATATTACAAGCCAAGAGAAAAAGTCAGAGGAATATTATTAGAAGAAGAAGAGTTACAATCAGGCAAGAGCTAGGACCCGCGTTAATACTGGAAAAGCTTTTCAGCACTGGAGAGATATTAGAGATGCCAAGGTTGCTTTGTTTCTGCTCGATACATGAGTACCATTGGTTTCACGGAACCAAGATATGCTGTTGTTGTAATATTAGCTAACATGACAGTTTTGAGTGTTATTGTTTGCCTGCAGCTAGTGTGCTGGCGATTAACATCAAAGTCTTGCTTAGTTAGTTTAGTTTAAGTTTTTAATTTACCTTTATTGTCATTGCATGGTATACAACGAAATTTGACATCTCTCATAGAAAAGAAAACAAATTGTTTTTTATCCATATTACCCACATATACCAACACACATAAAAACATTAATTTAAAAACAATAAAAATAGATTAAAGTGCAGGGCTCTCAAGTCTCACGCATTGGGCGTGAGACACACGCATTTCAACCCGTTCACACGCTAACACGCCACACCTTGTATTTCTCACGCTGAGGAGTAAGGGAACTTGTCCCGCTATACAATTAATGGACGAGGCGCAGGCAAACGGAGGGAAGTTCTCTGCCGAGTTCATAGCATCTGTCTCGAGTTATACAGAGTTAAATGCTAGCTACCAGCCAATCAGAAATTAGAATTAGTTGTTTCCGTGTAAATTATGTGTTCCCGCTGCAAGCACGTTCGTTACTAGAGAACACGCGCACACACAGAGTGGAAGTTGAAAGAGCACGATCTGATGAATGCGGTTTGCAGACATCTTCATTTATTTATTTATATTTTTTAGCATTTTGATTTTACGATTCCTGGACGATATCTCTTGCCTGTGATCAAAGATAGTGAGAGCTAATGTTGAGGAGTATAGCCAAATTCGTGCTAAATTATTTTTGATGCATTCAAAAACTCTCCAACTGCTTTTAAAGGGGTCATCGGATGCAAAATACATACTTTTATATGGTATTTGCAAATAAATGTGTCTTTGCAGTGTGTGGACACAATCACCATGCAATCAAAAAAATCCATTCACTTTTTTTAATCCTCAAAAAGCCAAAAAGTTCTTGCTCATTATCATTTAAAGAGACATGCACCGAAACGGGTCACAGTGAACAGAGCTGTTTTTGAAGAGGTAAAAAGGGTGTTGTTTTACACAACCATTGAGAAATTTTACATGCTCAGGGCAAGTTGTTATGACACAATGTTATATACATTGAGCACTGATGTTCAGTTGGCTTGTTTGGGGTCAAATTTATTTTTATTGTTCAATAAATTTGTCTTTTTTTAAATATAACTATTCATTTTATTTGGATGAATTTGTCTTTTTATTAGATTTAACAATTGTTATACTTTCCATTTGTGCTGGTCAATTATGAACAATAGGCAAAATTGAACTGCTAGCAAAAATTGAGGCGAATTTGGTTGGGTCGAGGGACCGCTGCTGGAAATATTTGGGTGGCTCCTCCCCTAAATCTCACTCTAAACTTTTGATAAAACTTGAGAGCCCTGAAAGTGTCTTGTGCATGTTGTTTGAACAGCATTTCATACATGTCTGTTCAAAATTATTGAAGCAGCTGTGGGAGGATAGAGGCACGAGAGAGTGAATTCAGTTCAAAAATGGCTGTTGGGTAAAAACTTTTTCTGAATCTGGAAGTGCGAGTCTTTAGAGCTCTGTAGCATCTTCCAGATGGCATTAGTGCAAACAGATCATTAAACGCCAGCTGTTAGTCATTTCCTGTGTTGCATAGCAAGTTTTAGGGGTGGAGTAATGAAGGGAGACGTGTTTGTTTGGGTGTTTCTCAGAATTCGCTTAACTCACATTTAAATTACCTTAGCTTTTTAAAATTCATAAATTAATTTTCTGCTGTTCTTTTACATTTCACTCCACCTCTACCTAGAGATCAGAGCAGGTGTTCACCTGCAGTGATGCCGTCGCAGCCACCACGTGAACTGGCCCTGGCAGCCCAGGCAGTGTGTAGCCTCTTTATCCACCAGCCACCACTGCTCCTCCGCTCTCAGCTTCTGCTCGAACTCAAGAGCATCCGATTTCTGCCACAGAGCATCCTTATCCCTGAAAAACAGAGATACCAGAAGATGAGAAATGAAGAAAGACTCCAAGGTTCTCTAGTGTCTCTTGGTGTCCTTAATGTCTGAAAGCACTTTTCATGGTTTCATTTCTATTTCATGTCGAAAGGAAAGTTTTATCACATCTGTAGCTGTTTGATTATATCATTTTAACCACACCAAACTGTAGATTTTATCAAACAGGCTTTTATGCACATCCAGAATCTCTTTGTGGCAGTAACACCCTTATATATTTTCTCTTGTGTTTTCTGCTCAGCATTCTGGCTCTGTAGATATTTGAGTTTTAATTTTGTTTTGCTTAGAGAATTAAAGTACCTTAAAAACCATAAGAATGTAATAATCTACAAAGTGACTGAATTAAACAGATATACAGCAACAAAAATCTGAAACGCAGGTAAGAACAAGCTCTTGACCTGCTTTTATGTGTGCTTCTTTGATATAAAAAAAAATCATGCTGCCAATATCAGTTTTTCTTGACATCTCATTGAGAATTCAAGTAGCTTCATCGGTTATTTTTTTGTAGTTTCTCTCCCCTGAAGTGTGACCTGACCTTTTTTTTGCGAGAAAGATGTAAATGAAACTGAGGGGCTTCCATCATTGTTAAGGGAAATAAAAAAAAAATTAAACTAGATTTAATTTTATATATTTATATATATTTTATCATTTAAAAACATATAAAAATAATACATATATAAAAGACATGTTCTAAGAATGAGCAAAGGACTATTGACACCAAGAGAAAACAAAGCAAAATGAATTTCCAATTATTCCAAAAGTTCCAATTATTTTTATATTTAAAAAAACTTTTTACAACTATTTACTAGCCAATTTTCAAAATGACAAGGTAAAATTAATCATCCAGCATTTTTTTAACCAAAACTATTTACACAAAGATTGAAATGAATCATTCTCAGTGTGAGATAGTCACATCCGTAAACACATGAACTTATTAACAAACGAAAGAAACCAGATTTTAAGTTAGGAAAGAGAAGTTAACCCTATTAGGCGATATACAGACCTAATAAGTTCGATGAGCCGTTCCTCCAGGTTTACTTTGGTTTGGCTCAGATCCTCCAGCTCAGCAGACATCCGGAGATGTTGATTCTGAGTCTCAGTCAACACCTGATCCAATTTCTGCTTCAATTCTTCCCTCTCCTTCTGTACGTCACTGAGAGCCTCTTTGGTACTAAGGCAGAGAGAAAAAGCAAAAAGAATTTAATAATATTGCATAAAAATTTAACCTAAACAATAATTACTAAAACCGAATCTCTTCAAGGGTCCAAGAAATCCTTATCATGAGGATCCATTTGGAAATCCATTAGTGATGGCTTTTATTCATGCAGATCCATTATCTGTGCTGCATTAACCCTTTTATTGTGTTTTTGAAAGCGCTCACCTTGATACACTTCCTTGCAGTTGTTGCGTCTCACACTCTCTCTGATGTATCAGACTTTTACAATCAGTGATGTAAGAATCCTTCTCCTCAATCAGACGAGAGTATTCTATATTCACTCCCTAAATATAAACACACAACAAACAGCCAAATGCATGAACAAAATCTGGACCCACAAACATTCACATACATAAACAATGTTTTGTACAGTTATTTTGTCTCATTTTGTTTTATTTTATCTTGATTTTCATCTTATCCAAGGAACAAAAAAAGAGCTGATTTAATTACCCTGTACTGTAGTATTGAAACAACAACATTTAATCCTTTTGCATAAACAAAAATGTACCATAACTAACTAATGTTTTTAGACATGTACAATGGCAAAACATACAAAAAACATACTATCGACTACCATGCTTGTTTAGACATACTAGTATCACAGTATTACCATGGTATTTTCAACATGTACCATGGAAGTATTATGGTATTTCACTTCCATATTCTACAAGTGCCACAGTATTTCCATCTGATATCATTCATACCATGTTAGCGCCAAAGTACTTTTTGTAAAAGAATGACATGTTTTGTTGTATTCTTTAAAGTATATTGGAGTACCATGTAAATACCATGGTGCATGAATAGGGCATGATTCAGCACCAGGGTATTACCATCAATCAAATACCATCACTGTACTCCCACAATACCATTTTCCAAGAAAAATTGTAAATATATATTTTAACTCAGTAGTTATTCAAAAAACAAATAGTAGAGAGCAAAACAACAGCAGCATAGGATTTATTGTTGCAAAAAGCTGAAAAATTAGAAGAAAATAATTACAGTGGCACTTGCACTCTAATTGACAAATATCTGCCAGAAACCGTATGCACTGTTCCTAATTATAGACTTAATGAGAAGCAAATTATTCATCACTGTCTGGCAATTAACCCCAATCTCTTGTCGTCTATTTCACAGTCTCACACAGTGGGTCTCCAATGAACAAGAACAAAAGGAGCAGTAAGAGATCAGACATTCATCACCTACTAATATCAGTGTTATCAGCCAACAGAGATGAATAATAATGATTCACATGCTGGTATGCAAAAAGTATCTGATGATCCTGAAGATCGTTAAAATGCTGTTAGTCAGTCGTCGCACAGAGTCACACCTGGCTCAAAACATTTACATACCTCTGACTCTGATAATTTGGCCTCCAGCTCAGATGTCTTCTTCAACTCCATGTCTAGCTGAGTTTTCAAATCCTCAATCTCTTCATTAAGACTCTAGTTTGAAAAGTAATAATTATTTAAATAAATAATACATAAAGTACTAGAAAATATAAAAAATTATTTGAATACTAAAATATGCTTGAAATTATGAATTAAGGAAATCAGATAAAAGCACTAAAGTGGCATTCAAAAAAATAGCATTCATGTCATGTCAGAATTACTGTAATTACGGGTTTCTGACTTGCAGTGCGAGTTCATATTGCTGAACTTTAATTATTTTTCTCACTTAACTGCTGTGACATGTAAAAAAAAAAAAGGCTGCAAGACGTAATTGTATATGTATGGTACATGCTTTTATTGATATTTATTTTCTAATTTTACTATTACAGTATTGTTAATTTTCTAAAAACGAATAAATAACAACAAAAAACACTGCATACACTGGTGCTCATAATTAATGGCACCCCTGGTAAATATGAACAAAAATGCCTGTAAAAAATTAATCTGCATTGTTTATCCTTTTGATCTTTTATTTAAAAAATTGGCAAAAGTCTACCCTTTCATTGAAGTAAAATAATTGAAGGGGGGGGGGGGGGGGTCACATTGTGAAATGTTTTTCAACAAAACACGCAGGCCACAATCATTGGCACCACTAGAATTTTTTACGAGTAAAATATCTCTGAAGTATATTCCCATTCACGAAGTATATTTAGCACACCAGGGTGACTAGGAACATGAAATTGTCTAGCTCTGACTTCTTGTTTCACATGAGTTTAAATATGAGGAAACACAAAGGCCAAATTCCCTTAATTATCCATCACAATGAGTAAACCAAAGAATATAGTTCTGATGTGCATCAAAAGAAAAAGATTGTTGAGCTTCACAAAATAGAAAGTGGCTGTTAGAAAATAGCTAAAGAATTGAAAATCCTCATTTTGACCATCAGGGCAATAATTAAGAAGTTCCAAAGATGTTATGATCTGCCAGGAAGAGGACATGTGTCTATATTGCCTTATTGCACAGTGAGGAGGAAAGTCTGAGTGGCCAAAGACTCTCCAAGGATCACAGATGGAGAATTGCAGAGATTACTTGAGTCTTGGGGGTCAGAAAGCCTAAATTATATATATCTACGTATATATATATATATATATATATATATATATATATATATATATATATATATATATATATATATATATATCTCAAACAACCCCTACAACACCACATGTTGTTTGGGAGGGTTTCAAGAAAAATCCTCACTCCTCCAAAAATAAACTTCAGCATATTCAGTTGTCAGACATGACTGGAACTTCAAAAGGGACTGGATTCTATGGTCAGATGAAACAAAAAAAGGGCAGATGTGTTTGGTGCAAACAGGGATAAAAAGTACCCCATGCCTATGGTTAAATATACTGCTGGATCTTATATGTTGTGGGCCTATTTTTTTGCTGGAGGTCCTGGACATCTTGTCAGATACATGGTATTATGGATTCTAGCAAATACCAAAGGATAAAAAATTAAAACCTGATGGCTTCTGCTAGAAATCTTATAATGGGCCATGGTTGGATCTTCCACCAGGACAACGGTCCAAAACAAACATCAAAATAAACAGAAAAATGGGTAACTGAGCACAAAATGAAGCTTCTGCCATGACCATCCCAGTTCCCTGACCTGATGAGTGGAGTGAACTGAAGAGAAGAAGCACCAACATGGATCTGGGAATCTGAAGGATCTGGAGAGATTCTGTATGGAGGAATGATTTCTGATCTCTTGTCAGGTGTTCTCCAAACTCATCAGGCATTATAGGAGAAAACTCAGTGCTGATATCTTGGCAAAAGGAAGTTGCAAAAAGTATTTAATAACAGGGAGCCAATAATTATAGCCAGCATGATTTGGAGAAAAGCATTAATTTCATAATGTGATTTACCCCCCACTTTCAATTCTTTTACTTCAATGAAAGGTTCGGTTCTTGTGAATTTTTTGACTGAAAGATAAAAAGGATAAACAATGCAGATTTTTTTTTTACATGCATTTTTGATCATATTTACCAGGGATGCCATTAATTCTGAGCAATAAGGATGGGCATTCGATTAAATTTTCTTAGTCGATCGTAAGGAGAATTAACGATCGACTATCGATTAATCATTAATATTTTTATATTCAAATTCATTATTTATTTAACTTTTTATAAATTAAAAATGCAATGAAAATACAAAAATACAGCGTGTTTTTCCTCGATTATATCTTTATTACAAGATGATCAACTTGTGGCAGTAAAACTGGACGTTCGGTTAGGCTAAACTTGAAGATATATGCGCTGCGGTGCTCGAAAGCAACGGAACCTGCAGCTGCGAGTTGGCGTTCTTAAACAGAGACCCTCGTTTGTTCCAAAATAATAAATAATAAAAAAAATCATGTTAAACAATAACTTAACCAAAAACATAATAATACTTAGATCTGACAGGTTTTGTCAAAATGTAACTCAAAACTATTCAAGAACGGAGTCGAGAAAGAGGGTGAGAGAGATTAGCCTACCTACTGTAACAATCAATTAGGCTAGGCTACTTAACAAAGCCTCATAAAAAATAACTATAAACTCACATACAACTTCTACACTAGTCTACTGATTTTTGTTGAGAAAGATAAGCATATTGATGACATGATCTGGGGTCAGACGCGACCGCAACCTGACCGTCAAGCCTCGTTTACACTATCGCCTGGCTCTGCAGTGCGAGTCTCCGCAGACTGCACGCGCACCTCCCCAAACAGACGAGGCGTTTACACCAAGCGGCAACCTCCCTGTCTCTCGCTTGAAAACAACACGGAAGTGAATTAAACTGCAATTCATCGCCTGGCCGCTTGAGGCTGACTGCAAAAGTGAGCCAAATCTGTGTTAAAATGCCCAACTTTACTGCAAAAAAAAAAATGTTTACAGCCTGGTGTCATAATTTGTTTTGGTCTATACAGCTAATTTTACCCTTCATGACAACTGTGAGGGGGGTGAATTTTTTTTTAGAACTCATCCGTTTAAATTATATTAAGCCTTAAAATGCTGCATAATCAAGGGCGTGGCCAGTTGAGTGACAGGTGGATTACCGCTGCTGTTACTAGACGTTTGTCTGCTCTCTGTTAGCCATCATGTCACCTCAGCTGATAATATAAAATGCACATCAATGGACATTTTGGCATTACAAGATTTGCAATAGAAACAAATTATTTCAGAGAGCTTGTACATATTCTACAGTTGTCATCTTGTAATTGCTGTAATTTTACCTTGACATGACAGGTATGTGACAAAAGGGATTTAAAGTGATAATGAAGATTCTGAGATCATTTTACCTTTATCTGGTTCTTGAAAGTCATGCTCTCCGTGCTCATCTGAAATTTTCCTGCAGCTATCTCTTCTCGCGCAGCGTCCCGCTCGCCCTCTGTTTTGTCCAGCAGATCTTTTAGTTCCAGCACAGTTTCTGAAAGTTTCTCAGTCTGCTGGAGCTCTTCATGTAGACTAGAGTTTTCTTGGTGAAGAGCCACCAGGCTGGCATTGAGCCGATCAGTTTCCTTCACTCCTTGCTGTTGCAGTTCTTGTATCCGAGCAGCTTCGGCAGCCCATCGTTCCCGGGCCTCTTCCCGCTCTGCGGTGAGTTGGCAAATTGTTATTCCCAGCTCTGCCATTTCTGTGTTGACTCGGTGGAGACACTCTCTGGTCTCAGCATTCTCCAGAACCAACCGTTCATTCTGGGACTTGAGCTCTACCAGCTCCTCTTGGGCTGAAGCAATCTCAGCAGTTGTTTTCTTATGTGCAGATGTCTCCTGGTTCAGTTGCGACGTTAAGGTTTCAACACGTTCGCTAAACTGCAGGAGTTCATTCACATGCAGTCGATTCTGCTGCTCCGCCTGCTTCTTCAATTGCTCAGTCAAGATCCGCAGTTCTGCACAGGAAGCATCAGTGACATCCAGCTTTGCTTGAGTCTTGTCCTTCTCTTCTATAGCACTGTGAAGTTTAGCCCTAAAATCAAGCACTTCCTCTTGAAGCCTAGAAACTTCTTTCACACTCAATCCCAGCTGATCTTCCAGGAGAGTAACTTTTAAAGCAATCTCTTGGGTTTCTTTAGTCTGACATGCGCTCTGCTCAAGTTGGACCTTCTCTGCAACCTTCCTCTTGGCCTCAAGACTATTAATCATCTCTGTTTGTTTAACAAAAGCTCTTTCTGCCTTTGTCTTCTCCATTTCCAAATCCCTCTCCCGAACTTCAAGTTCTTCCACCCTTCCCTGGAGCTCCTCACAGAGCTTCTCCCGGTCCTCCAGTTTGGTATCCATATCTTTAAGCTGTGCGGTCAAGTTTGCCTCATTGCATTTCGCAGCGCCAAGACTCTTCTCAAGTTCAGCAATCTTGGTGTTGATGTTGCGTATCTCCTCCTGCATAGCTGTGAGGGCCAATTTAAGAGTGACCTGAACCTCCATTAGGTCCTTGTTCTCCAGTTTCAGTTGGCGAACTGAACTCTTGGATTCCTCCAATTGCATGTTGGCCTTATGCAGCCTCTCATCCAGACTCCTGTTCTCCTCTCTCATTCGCTGCTCTCGTTCATCCACTGTCACTTTCCCATCATCAATTTGCGCTCGCAACTGCTTCTCAGAAGCCCTCAATCCGGCCAGCTCACTCTCCAGGGAGGATTTGTTTTTAAGCAACTCCTTCTTGGTGTCCTCAGTCTTGTTCATCATCTGGAGGAGCTCACTGTTTTGCTCCATAAGCATGGCACAACTATCTTTGTATTCGTCAGTCTTCTTGGCCTGCTCTTTGGTGCTGTTCTCCAGCTCAGATACGGTTACCATCAGATTCTGTTTCTCCCTATTAAGCTTCTCTGATTCCTTCTCCAGAATCTGGACTGTCTTGGTACTGGAGAGAAGATCAGATTCTTTAGCCTTTAGCTGTGTCCGCAATCCTCGCAGATGCCCTTCCAGACCACTCATCTTCTTCTCAAGTTCTTCTTTATCCTCTTGCATTCCCTTCCTCTCCACCTTGGCCTGCTTTTCCATAGTTTCCAGAGAGCGCTGGAGATCTATAAGTTGCCTTTGAAGGTTGCTGGTCTCTTTCTCTCTTACTGCAAGAGCCCCTTGGAGTTTGTCCATGACATTGCGGTGCTCTTCTGCCCTGGTCTGTAGTTGTTTACCCTTCTCCATCCAAGCTGCCATTTTTACCTCAGCCTCTTTGAGTGCCTCATCCTTCATTCGGACTTTCTCAGCAAGTTGTTCTGCCTGCCGTCTCCTCTCTTCTCCTTCTGCAAGAGCATCTGTTCTCCCCTTCTCAGCATCTTTCAATTCATTTAACAACTCATGAATCTTCTGGGCAGAGTTGAAGTCACTGGTCGCTCTCTGGCCTTTCTCATCCAATACTCCATCTAGCCTTTCCATCAATTCCTTATTTTTACGCTCTGCTGCTGCCAACATGCCCTGGAGGTCCTTGTGGGAGGCCTCTCGGATGGTCTCACGTCCCCTCAAGACCTCCAGCTCATGGGATAGGGCTCTTTCGCTCTCAGCTAGCACCTCCAGGTTCTGCTGGAGCTCCTGATGGTTACCTTGGGCAGCTAAAGAGACATCCAGCTGCCTTTGAAGCTCTACCAAAACCCCACGAAGTTCACCCGCCTCGGCGCCTAACTGCTGCACCTGGTCAAGAAATTCTCTTTGCTTTAATTCAGACTGGTCCAGTTCCAGGCGGAGATCATCTATAGCACTGATGGAAGAATCATTCAGTCCACTGGAGTTTTGCAAAGACATGTCTGATAGAAGCGCAGGTCCAAAGTCTGGACTCCCAGGGAACTCGTTTGCCTGCTGTAAGGTTTGTGAGAAAGATAGAAAATAAACTGAGAGAGGAGATACACATAATCAGTAAGAGAAAGAGAGATTGCTTCAAGTTGAATAGATCTGAGAAAGTTGAAATTTAGTAAATTTGAGACATTTTGAGACAAATAATGGTATCTACTGGATATAAAACAGTAGTGTGAATGTTTGTAGGTTTAAAATGATACATGACAAATAATAAATATGTAATACATGTAATATACTTAATATTAATAAATATTGGTAACACTTTATTTTACAGTGTTCTTGTTACATATGTTACATGTAATAATTACCATAGTAATAACAGTAAATGACTTAATTATATAATTACACTGAAACAATGACACCTTCAAATAAAGTGTAAACCTAAATATTTTTAAATGGTTACACTTTATTTTAAGGTATCATTGTTACAGTTTAATTATATATTTAAATACTGAGTAATATTAATTAACAACATGTTCTTACTATAGGGTTAGGGCAAGATTGGGGTTTGGTTGAGGGTTAGTTGTATGTAATTATGCATTATTTACTGTTATTATTATGGTAAGTACATGTAACATGTAACAACGACACTGTAAAATAAAGTGTTACCTTTAAAATTATAATAGTAATAATTAGTAAAAATATTAATTAATTACTGATATAAATAATATTAGTAATTAATACAATTAATATATTTGCATAATGCATGAATTTGAAAACAAGCTTTGCCTACTTTTATTTTACTTAAAGCTACAGGGACATATTATTGATGTGCTAGTACCTGTGAGTATGTGCTTGCCAGACTGGTGATGCTGGAACTACGACTTGGTGGTTTCCACATGTGACTGGGAGAGCTAGTCATTCCCAGTGTCCTCCTGTGACACATTTTTTTTAGTCAACTTTAAATTAACTGAAATGAACATCAATCAGATTATTAAAACACATTCACACACATACTAGTTCCAGTCATGGCAAATGGACCATAAATACCACATGGCAAATGGACTAATATTAGTAGCATTATATGTTTGCCAGTGTGATGTTATATTTATACAATAAATTGCAAAAATACAGTGTGCTCTTACCTTGCAAAAGTGGGCCATTCTGAATCAAGGTCATGACCCCTGGATGCCACATCAAATTGAACATCATTGAGCTCATAGAGGTAGTTAATTATGTCCACACTGAGATGGGGTTTGAGAAATGGACTCCGGGAATTATACCAGTCACTGCAGAAAAACACCATTTTAAAAAAGGCTTTAGAAAACCATGTCCAACTCAAGTCTAACATTCTAAATAGCATGAGCAATAAGAATTATGGTATCCCAAATCATATTACATTGGAAATAGAAAGATGCTTGGATGGTTCACTATTCAAAGTAGATTTGAAAATGCACATTCTTGTATGTATTTATAGCTATTACCCACAACAACCTCTTGGCACAAAAGATGCATAGTAGATCATGACAGTTCTCAGTTGACTTTTTGCACATGCAAACAGTATGCAGATAAGAGACATGTTTGAAAAATTCAAAAACTTGTTTCAAAAATGCAAATGTTTTCATACTAATAAAGTACGTATAACCCGCATAGTACAAACTTTAAGTGCAAAGTAGACACATTTGAACTGGAATGCAGCCTTCATCATAGATCCACCAGGAGGAATGCATTGGAATGAAGTCTGTCACAATATCTACAGGTTTAGTGCAAACTTTTAAGATAGCAAAAATGACATTCTACTGGCCATATTAATTCAGCCACGCCATGGGCTATCGTGCCATTTTCTCATCACAAATGTTGCATAGTCTGAAAATAAATCAATCTGTATTAAAAATAAGGAAGCTCACAATAAGCAGCCATACACATGTGTAGAACACACCCATTAACCTAGAGTAAATGTAATATTGTTTCTCAAAACAGGGAAGCTAATTTTAAGAAGTAAAACTCTATGTGGGAAGCGCTTTCAGTGTTGTTTCTACTGAATTACTCTGTGTGATGTAAATAGTACTTGTAACTAGAACATGTGGAAATTAGTTTTTGCCTTTTTTGGTTTAAATTGTGAACCTGCCGTATTTAACTATTCATGCCTCTACACTGAAGCCCCAACACATTTTTCCATAATCACTAAAATGCTGCATGAAAACTTTGTGTTTTTGCCCAATTTTAGCATACAAATGTTTGATATGGGCAGCTGAATTCTGGACAATTAAGGCTATTTAATTAAATGTTTTAACTTCCATTCAGAATATAATTTTCAAATGACCATTTTATATTATTATAAAGTATTATATTATAAAGTAACAGATTTATTTCACTATAAATAAAATTAATTATTATACATAAACAATGTGCATACACATTTATGTATTTTTATGTATTGCATGCTTATGTATGTCATTAGTTTATAATGTTTGTATTATTTGGGTTGTTTTTATTATGTTAAGCACTCCGATCTACTTTTAATGTCCCAGCATAAAATATCAATCATTAATTATTTGTTTATTTGTAATGATTTATTTATTATTATAATTTATATGAAAAAATTTATTTGAACTTGATAAAAAACAAATCTGTAAAATAAACAAATTTATACTTTTAAGAAGACTGCAACTTCTTAATTCTGTAATCCTATTATATTTTTCATAAATAAAGTAAGTTGTTAAAAATATGAATAAAAAGGAAGTAAACTTCACAACAGTGAAATCTGTGTGCACTGGGAATAATATTTCTTTGAATAAAGACAAGGTAGCGCTAATTTCACATACAACACACTATTAACCATGACATGAATACGACATAAAGGCCAACTGGATATAAGTGTGTAAGACGGGTACCAGTAAGTCTGGACTACCCCTCGAGAAAACAAAAGGCTCTCCTGAGAATTAACATTTGAACTCTCTCTAGCATATATAACTGCAACATCCGAGATGCACCACACAGTGCAGCTCACACCTCACTTTTACAGTCACCTAAAACTCACTAAAAACCTATGCAATGTTAAATGTGTACAATAAGTAATTATACATGTTTGGTATCATTTGAAATGTCTTAATGCGACTGGTACAAATGTCTAATTCCCAGAGAAGTAAATCAAAAGGTAATAAAGTTCTTAAGGGTTTAGAGATAACTTGCACATAAAGGAAGGGTGGGTCCTCCAGCCAAATGGCATTCTGCTCCCAAAAACGTGTAAAATCTGAATACAAATTCCCATTGCTAGCAAATGTTTCCATGTGAAAGAAGTTTCACTCTTGGTCTGGGTATATAATGAATTGCAAAAAGAGGCTTGGGGCGATTTGTAACTCAAAGTAGCCTGTGATGCTGAGTGTATACAAAACACTTTGCATCATGTATTTTATAATGTCAGGTTCGTATCTTCTCTCTTTATTCCAGAGCATTTGATGTTTTGTATTTATTATCTTTAAACTGATAATGAAATTGGCATGATAAATTTACCTGACATAATAAATTGTAAACATTTGATCTTATTCTGTCTCTGAAATTGTTTTCCCAAGTAGATTAAACGGATTTGTACGTTTCCGCAAGTCTGCGTCAGATTAGTGACGACTAATATTTGGCTTCAATTCAAGTGTACTTGGTTTGCAAAGACAAGAAGTGAATTTCGGTTTAGAACAGCAAATGCTGCTTGACCAATCTAAATTTGGGTGTGTCTTACCTCTGTTTAAATTTAATGTTACTTTAGATAAGTGTACGTGGGAAACCACAGCTTGGCCAATCCAAAGCTATTATAAGAAGTAGTGTTGGTCAGCTTATATCTGTAATAGTGGCCATACCACTACTGAAGTAAACGTTAAAGCTCCAGTCGGCAACAATTTTTTGATCATATTCAGTGAAATCGACACTATAATCCGACAGAACAACATAAATAAAGTGGTTTTAGAAAAAAGACCGAGCTTCAAACTCCACCTGGAGCGTGTTATTTGTTTTGGAAAAATCCACCCGTCCCGGATCATCGGGTCCAATCAGCGCAGGGGGGTGTGAGATCTGACTGTCAATCACAGGTCGTGCACACGCCACCCCTCGCGCACGTTACAATCACATGCACACGCCTGAAATTCGCGCAGTAATGAAGAGTGATGGCGGAAAAGATTCCAATTCCTCGGTTAACCTCAAGAGCTAGGAGGTCAAAAACAACACAGGAAAAGAGAACACCTGCTGAAAATAAAGAAGTAAAGAAAGAAAGTGCGTAAATAAACCAGGATCAACATCGGATCGGCATTTGAAAGGTGGAGAGATTTACGTGATTTAATTGGGTTCAAGCTGGATGCAGAGCTTGCAACATTTCTTCTCCACAGGTAATTGTGCTTTGTCAACCAGTACCTTTATTTCTTAGTGTTATGTTAGTAATCTAAGTATGTTTGCACTAATGTGTTGGTATGGATAGCTGACGTTAGCACTTGTTGGGCAGGTTTGTTTGCACTGAAATCCGTGTGAATGTAACGTTAGGTGGATAAACATGTCCAGATGAAGGGATAAAGTTCGGCTTTTAGGAAGAATCAATGCTGCTCTCTTTCTTAAGAGAGTAAGAACAGTAGTAAAGCTACTGTTATTGTATGTGCTATCTTACTAGCTCTGATATAAAAGCAGTAGAAAAATGTACAATGACCATGTCTGCCACATAGAGCAATAATAGCGTTTCAGACAGACGATGGTGTTTATTTACGTTTAATTGGTGGGTAATCCATTTCGTAACAATCTACTCCAAAATGACAAAACAACAATAACAAAATACTTCATGGTGTTGATGGATGCTGATGAGACGGGCGCGTTCACAGAAAATCTGGTGCACTGGCACTGACGAGCACGAAGCCACGAACTCGGTGGGAGGGTATTCGTTGATAGTGGGGGAGGGGCATGAGAGTTGTAAACATTCAAAATTTTGCCTAAGTCCATTCAATCTGCTGACTTGCCGACTGGAGCTTTAAGTTAAATTCAAGTGTATGCAATTCCATGGGGGCTATACCAAAGTATCTTTGATTTTGTAAACGTGAATGTGACCGATTTCAGGTATATAGGAATTACATCTGTTTGATGACCAAAACTGATTGAGCTTGTGTATGTGAGACCCGCGTCTAAACGTGAGGACCTCTGAGCGACAAAGTTTCCTAGTTTGATATTTCCTAAAATATAACTAAAGAGCTAAAAACAATAATCAATCATTCACTCACTTTTGATGATGCTCAGATATCATTAAAACCTTTTTCATATATGGAGTCAGATGAAATAACGAGGTAATATATATGAGAAAATGTATATCATTTAATCTTGTGTTGCGTGAAAGGAAAGACAGTAACACGCAGAGACCTTCATCTGTTCTATCGGATGCCTCCATTGGGCTGATTTAGACGGGCTTACAAGTGCACCATAGTTTGAAATCAAAGATTTAAAGTTTGTTGTTGATTGTGTGTTCAGTGACGGCTGAACAATGTCCGGATCTGATTCGCACACGCATATCTAAACGGCTACAAATGCAATCTTCATCTCACAGCTACATTCACCAAAATTTGCAAGGTTTGTGAAACTAAATGTTTATTCGATATTTAAAGACTTGTTTGAATTATATAAATGCATACTACCTGAATACTGGTGGTAGATAGCGTTTTATAACAATAGTTTTCGCATAATCATTTATTAGACACAGTAAGCTAATGAAGACGGAGAATGGGAGCTCAGATGCTTAGGCGCTGACGTTCTCAGCGTTTTAATTTAAATAAAAGTCCTGCTTTTGACACATCATCCAAACAGGAAAAACATATTGGCCAATAACACTCTTCTGCAGCCAAAATGCTTCTGAAATAAGTGTAGGCAAACTTTACTAATTCTGGGTCACCGAGCATGAAAATAATACTTAAAATTGTTGATTGGCTGTAGTTTTTAGGATATGCTATTGAGTGATTATAGGACCTTTGACATGGGGATGGCGAAAATAAGTGAGTAATAAAGGGAAGGGATCTCAATTGAAACCAGAAATTATTAAAATACATCTATGAATAAATCTATCACTGGGTTTGGACCGTATTTACTTTTAGGCAAAAACAATGAATGATGCAATGATGCTGGTATTGCGTCATACATGATATTAATTGCATCATATTATTGCTAGAAGTCATGAATGATACAGTCATAACAAATCTTAAATTACCCTTTTGAATGAATTGTTAACCCTAGAAATCATACAGCAGGGGTGCAAAACTCAATTCCTGGACGGCCACAGCCCTGTAGAGTTTATTTCCAACCCTGCTCCAACACACACACCTGTAGTTGTCAAAGAAGCCTGAAATACTTGATGAGCTGGATCAGGTGTGTATAATCAGGATTGAAGCTAAACTCTGCAGGGCTGTGGCCCTCGACGAATTGATTTTGACACCCTTGTCATAGAGTGCCATGCTCTCTTATTTGTCAGTGTTTGATTTCGCAAAGGGACAAATTTCTGTTTAGCCAAATTGATCAGTGATGACTCGTACTTGTGTGAAATGGAGCCCGATGCTTGCATACTATAGCTGGACAATGACAAGAGATGCTCCATATAATGAGACAAGTCGAGAAGCGCTGAACAGACACTGAATAGGACTAAAGTATGTACATAATATGTTTTTTCCTTTGGTTTCGTATTACATTTTTTGCTGATAAGTGTTACATAAGCAGGACAGGTGTAAGGTACTAACTACACAATATACATGGACATAAAATGTAAAAACTTAAATATTTTGGAAACAGAAACCAATCAGTTGTTTTAATTGTCATATTTGAATTCAGCACATCAAAATACATAATAAACAGCACATTTTGGGCCAGATTTAATAAACAGCTTGTGCCAGTGCAAACCCTCTTTCAGAGTTAAAAAACTACTGTCAGGATTCACTAAAGACACGCAGTAAGAAATTATCACAGAAAAGGCGTGGACAGGGTTATTTTTGTGGCTGACCTTATTGCATATACATTTGTAGGAGATTCCATTTCAAATGCAAAGGTTATGGAAGGAGAGTATTTCAATTAATCACGCAAGGTGATTTATTAAGGTTTGCGTGAGTCAAGTTGCTGGTATTTGCACCATTAATTACCACCCAAAATAAGCATGTCTTAAACCAGACACTGAATTAGCTCTGTTCTTGGCAGATTGCGTTGGTCATTATGGAAATGATCCGGCTTCATCATTGTTCTTTAATTTGAGTGTCTTCAGTAGATCACGCGCAGAACTTTACACTCCCATCAGCGCTTTTTTGGAATTGCGCTTTTACACTAATTTGCCTTGTTTGGTAAATCTGGCCCTTTATTTCTTAAGGAGACGACTTCTAAAAAATTGTAGACCAGTGTATTTAAAAATTGCCACATTTTGGCACTGGCAATATATTGGTTGACCACTATTTTATTATAGGTCTATATTAGTATTTTTAATATACAATGCATTTCATTTCCTTCAGGAAAGAAAAAACAATTTTCTTTAAACAAAATCGAAATAATTTGATAATATCAAAAGGACATTTTTAATGTAAGATTTGCAGCTCAAAACAATCAAATGATTGATTAAGGCCCTGTTTACACTAGTGCGTTTTCACTTTAACACAGCATTATAAAATGAAAACGATCCCTGTCCATACTGATGTTTCCACTGCGTTTCAGAAAAGATCTCCATCCACACTAAACGACTGAAAACGCATGTCACATGACCATTCATGCACACAGGGTGTGTGTAGTATAAACAGTTGCCGATTGCTCTAATAATAGCTTGCCTCTTGCGCATGCAGGCAGCTGCAGTATTATAAAATGCAGAGTTTAACTGCACAATAGCTGCTAAAAAGTACTGCAAAGTCAGCAAAGCTTGCAGTTTTTTCTCCATGTTATTGAAACCCCAAACTGGAGTTTTCAAACTACAACTGTGTCTGCAGCATTTACAAAAGTCTCTGTTTTCAAGGGTCGAAAACTATGGAGTAGTATGGACACTAGGAGTAACCGCAGCAAAAGTTGTGTGTTTTAAAGTGAAAATGCACTAGTGTAAACTAAGAGTCTGAATACTAAATTCCATTTCTGCGTCTCAATTCGCCTACTTATACTACGCCCTAAAAGTAGGTACTCTTTTTGGGAAGAAAAAGTAGATACTTTTGAGTCTGTAGCATTGGGTATTACGTCATACAATTGCGTCTTTAACTGTTACTCTCTGTCCTATCCTGTCACAGTAAACTGGCCTGTCAATCATCTTGTCACAGTAAAATCCTCCACATTTCATTTAATTTAATTTCCTACCGTATCGGAGAGAAATGCAGAAGCATGTTGATCTGCAGTCGTAAGTCTTTCATGCGGAGAAAGCCCCACGACTGATCACCTGTGATCACGTGTGTTTGGGTTTAATCAAAGTGAGAGTTTCTGATTGCATGACTAAATACAGGCTGTCACTGCATGTTGCACCATAAAGTCACACTTTTGGTGCCAACTTGACTTCAATCTCACTACAAAAGCATAATTTCAGTGCACAATTCTGCAAACGGTCTTTTATGCGGAGACTCTCCTTAGATTAATGCATAATTATGCATTTAAAAGTTAATGGCCAAACGGATGTTTATAAAAGTCCAGTAGTTCTGAACTGGATCCTCCTCCAAATGGGTTGTTGCCAATATTAGCCGTTATAGAGTGCAAGGATCCACATTTCGAAAATCCACCAAAAAAAAAAATAGGCCATCCAGCATACTCTTTTCAACATACTATGCTTTGGGACATACTTATTTTAATCTCACATACTGTTTAGGATGGATAGTATGGACACTGAGACGCAGGGCATGTTTGTGTAGAAAGATGACAGGTGAGGTGACAGTGAACTGTTACCTGGTGACTCTGAGGTTCATGAGGCACTGCTGGAGTGTGTCAGCCAGCCGCTGATGCACGAGTGAGTAACGGATAAACGCTCTGCCCTTACCCAGAGACGTCTTCAGCTGAGACAGAAAAAGAACAAAGCATTCACCATCACTCAAGTATCAGGTGGCCCAAAAACATTTGACATCATTAGACACTTTTAGGAGTGGACATTAGACTTTTTTTTACATTTCCTGAAGAAAAAATCAGCGATGTTGCCCATGCCAAACTCACAATTATGATGCAAGGATGTTCTGAGTGGTTGCCAAGAGTTTGCTAGGATGTTATGGGTGACTTTGAGGTGATTGCTTATATTTAAGGTATTCATTATTGCTTTTCGAATTACAGTATTTTCATCACTTAAACTGATGGATGTTTGTCTTTCTGTGTAGCCTTATTAAATATTATAACATGCAACAACACAGACTATAACTAGTAACTTGGACAAAGCTGAATAATTGACCCACTTACTGTTACATGGAATCTGAATCAGAAAATGTAGCTATTCTGCCAACGAAACTAGCCACAACACAAGAGGAAGAAGCTGGTCAACTCTGTGGCGGATTTCAGAGTTAAGACAATACAGGTGAATCTGACTGAGGACAATATCAGTCAGCTGTCACACGGAAGTGGTACTTTTTATAAAGAACATGGCATTTGGATCAGCATATACAGGGAAACAAAGAAGAACCTAATCAATAGTATCACTAAAATCTCTTATATTTCAGCGAGAAAACGGAACTGTACAAAGCCGACAGGAAGGTTTGTTTAAACAAAAGGTGTGTGTCTACAGATATGCTTCTACAACACATAATAAAAAAGGCACAGTTAACCGATGACATTGACATTTACCACTTTAAAACAACAACAAAAAACATTTTTATGCATATGCAACCAAAAGTGTATATTTTAGATGTTATAAAGGTAATCCCATTTTTGTGTGAACTGAATCAATTAAATCATTTTCCGTTGACAAGAAAAAGACATATGGTGTGAAAATTATTTATTAACAGTACAAATATTTAATGTAGTCTCTCAATTAATTTGAGATTACATTAATTTGAGATTATTTTATTCTAATTATAAATAAGTAATTATTATTTAATAATTAACATTTTTTTAATATATAATAGTAATAAAAATAAATAACATTATTATTATTATTATTATTGCTGTTGTTGTCAATATTCATATTAATTCATTATTACTTATAAAACCAAAAAATAGAAGTAAAAAACAGAAATTATATAAAAATGTTTATAGATGCAATATAGCATATCACGCAGATTAATATTGCTCAAATGCATGTCAGAAGTGAATAAGACAGATGTTTACCTCTGGAATTGATTTAACAAAGCGGATTCCATCATTTGCTCCTTTGATTTTGGCCAGGCAGTCGCTGAAATACTCCCAGTAGTCTTTTCTGTACCCCAGAAATGTTGTTTTCTCCTTCTGGTCAAACTGAGGAAGATAATAATAGCAAAACACTTCAGATAAATGACAGAGAAACACCTTAAAAACTGATTTAAAGAAGTTTAGATGGACACATTTAATTTGAGATCTCATCTAGCTGGAGTAGGGCCTTTGAGTATATCCATATGGGCCGCTTCACACCTGGTATTAACATCAGTTGAGGGAGATTAGATCCCAAGTGATCAGGAGAAACAATTGCTATTTACAGTACACCTGATATTAACATGCATCACCTGTGATCATGTGTGTTTGGGTTTAATCAAAGTGAGAGTGATTGATTGCATGACTAAATACAGTCTGTCACTGTATGCTGCACCAGAAAGTCACACTTTTGGTGCCTACTTGACTTCAATCTCACTACAAAAGCACAATTTCAGTGCACAATTCTGCAAACTGTACAGATATGACTAACAAATTTGTTAAATCCACACATACCAGTAACGTTCTAACTTCCCTTATTTTAGCACAGTGATTGATTGGCAGGTGAGTATGTGGCCCTTTTTTGTTGATCAGACAAAACTTTAACTGATTTGAGCTGAATGATGACAATTTTTTACTGAACAGTACTGAACGGAATCAACATTGAAGTGACTCATGAATAACGGTACTATTGTCTTCTGTAAAGGCTGCTTATAGCTGAATTGTACTTGTTTCATAATTGATGACCTTTACACAGTTATGGTACTTAAAGGAACAGTTCACCCAAAAATTTAAATGATCCCCTAATTATTTTGTCTTTGCGCCATTATTTAAAGCCCAATTATTTAAAGACTTAAACCAGACGCTAATTTGCGCTCCTCTTGGTATATCGGCATCCTAGATGTATATGACTTTCTTCTTTTTTTCTTGGTAAAAATCCCAATCTTAGTAATATTAAATAATATCCTGGCTCTTCCCAGCTTTATAATGGCATTGAATAGTTTTTGAAGCTCCAACAAGCGCATCCATCCATCATGAAAGTTTCCATACAACTCCAGTGGGTTAATAAAGGCCTTCTGAAGTGAAGCGATGCGTTACTATAAGATAAATATCCATATTTAAAACATTATAAACTATATTCACAGGCTTCCGACAACGGATGTTCACGAGAAAGTTGAGTTCCAGTGGAAGGGTGATCTCTGACCTGAATATGACATTCGTGTAGTTTAGCATTGTTATTTTCCAACATCCAACATATTTAATTTTAATTTTTTTTGGCTAGTAGAACCCAGGCGCTATATAAATAAAGGTGGCTTGACTTGACTTTACTTGATCAAGAGGATGCATGAGAGTTTAGACAACAAGGGCCAGATTTAAGCCAAATACATCTAATACAATATACAATAGCATACAATATGCTCAGCCACAAAAATAACTGTCCACGCCTTTTCAGCGTGAATTTTTCACTGTGTGTCTTTAGTAAATCCTGACTGTTTTTTAACAACAAAAGAGTGTTTGCGCTGGCACAAGCCGTTAGTAAATCTGGCCTCAAATGCAATGTAGCCTCATACATTTCGGACTACTATGAGCGATCGGTTAGGGAGCTCGTTTACACTTGTTTGATGCGTCTGTATGTCTCTGACCTGAAGCAGGTACTCCAGTTTGTAGGAAAACTTGTGCAGGTTGGAGCTGTCATCTGTAATGGGCTCGCCATTCTCTTTATACTCCTTTGCCAGTTCTGACACAGCATCTATATGAAAAGACCATTTATAACAAGTTTGACAACCAAAATTACATAAAGAAATTTTAAAACAATTACCGAGCAATACACTGTAATAAACAATGATCACAAACAACAAAAACCCCACTTTATAGTCATTTTACAAAGGTTGAAGGAGAGTTCATTTTATCCTCCTTAAGTCCCCTTTGGTTATATTTACTCCACGCGCCTTTCATCCACCTCAGGAACTGAAACGGCACACATGAGGGATGAGCTCTGATATGTAGTTCTCTCTCGTTTTGCATTTCTCTCCCCGTGTTGAAAGCCAGCGCCCTGTAAATCGCAATTGCACGTGCTCCAACATGGACCACCGTTTTACTCTCTAAACAATAGCGCTGCCTCTTTCATGAAGGCAAACACACATCCGTACCGTGCAGATCTCTGATAATCCTTTGGATCTGACCCTCCCCGACTGCAGCACCAGCGGCCATGGTCTGACTAGCTTCCTGACAGCGGGTTCAAGAGGTCATCTGTAGTCTGCTGGGTAAAAGAATCACAGGATAACTAGCATTTGACATGCACGTTATATTTATTTAACCATGATCAGTGGTGTTTGCTAAGTCAAGCATCACTACTAGTGCTCATACTGTTGATGGCCAAAGCTGTAGAATACACATAATTTTTGTTAATGCCAAAATTCTCTTATTTAAAATTAAGAAATGTACAATATCGTGAAGAGTGATAGCAATCAAAAGGTGTGTGTCTACAGATATGCTTCTACAACAACACATAATAAAAAAGGCACACTTAACCAATGACATTGACACTTACCACTTAAAAAAACAAAAATATTTTAATGCATATGCAACCAAAAGTGTATATTTTATATGTTATAAAGTTAATCACTTTTGAGATTACATTAATTTGAGATTATCTTATTCTAATTATACATGAGTAATTATTAAATGTACAATATCGTGAAGAGTCAAGAACTTTACTATAAACGCTTAAATACAAAGAGGCATCCATCAACTCTCCTGAAAATAAGTATATGGTAAATTTTAACGATACAAAATAGAAAAAAGGTCAAGTTTTTCATACAAAGCTTTTCAATAAAAGAACTACTACAAGCTAAAAACAACTTAAAACATAAGTCAAACCTACTTCTCTAATCTATTTTTAACAGCTGATTTAAACGGTAATTTGGTTGAAGATTCTGAGGAACACAATAAGAATTATTTTGCAGCAATTAGCCTAGCAAACTTTCCAGAAATGTATACTTAGACAGCGTGTGTGTGTGTGTGTGTGTGTGTGTGTGTGTGTGTGTGTGTGTGTGTGTGTGTGTTATATAGTATATTAATACCCATATTTATAAATATCACGTTACAAAATCATCACACAACACATTTAACCCATCAGAGTGGATTAGATAAAAGACCTTCGAGAGAAACAATAACATGTATATACTATACAGTATTGCGCTATTATTTAATAACAACAACACTAGAAACAACTGCTTTTGAAATGTAAACAAGCATCAATGCTCGCGTTCTTTCACACATTGCTTTAACTTAAACTGTAATGTTTTAATTCAAATATAGTTAAAAAGAGTTATTTGGAACAGCGTCTTTTGTTGCCATAGAAACAAGACATTTAAAAAAAATAACGAACAGAAGTTTCAAAAGTTCTGTCAACAATTCCATGGCGTCAACGGCCAGTCACGGGCGTATGATATGTCAGAACATTTATTCCGAATAAAAGCTGCTTTAGACTGAAGTTAACCTGTATGTATAGCTGGGAATTTGGTAAATCTGAGATGAAAGTCTTGAAAGTGACAAAAGAAGCTGACATACTTGGGCTTTTGTGAGAATCCAGGAAGATCATACCCACTTGTTATTATAGCAGTTTCTTCTTCTTCTTCTTCTTCTTCTTCTTTAATTGGCGGTTGGCAATAATTTCTTGTGCATTACCGCCACCACTGGATTGGAGTAAGGAACGGGACTTAATAACAGAGAATGTCACTAACTATTCTGTAGGCCTACTGTTTTAAACAAACAAAACAAACAAACAAAAACAAATATATAAAGTAGAGTTTATATCCTTTTAAAAAGGCCTGTACTTTTCAAAAAAGAAAGTAAGAAACCAAAAAGGTCTCCTGAACTTCTTTCCAATAAGGTTTTAGTATCTAAAGACACTTTCTTTGCTTCCAGCTGATTAACAAGCCTTTGCATAGCCTGATTGTATTTAGGACAGTAAACTATTACATGCTCTACTGTTTCAGGTGTGTTGCTCTGGCAATACTCACAATTTCCATCAGCATGCTTTCTCATTAAGAACAGTGTAGGTCTACTTTCAGCTTTGTATGACCCAATCTCATCCTAGTCAGCACAATTTCTTCCTCTCTAGATCTGGTCGTGTGTGTGTCTTTTCCTACTTTCCCTTGTATCCCATATAGATGCCTTCCTGTACACCCATTGTCCCAGATATGTTGCCACTTTTTAATGGTTTTAGCCTTAACTATATTTTATCTCTGCTTTACTGTATTTCACATCTATATCTATATTATTTTTCCGTGTTGCTCTCTTTGCATGTTCATCAGCCAGTTCGTTACCTTCCACTCATATATGGGCTGGAACCCATAAGAATGTCACCCTCCTCCCTGACGCTTGCAGTCAATGACGGGTGGTTGGGCAGATATTGTGTTTTGCGGTAGGTGCTATGCCATACGGAACCGCTGCCACTGAAACTGCATATTAATGCACCAGTGGGGCTCGACAGCCTTAGTCAAACGGTTTGGCGCGTATGGTTGGGTTGCGGAGAGATTGTGAGATTGTGGTTAGGTCTCAGCAGCAAGAGGGATCTAGAGGTCAGTAAGCTGGGCTGAGTTGAGTGGGGGACGGAGGGGGGTGACTCTGGGACGCCAGAGTCACTGTCGAGCCCTCTTGAGGTGTCGTGGGCTAGTCGACGAAACACTGAGGACGGAAGGTGCCAACTTGAAGACCCTAGATATGTCCCCTACTCAGCTCAATCCAGACGGTTGTCATGCGGAGACCGCACTGTGGTTGCAGCCGTTGTGTGTGCTGACGCGTGTTAACACTAGACAGAAGGAGATTTCGATCACCATATGGAAAGAAGCGTAAATGGATGGAGAAGCATAGATTACTGTAAAGCTACGTCTTAGTTGGTGCTTATCTTGGCAAAAGCCGAGTACAAATCAGCATGAAGTTTTAACATCTCTCGTGTAATGGAAATCATTGCTAGATGTAAAATTTCAATAAAAATATCTTCCCTTGATTCAGACTGAGAATTCTGAATACTAATCAGTGCTGAACTAGAATCAGAGGCAATCACTGCCTGCAAACAATTATTAGACTCTAGCCACAAAAGCGCTAGCTATGGCTACCAGTTCAGCAGGATACACCGCTAGGTCATCATTTATCCTTTTAGCCTTTAGTAGGCCCTCCTCAGGAATTACATGAGCTACCCCTACTCTCTGCTCAATATTTTTAGACACATCTGTAAAAACCTTCACACACTGTTTGTATTTTCCTTATATATAGTTGCTTACCCCATACTTATCTACTCCATCTTTCTTCCTTTCCTCCAACAGTCCTAAATCAACCTTCAATTCCTCTAATATCCAAGGAGGCACAACTGAATATGCCAGTTGGGCTGATGTTCAGAGAACCAATTCCACTAATTTTCACCTTATCTTTTATAACCCACCCATAACTTTTAACCTTCATACTTTCTTTTTCCTGACATTCCCATAACACTGTCTGAGACATATGGTTCCCTTTATGCCCCCTGATATTTGCCCAGTATACCAGTGCTAGCTGGTCCCTCCTCAAATGCAGTGGCATCTCCCCCACTTGAATTGCAGCAACTGGAGAAGTTTTTATTGTTCCACTAAGTATCCACATTGCTTGATTGTACACACCATCAAGTTTGCTTAGACTTGCTTTAGAAGCTGATTCATATGCTATACAGCCATAGTCAAACACTGATCTCATTAGACCTGTATAGATGGTGTTTAATGCTGACCTTATAGCCCCCCAATCTGTTCCACACAGACATCTCATGACATTTAATATCCTTTTACATTTATCTACCATCTTTTGGATGTGACATGCCCATGTCATATTATAGTAGCTACAACCTTGCTAGTCTTTTTATTGACAGAACTTTCCGCCACTGAGGGCGGGATTCAGAGACGAGATAATTTTTTATTGGACCACTGACTATAGCCCCGCCCACAAGTTTGGTTTACCCTTAATCACTCTGTGGGGTCCAGTGGACCCCACTGCATTCGTCCTTCATTTTTAAAAACTGTTAACCTTCATCTCAGGGGCATGCAACACTGTGACTTTTCCTAAATAATCTATCTTAACATGCACAACAAATCTGGGCTTGATTTGGTTGTTCTAATGGCGTTTAATTTTTTTTTCACCGTTTAAGGTCCTTGGAGTCAAATTGACCCACATTGAAAATGAATGGGAAAATGAAAAAATTACTTTTTGTCATTTTGTTTGTGAAAAAATAAATAATAAATCCAGAATAAATTTGAAAATTTCTACATTTAAATCAAGGACTAGAGCATAAACACAAACTGGAACAAACAAATCTCTCACACACACACACACACACACACAGCAGCAGATTATTAAAGAAAATCATTCACTTTGGTATATAAGCATGAAATTTGTCAAAGATACTATCTAAGGGCCACTATTTTGGAAAAAGGCATTGGCCACTCAAAAAGTCAAGATGGCCACCATTGCTATTCAATGCTTATTACTGTATATCAATTATTCAAATAGTGATCCATCATAAAATTTGATACAAATACTCTCTAAAGAACATGTTAATGGAAAAAGATGCTTGTCCCTCAAAAATTCAAGATTGTCACCACCTTTCTTGATGGCCACCGTTCCTGTCAAATATGAATTATTTCAATTGTTCATATGATGATCCAAGCATAAAATTAGGCAGAAATACTCTTCAAGGAACACTCTTTTAGAAAAAGTTATGTGCCACTCAAAAATTCAGGATGGCGACCATTTTCAAGATGGCCACCATTTCTGACAAATAGTCAATGTCTGATTTGTGTGCCTCTCCTTTGACCTGTCCGGCTTAGTTAAAGTTGCCAGGGATATAAAATCCCCGCCGGCATAGCTCTCAGCTTCATTGGAGTACACAAGCTTTTCCACCACGGTAAGATGCAGTCCACAGAGAGGAAGGGCCACTGTTAGAAAAAGGAAGTGGCCGGTAAAAATTCAGGAAGGAAAACATTTTTGAAGATGACTTCCCTCATTACCTATGTTCATTGCCACTGTTTCCAAAAATGTATGTAAGGATTCATCTTGAAAAAATAGCCACCATGTGTCACAGTGTCTGGTTTGTGTTTCCCCGGGTGTCACTAGAGATCCTCGTTTTCACGGTGTCCTTCACATTGACTACAATTCCCAGCATTCTGTCTGTCACTTATCACTGTTCATTACACTCAGCTGTTCCCTGTAATCATTGTCCCAGCTGTTCATTGTTAGTCTTGTTAGATCTGTGTGTATATATTCCATGTCTGTGTCAGTATGTGTTACGGAGTCGTTGTTATTCGTCACTACACTTCTGGTCTGTGTTCTAACCTGTTTCTTGTTTTGTTTCTTGTGTTTGGATTGCTAAAATGGACTTTGAACCCTGCCTGGATGACTATGAATTGGATTGCCCTAATAATAAATATGCTGCATTTGGATCTACCTGTTTTCCCGTGTGTTCCCGTGACACCATGTTGAATTTTTGGGTGGCCAACGCCTTTTTCCAAAAAATGACGCTTAGAGAGTATCTGTGCCAAATTTCATGCTTCTATGTACCAATTTGAACGATTCTCTTGAAATATGCCATTAATCTGCTGCACTAACTGACTTTGACTGAGAGTTTTTCCACAAACCTGCAGATGGCAGTATTCTATCCCAAACACAGAGCAATGTCCAAAAACAATTTAGATTTAATTAAGAAGATCATCATTTACATACAAAAATAAATAAATTATGAGCCAATTTATGGTGTAGTTAAGTAGTTGTGCAGTAAATAGGTTAAAAAAACTACCAAATATCCACAAAAACACAGCATAAATGTATAGTTGAGAAGTAAATAAAAATATGATATTGTCATGTAAAAAATCAAAACGTGAACCCTACTTGAGGAGCGACTAAGGGTTAAGCTTTTTAAAAATATAAATAAAAACAGATGAATTATATGTTTCTATTTTTGGTTAAAAGAAAAAGGGGAAGTGTCTAATCGTCCAGTAGCCTATAAATTCAGTAAACGTAAACACCTCTTCTACATTTCTGCTCAGCTGTCTTGACAAGATATACTCAACACAAAAAATAAAGGGGACAATGCTTTAATTTCCTATCAAATAAGTTTGATTCCATTTAGTTGGAGAAGAGACAGTGGAAAGAGCAGCAGGTAAGGACTAAATGTCAGGCTTTATTTAGAATTTTCTCACTGGAATAAATTTAGCAAAACTGATTCATATGAATTTCTTCTGTCCTAATGTTTGAGTGTATTTTCCACAGAAAACATTAAAGAACTGAACCTGAAGGACAAATCTAATCAGACTGAAGAAGTTTATGATGTTGCAGAATAACACGACTGAAGAGGGAACAAAAGACTCTGACTACTATAGTTATGACTATGTAGATGAGTTGTGTCGCAAAGATGAAGTTGTGAAAGTTGGATCCATTATTATTCCAGTCTTCTTCTCATTAGTGGTTGTGTTAAGCTGCATTGGTAATGTCCTTGTTCTGGTGATTCTGGCACTTTATGAGAGTCTCAAATGCCTGACCAACGTGTTCATCCTCAATTTGGCTGTGTCAGATCTGCTGTTCACTTTTGGACTTCCATTCTGGGCCTCGTACTTCATCTGGGGTTGGACGTTTGGAGATAGTGGCTGTAAAGCGGTGAAGTTTCTGTTCTATGTTGGCTTTTACAGCAGCGTGTTGTTCTTAACTCTCATGACCATACAGCGTTACATGGCAGTGGTTCATCCTCTGTCTGACTGGGAGAAATGCAGAGGCTTTTCAGTCGCTCCTTTCATCATTTGGATCCTGAGCGGAGCGGTTTCAATGCTCGGATCACTTAATAGCAAGGTTATAAAACATTCTAATAATACATACTGTGAATATGACAGTGTTGAAATGAAAACTGGAATTGCTTATTTTCAAAATGCTTTTTTCTTCTTTGCATTTCTAATCATGGGTTTTTGCTATGCCAGAATGCTTCAGACAATAACAAAATCTCGGACCAATAAGAGACACAAGACCGTTAGACTAATATTCTGCATTGCACTGGTGTTTTTTATCGGTTGGGCTCCATATAACATTGTTATGTTCTTAAAATCTTTGACCGATCAGAAAATCCACCCATTCACAGACTGTACAGTAAGCATTAGACTCGACTATGCATATTATGGTTGCAGAATGTTAGCTTTTACACACTGTTGCTTGAACCCTGTGTTTTATGTTTTTATTGGCATAAAGTTCAGGAATCATCTAAAATTGATTCTGCAAAAGATCTTTAAAAAAAAAAAAAAACTCGATTTCAGTCAAGCCAGATTGGCAAAAAATATATCGCAGGGTTCAATGTACTAAGAGAAAACTCAAGTACTTTTAGCGAATGCTATGAACCAACAATGAGTTCTAAGTTGATGTGAATGTGTGAATGATGTACTTGCACTTTTAAAAATAAAGCTTACAGCTGAAGTTTTTTTTACAGATGCAACAGAAGAACCAGTTTCGGTTCCCCAAAATACCTTTCAGTGATCAGTACTTGCAACCTCTTAGTGTAAAGAACATTTTAGAAAACTTAAAGAACCTTTTTCCATTATAAAACCTTTCAATGGAAAGGTTCCATTGGTGTTAAAGGTTCTTTATGGAACCGATAAAAAAACTTAATTATTTAAGAGTGTACAGCTGTTGCACAGCTACTGCCAATATCATTACAACTGTTTAATATGCGCGAATAAAAAAAAATTAAAAAAGAATGAAATATTGCCACATGGCAGGAAAATTCCTCTCTCTATCAAGCTGCAAAAGCATTCAGTTTTGAGAAAATCGTGTTTTAAAGATCTGTTCTTCCTTTTTGTGGTTGATGTTCTCATTTCATTCAAGATCATATAAAAATATAACTGGAAGTACGTAATGAAAGAACCAATGACAAATGTTCCATTTTCCTTCAGGTGTCGTCATTAACGCAGAAAATATTTTCACATAATGTATATATATACCTTTAATTTACTGTATGTGTTTACATTTTTTTTACGGTATTTGTGTTTACATTACATTATTTCTTTCATGTTTTTTGTCACTGCTTCTATGGTATAAATTAAATGAATAATGTACAGGAAAAGTACAGAATGAGCATAAAGTATATGGGTCCAGTTTGTAAAGCATCTCCCCCTCACTCTTAAAGGTCCTTTACTGGCATCTATAGTGACATGAAACCTTTCCATTACACAAAGGTTCTTTATAGTGGAAAAAGGTTTTTTAGACTTTTAAAATGTCCTTAAAACCGTGAAAAAATGGTCCAAGAACTGTTCACTGAAACAGTTTCACATCCACACTCAGGTTCATTACCTCAAATTCTGTTTATTGAACATATTGTTTCTCTTCTCCATCAAAGAAATAATAAGAACAATTTGTCTAAAATGTAAAATATAGCATGCTGAGTTTCATGGTTTGGTTCCACAATGAGACAAGTAGTGGATCTGTTACTTTATTAATCTAAATAAAAACAAAACAAAACACCATGGCACAGAAGAACTAAAAGCAACATAAACCAACCTTGAAGACAGACAAACAACTGAACAGAGGGTTTAAATACAAAGACCAAACAAATGAGCTAAATGAGACACATGTGAACACAATGGGTTGCTAAGGAAACAAATGATCACACATTAGGAAACTGTTTTAGTTTTAGTGTTCCCTCGCCACAGCCAATCACCAGCACTTGATTTAGGCACATCATACATGCTGCATGCTTAGTGTTTCACTGACACTGACCAGATTAACGAAAATCGGAAAAAATTTGATACTCGATGGTATAAAGGCAATTCGGTCGGTGCCTAAAAAGTATCGAACTCGATACCCAGCCCTATAGTCAGCATGGACCTTTTGAGCAGAAGGGCATAGAGGATGTATTGGTCCAGGGTGCAGTTGCCTGTATTCCATTACATTAGAGAATACAGCGGTTCATCCAAACTAACATAAAAACAGTCCATTAACGCCACCTTGTTAAGCAATGGACAATGGAGCTAAACAAGACACAGGTGAACACAATGGGTTGTAATGTAAATAAATGATCACACATAAAGAAGCTAAGGCTTTGTTCGAAATTGGCCCTATAAATAGGGCACTTTTTGATGGGACAGCCATTTGTAGTGGTGTCCGAAACCATAAACATTATCGAGGACACTGATTCAATCCCACAATGCACCGCAATAACGAGTGTACATGTACGCTCAATGAATAGAGAATAACCATAATGCAATGTGAGAGTTGTGCCAACTGAATTTTCGCATGATGGCGTCGCTGGTCCAATGTGGGTAGAGCATAATATCATACAGGTATAAATTCATTTTAATTGATTATTAAATTGTTGATACAAGCTAGTTTACACAACAAAGTTCAAGATAAATCTTTTAATTTCTACTGGAGCTGCCAATTTGCTAGTGTAGCAGATTGGGGATTTTCCTCCATTACTCCCCCTGGTGGAGAATGGGAACAATTTCCCCATGGATTCAGCTGTGTCAGATACCGGCTGGTTAATCATTATCATGATTGCACTTATAATAAAAGCAAGGTGCACAGGTAGCTGAACTTGTGTTTAGCTATGTCTAGGTTTCCATTTTCTGCCTTTCCCCGGAGTCGTGTAGTATGGGTTACTTATTTCTCCAATCTCTGGTATGTGGTTGTGTAAAGTTGCATGTGATTTAATTTTCTGGGTAATATTGGTGTGTAACCTAAAGCCCTTATTTACAGTTGTTGCAGTGCAGCGAGCATGTCACAGCAAGCAGTGGTTTTATATACGTTGTTCTGACGCAGTGAGTATGATCTCTTTTTGGGGATTTTCTTATGCTCTGAAAGGTGCTTAAATCTCACTGCTGTAAGTGTGTGTAGGTTGGGGGTCGTGTCTAATGCCATGCTTCCAGCTCGGAGCGGTGTAATCAGCAGGATGCACGGACCCAGACTACGCTGCTGTTTCGTCTTCATTGTAAATGTATTGCTGCTTTTGTCTACTGTATAAATATGCTGTGTGTCTTGAGTATTCTTTTAGGGAACCTGTAATTTAAGTACTGTGGGTTCTCTGAGACATTTGTGAAAGGCTATTTGGCCCACCCGCTTTTGGGATGTGGTGTTCAACACACTTGAGTGTGGATTTGCTTCATTGCATTTGTAGTGAGGGTCACTAGCGTGTGGGTGCAGTCTAATAAGTGGTTACTTACAGGGTGGGTCAGGGATTCCTTTTCCCGTTCGTGTCTTTGATTAAGCCGTATTTATTTTCTTGTTTTTTTTCTTTGTTGTTTATTTAAAATACCTTTTCTGTATTACATCTGTGGGTAATTAAGAGGTAAATGTCTGAAAGGTATTTATTAGTGAATGTGGTGTTTCTCAATGTGAAAAGGTTTATGTAATAAATTGCTTTTAATTGTCAGAACTGTCTCAGTCTTCCTTGGGAAGAACGGACCTGTGTTTGAGGATTACATGTCCTTTGGTGAAAATCCTGAGGTGGCGTAGTTGGCTACATTGTAAATATTAGAGTTTTATTAATGTGAACTCCCAGGTTGCTTATCTTTTTAGCACCTCTTGCTCCTTAGCCCCCGCTCGCCACACTAGGTTTCCAATAATTATTAAACCGCCCAAACTATGCAAAAGCGGCAGCCTTTTCGGCGCACTCAGTGTCCGAATGTCAATACCTCAAATTAACTACATTAATTGAGTAACATAGGGAATAGTGAACGAGGGTATAGGGGGTGATTTTGAACACCGCTTAGGTCAAACTAAACGCAGTGGCGGTCTTAACATAGAGGCATGTAGGCGGCTGGTTGGGGGCCCCCCTACTACGACCGCTCTTAGGGGGCCCCAAGCAGCCGCCTACCTATGCCTCTATGTTAAGACCGCCACTGCGTTTAGTTTGACCTAAGCTGTCAACCCACAAAAAAAAATGGAAAAGAAAAAAAATGAAAGCCTCTTATCATCGTGAACACTTCAAAAGCATAGTAAATATTATTAATATTCTTAAGAAATACGTTGAAATGTTGAAGTAGTAGTTAAAATGTCCAGTTCAAGGTTATCTGTCCCTACACATAACACCCCTTACTTTCTCAATGGAATGGACTAGTCCGTAAAGTTGCGCGCTGAGGCGCGAAACGGCGAAACATAAACACACAATGACAGGAGGACTGGGAAGTACACAACGAAGCAAGACGAGTCTAAACGCGAAAATGAAACGAAGTTACCCAAGCGGCTCAAATAAAAGAAAAAAGACGCCGAAATGTATTTGGCAACACTACCAAAAATGGCAAACTTTTTTACGCTTTCTGTGTTAGGGATACATGCCGCTACAGCAGCAGCTGTTATGTGAAGTGATGCAAGGTGAGGATAACGTGTAAGTTATAACGTTACATCCTACAGAAAGGGAATAATTTTTATCCAGACATCAATAGCTGTATTAGTATCAGTCATAAGTCTACTGACCTTCATTCATAAAAAGATACCATTAAACAAGTATTTAAAATATACTGTCTTTATGGTGTCTCTACATTCATTTGTAGATTAGATGTGAAATTATTACATTATAAAATATATAAACCTATAAAAATGTTTGTTTGTAGAATGTTTGAAATGTCAATCTCAAGTGCAATGAGATTGACTTGACCTCCCTCACTCATACAAAGTCAATTATTCATCTTGGCAATATTTGATGTGTTGCTGTTTGTGATGTTTTGCTAAGTAGGCTATATGACTGTTTGTGGGGGTTTACCATAACTACCTGTCTTGCTGGTTATATTGATATTAATTTGATCTTAAAAAAAAATAAACCGTGCTGGTTTTCCTGGCATTTTGGCAAAGACAGGTGTTATCTGAAACCGTATTCTCTGTTGTGTTCCATCATGACTATTAGTTTGTGTAGTGCTACACTTTGTGTGTTCTCTCCTTTCCATCTTCATTTTGGAGTAAAGAAATGTATGCAGGGTTTAAAGGGGACCCTCTCCCCTCTCCTCTCCAACCTTTACTTCCCCGTAGATTAGCTTTCAGTCGGTACATTTGTTTTCGTTCTCTTTTAAAGAAGGGATGGGGGGGCCCATACCTACCTTCGCTTTGGGCCCCCAATTTGCTAAACCCGCCACTGACTAAACACAGGGATAAAGAACACTAAAGGGCGGTTTAAAGGACACCATTTTCAACTAAAAGTGGAAAAAATTAAGCGTTTTGGCTGTTAAATTTTCAAGTTAGATTTTTTTTTGCAAGTTATGCAAAAAAAGTTCTACACTCTTAGAAGAAATGGTTCTACAGGTCCTTCTCAAAAAATTAGCATATTGTGATAAAGTTCATTATTTTCCATAATGTAATGATAAAAATTAAACTTTCATATATTTTAGATTCATTGCACACCAACTGAAATATTTCAGGTCTTTTATTGTTTTAATACTGATGATTTTGGCATACAGCTCATGAAAACCCAAAATTCCTGTCTCAAAAAATTTGCATATTTCATCCGACCAATAAAAGAAGTGTCTTTAATACAAAAAAAAAAGTCAGCCTTCAAATATTTATGTTCAGTTATGCACTCAATACTTGGTCGGGAATCCTTTTGCAGAAATGACTGCTTCAATGCGGCGTGGCATGGAGGCAATCAGCCTGTGGCACTGCTGAGGTGTTATGGAGGCCCAGGATGCTTCGATAACGGCCTTAAGATCATCCAGACCGTTGGGTCTTGCGTCTCTCAACTTTCTCTTCACAATATCCCACAGATTCTCTATGGGGTTCATGTCAGGAGAGTTGGCAGGCCAATTGAGCACAGTAATGCCATGGTCAGTAAACCATTTACCAGTGGTTTTGGCACTGTGAGCAGGTGCCAGGTCGTGCTGAAAAATGAAATCTTCATCTCCATAAAGCTTTTCAGCAGATGGAAGCATGAAGTGCTCCAAAATCTCCTGATAGCTAGCTGCATGGACCCTGCCCTTGATAAAACACAGTGGACCAACACCAGCAGCTGACATGGCACCCCAGACCATCACTGACTGTGGGTACTTGACACTGGACTTCAGGCATTTTGGCATTTCCTTCTCCCCAGTCTTCCTCCTGACTCTGGCACCTTGATTTCCGAATGACATGCAAAACTGAGCAACAGTCCAGTGCTGCTTCTCTGTAGCCCAGGTCAGGCGCTTCTGCCGCTGTTTCTGGTTCAAAAGCGGCTTGACCTGGGGAATGCGGCACCTGTAGCCCATTTCCTGCACACGCCTGTGCACGGTGGCTCTGAATGTTTCCACTCCAGACTCAGTCCACTGCTTCCGCAGGTCCCCCAAGGTCTGGAATCGGTCCTTCTCCACAATCTTCCTCAGGGTCCGGTCACCTCTTCTCGTTGTGCAGCGTTTTTTGCCACACTTTTTCCTTCCCACAGACTCTCCACTGAGGTGCCTTGATACAGCACTCTGGGAACAGCCTATTTGTTCAGAAATTTCTTTCTGTGTCTTACCCTCTTGCTTGAGGGTGTCAATGATGGCCTTCTGGACAGCAGTCAGGTCGGCAGTCTTACCCATGATTGCGGTTTTGAGTAATGAAACAGGCTGGGAGTTTTTAAAAGCCTCAGGAATCTTTTGCAGGTGTTTAGAGTTAATTAGTTGATTCAGATGATTAGGTTAATAGCTCGTTTAGAGACCCTTTTCATGATATGCTAATTTTTTGAGACAGGAATTTTGGGTTTTCATGAGCTGTATGCCAAAATCATCAGTATTAAAACAATAAAAGACCTGAAATATTTCAGTTGGTGTGCAATGAATCTAAAATATATGAAAGTTTAATTTTTATCATTACATTATGGAAAATAATGAACTTTATCACAATATGCTAATTTTTTATGAAGGACCTGTATATAGAATCTGAAAGGGTTCTTTCAGCTTCATATATAACACCTTTTAGTAGTTCCCATCGTGGGATCATTTTATGGAAATAGTTTTAATTAGTTTTGTTTTTATTCATAAAATTTTTAAAAGGAACTCTAACCTTGATGTATGAACTTGTCATACTTTATTTTCATTCAGAATACCACATGAACTTTTGCACTAAAAACACTTGTCATTGTAAATAATTAGTTTTTTTTCTGTTAGGATAGCTCAGAAGACTTTCAAGTTTGTGGAGGAGAGTACTGAGGAGAGCAGTGACCCTGCAAATGGCCTGTAACTATGTCTTACCTTTGCAGTAAAAAGAATGCCAGCTCGGGGTCTCTTTTTATACCCAGCGCTGACCGGAGCTCCCTCCAAGAATCAAATGCCGCTCCGATGTTGACTCTTGTCTGTGCCCGACGCTGGTCACTCTCTATTTTGGCCGCACTAGATAAGGCTTTTAAAAAAAAAAAAACTTACGAGGAGTTTCCGTGGGTGTCTGGATTGTGCTGGAGGCTGGTCGCTTCTTTCTGTCCACAGAGTCCATTTGAAACACTAACCTTACTTACTAATGGCTGGCGTCCGGATGTAACCCGAAGTAGACGAGAACGGGCATGACGTCACGTCTTGTGAATTTTCGCGCCAATTCGAACCCGACTCCTCCACAATTGAGTCTACAGGCTGATAGAGACAACCGTGGTGGACATTAAGGTGTCATTCTTTCTATTACATTATGGTTGGCTCATAAATGTACAAATGAAAACTCTATCTTAAAGGAGCTGTATGTAAGAAATTTATTTCAATTAATCATGAAATGGCCCTGATATGTCACTAGACATTAAGAAATCATGTTCATTTCAAATACTTATATCACTGAGAACAGTAATCCGGCCAGGATATTGTCATTTAAAAAGTGAAGTTGCAGCCCTCAACTAATGTTGATGTTGGCATGTGTTTTGGTCTGATGCGCCACCCTCCACCTATCTACCAATCACGAAGGCAGTAGTGTTGCGGCATCCGGGTTGCCAGCTCTGCTAGTTACCACAGCTGCAGCTACAAACGTGTCGGAATCGGATAAAAAAAAAAAGTCTAACGTTGTCGAAACCAAAAAAAAACTTGTTATGAATCCGAAATACCTTGTGACAAAGTCCGAAATAAAACAAGGATCTGTATAGGAGATGCCTTTGAAAGATGGAGACGGCTGAAAACGGAGAAGAATTTGAAGACAGACGCCAACGTTGCTAATTTTCTCCTGGACAGGTAAGATTCATTTATGTTTGGCTAACTTGTACTTGATCTAAATGGACATTTCAAATATTCATGACAGTCGAACAAAGTTATGCATGTTCGTGCAAAGTAACGTTACGTTAGCTCATATGGAGGAGGTGGGTCATCGACTTGAAAAGGTAAGGAATTGTTTGGGTAATAACAACGCCGAGTCGCCATTGCTAACATTAGCAATGAATACATTATCAGAGCCCGATTCTCTGTTATTATGCTGAGACGCAGAGGAAAACAACATTAGCACGCCCATTACTGTTTATCATGCAAGTTCTACAGCCAAAAATAATAGAATGACGTGTAATCTTTCACATTGCATATTTTAGCGTTATGGACGTGCAGGGTAAGTTAAAAAATACAGCTGGTCGCTTTCACTTATAGCGTCAGCTAAATGAATAGCTGTATCTTTGATATCGGTTACACACAGTGACAGAGGCTTCTGCTTGTACTTACGTTAATGACAGATACCTACCGTTACAAGTTAGACTAACAGCTACTGTTCTAACAATGTTCTGTCACATACGAGCGTACATCTTTACGATTATATTTGGCTAATCGCCATTAGTACATTTTTTGCGATATATAATTACTTTGCAACACATCTCTCATTTGAAGCATAAACATAATTAACAGAAAAAGCTTCGTGTAGCAGCCTACGTTCCTGCTGGATCCTGAAGCGTATCTGGCAACCTCGAGTCAGGGAGGAGGGAGAGGGGATGCACCGCTCTACAGTAATTTCAAAGTGATTGCAGTACCAGTTTTGGCCACATTCTTACATACGGCTCCTTTAAAGATTTTTTTAAGTAAAAAGCTACGCATAGCCCCTTTAATCAAAACAGAAAAAATTTTTTAAACAAATTAATCAATTAAAACTACATCCATAACATTATCCCATTACGGGAACTCCTAAAAGGTTTTATATATGAAGTGTCTGACAGAAGCCTGCTTTTCTTTTGAGTGTATTATATTTGTTGTATGCCTGTAATTACAAATGGGTTAAAGATGAACGGTTACTTCAGTTGTAAAGATCTCAAAGCCACTTCAGCTTCCTCTGTGTATGTGAGATGAAACGATCTAGAGGCTGAGGTTTGAGGGAGGATGCATGTCGACAACAGAACAATCATACTGCTCTTTTTATTACACTGATTAGATACATTCTTCTAACTTGGTTATTTTTTATGATCTAAGGAACATTTCACATTACAATCATCACATGAGAAAACAGCATCTGCTTCATGTGAACATGGATGTACAAAGTTCATGAAATTCCAGTTAATTTTATAATAGAGATTGTTGCGGTCATCTTCAGCAGTCGGTAATCTGCTGTTCTGATGATCATTGTGCACTACAAGGTCCATATCATCAAGAATTAAGGTAAGTCGTGCGTTGTTTAGCATTTGTCTAGGTTACTCCAGTTAAACTGACTTTTATAACTTCTCTTTTTCCCCTTATAAAAAACGCAGAGCTTGCATTAATGACTTTTTATACCATCCTCTACTGTAAAAAAAAAAAAAAAGAAAAAATCTGTGTGACGCATTTTCTTTGTAATTATTTCTAAAATTCAAATGCAATACCTGTGTAAAAATTGTTTCAAAGTGTTTTTTATTAATTTTTTCTAGCAAACAACGAGCAAAAAAATTGACCTGGACAAATTGGATCTTGTCAGTTTGTGATTGCTGAACGAACATGACTGATGAGAATACAACTGACAGTGACTACTATGATGAGTACTATGAAGACCAGATGTGTAAGAAAGATGAAGTGGTGAAATTTGGATCCATACTCATTCCGTTCTTCTTCTCGTCAGTGGTTGTGTTAAGCTGCATTGGTAACATCCTTGTTCTGGTCGTTCTGGAGAATATCAGATCCCTGACCAACGTGTTCATCCTCAATTTAGCTCTATCAAATCTGCTGTTCACTTTTGGACTTCCATTCTGGGCTTCGTACTTCATCTGGGGTTGGACGTTTGGAGATAGTGGCTGTAAAGCGGTGAAGTTTCTGTTCTATGTTGGCTTTTACAGCAGCGTGTTGTTCTTAACTCTCATGACCATACAGCGTTACATGGCAGTGGTTCATCCTCTGTCTGACTGGGAGAAATGCAGAGGCTTTTCAGTCGCTCCTTTTATCGTTTGGATCCTGAGCGGAGCGGTTTCACTTCTTGGTTCACTTAATAGCAAGGTTATACCACATTTTAATAATACATACTGTGAATATGGCAGTGTTGAAATTAAATCGGGCATTGCTTATTTTCAAAATGCTTTCTTCTGCATTGCATTTCTAATCATGAGTTTTTGCTATTGCAGAATGCTTCGGACAATAAAAAAAAAACAGCCCAAAAAGAGACACAAGACTGTTAGACTAACATTTGTTATTGTGCTCGTGTTTTTTATCGGTTGGGCTCCATATAACATTGTTATGTTCTTAAAATCTTTGACTGATCAGAATATCCACCCATTCACAGACTGTACAGTAAGCATTAGACTCGACTATGCGTATTATGCTTGCCGAATGTTAGCTTTTACACACTGTTGTTTGAACCCAGCCTTTTTAGTTTTTGTAGATGCAAGGTTCCGTAATAACTTGCGAGCAATTCCAAGGAGGGTCTTATGTAAAGATTTAAATCTATGAATAATGTGCTTTGTTTTACTTGGCAAGATAATACTTGAGTCGTCAGAAAAGAAGCATTGAAGAAGATTGAAGAATCTTGCAGCAGATTGGATCAAATCATCATTATCGTTATGAAACATTAAACAAAACCTTGAAAAATGCTATTTTTGTGTAAAAACATGTTTTGAGTTCATGCCAGCTTGAATACACGAAAGAAAAATATGTTCTGAATAAAGTGTTTGTGAATTTCTCAAATACTCCCACGTGAAATTACTGTAAAAGAAACCGCATGAGAACTGTCTGTGAAAATGCAGATTACACAGTTTTGTTTTTCTGCAATGAAATTAGCAAACTGTAGTTATGACTGGAAATTGACATTTTCTTCTTTCACGTGACAAAGTGTGAATCAATGTGGTCTGTGGAAGGAAGCACAGCGTCATCACTGACCTACATAAACAGGAAAATGGAAGATTTGAGATCCTAAACTCATTTTTGTATGCATTTACTTTTTATTGTTAATAACAAAAAAATATTGCAGCCTATACACAGTACATGAGATCCCTGCAACCATAATCATCTTCATAAAATCATCTATAAGTTTTGAAATTAACATAATCATGACAAAAATGCATGATTTGAAAAACAATTACAAAAAAGCAGCCATCAAGCATTTTTATCATCTATTTACTGACATTAATCATGCAAATTCAGTCCTGCTGTTGATTCAAAAGCAAGACCTAGAACTATGCGACCTTTAAATTATGCTGTTTTACTTCTTAACATGGAAATAAAGTGAATAATACGAACACCATTATAAACCAACAGTTTCGAAACGCCCATTAACTGGCAACTATACCCTAGAGTGTGTTTCTAAGGAATTGCTGCAACACTTTTAAAAAAAACAATTAACTTTCATTATGAAAGTGATACTTTCATTTCATGTTTGAGGTGAAGAGGAATGGCTGAGCTTTTAGGCAGACACACATTTAACCTTCCCATTCATCATCATAACGTTCAAATATCCCCGTCCAGTTAGCCAGGAGTCATTAGTACTAACAGGACTGACAAAATTAAGGTAAGAATTATTAGTATAATAAAATAAGATTATTCTTTATTGTATCTTGTATCTTTTTTATTAGGCAAGTAAACAACTACAATGAATTCTAATAACAAAATTAACATTATCATACAGAGAACATCATGACTGAAGACTATACACCTACTGAGTATGATCTAGAAGAAGACCAACTATGTCGCAAAGAGGAGGTGGTGAAAGTCGGATCCATTGTTATTCCACTTTTTTTCACTCTTATGGTTGTGTTTAGTTGCATTGGTAACCTGCTGGTTCTGGTCATCCTGGTGCTGTACATGAAGTTAAGATGCCTGATAAACATCCTGATCCTCAATTTGGCTGTGTCAGACCTGCTGTTCACTTTTGGACTTCCATTCTGGGCCTCGTACTTCATCTGGGGTTGGACGTTTGGGGATATTGGCTGTAAAGCGGTGAAGTTTCTGTTCTATGTTGGCTTTTACAGCAGCGTGTTGTTCTTAACTCTCATGACCATCCAGCGTTATATGGCAGTGGTTCATCCTCTGTCTGACTGGGAGAAATGCAGAGGCTTTTCAGTCGCTCCTTTCATAATTTGGATCCTGAGCGGGACGGCTGCACTGTTAGTCTCACTCCGTAGCAAAATCTTGGAACACGATAATAATATTTACTGTGAATTTGACAGTATTACAGCAAAACATATAGCTGTTTATTTACAAAGCATTTTTTTCTTGATTGCATTTTGCATCATGGGATTTTGCCATGTCAGAATGTTTCTGACAATTGCACGGTCCCGAACAAGGCTACGAAACAAGACTATCAAACTAATATTCTGCATCGGCCTGGTGTTCTTCATCGGTTGGGCTCCGTACAACATTGTGATGCTCTTGAGAATTTTGCAGGATTATGGTTTAACTCCATTCACAGTCTGTAAGGTATCAATTCGTCTTGATTATGCATTTTACACTTGCCGACTGTTGGCTTTTTCACACTGCTGTTTTAACCCAGTGCTTTATGCTTTAATTGGAGAAAAATTCCAGAAACATTTACGGATGATACTGAAGAAAATGTGTCCAAAATAAAGCAATTCTGCTCTACCCTGACAAGAATTTCTTATTTTTTTCTGTTTATTGTGTTTGTTAAAAGCAGGAATTCTAACAATGTACATTACATCATACACTACAGTTCAAAAGTTACAAAAGATCAAGGAAATTAATTATTTTATTCATCAAGGATGCATTAAACACATCAAAAGTGACAGTAAAGAAAGACATTTATAAAGGTACAAAATACTTCAGTTTCAAATAAGTACTGTTTTTTTTACATTTTACTCAAAGAATCCTGAACAAATATCCAGAAAAACATCAAGCAGCTGTTTTCAACATTTCTCAAGCATATTAGAATGAGGTTACACTTTATTTCAATGGTCCACTTTAGACTAGTAACTTTGCAACTACATGTTAGTAGAATATGTTAGTAGAATATGTTGACATGTAGTTGCAAAACTTGAGTCAGTAGAATGTCTGTTCAGCGACGATCAAAATAAAGTGTTAGCACAAATTAAAGGGACAGTTCACCCAATAATTAAAATTCTGACATCATATGGCTACTCGCCTCCAAGTTGTTCCAAACTTGTATTTCTTCTTCTGCTGAACACAAAAGAAGATATTTTGAAGAATGTCAGTAACCAAACAGTAAATGGGCCCCATTGACTTCCATAGTACGGGAAAAACATACTATGGAAGTCTATGGGGTCCATCAACAGTATGGAAGTAAAATAATGCCAAATGTTTTGGAAACAAAAAAGCTGAATTGAATTGCACTACTTGAAAAAAATATGCATTGCATTAACCGTGTTTTTGGGGCTTGCATTTTTATGGGCTGAAATTCAACATGGTTGTATATTTAAGCTGTGAATATTTCAATTCAAAACATTTTACACACATTTTCATTATTAAAAATTCAATAATCCATATTCTCCTTTCAGATTTCCGTCCAAAATATTAATTATGTTAAAAATTATAACCTATAATAATGTTCGACATGCAATTTTCGGTCCATTTTATTTCGCTTCACAAATTCGCTTCCACAAATAATCCAGTGGTTCAAATTCAACAGAAAATTCAACATTTCACATCCGGAAACTGCAGGAATAGATTGCCAATTCATAATCTCAATCTGCTGTTAGTCCCCATCTCCAGCAGGAGATGCAAGCGGTTGACGAAGAAAACCAGAGCAACGGGTAGAGAGTCATTCATTCATAAAAACGGATTTACAGAAATAGAGCAAGCGGTAAGTATTTGTGATGATTATCAGGGCCAGTATGGAAAAGCTGATAAAGACACAAAAGCTATGTTTATATTTAAGTCTTCAAGTCACGGTTACTTTTAATTAAGCAGCTTTCTCTACCGTGAACGAGATTATAACGTTATTCCCCGATACTGATGTAACGTTACAGATCAAACGTTACATCCGAGATAGTAGACATATATTTCTCTAGGTTGTTTAGTTTCTTAACTTTATATTGCAGCACTGTGCTGCTGGGGATTCCCTCAATATGTCATAGGCTACTCCAGGATTCCCCAGCCATCAGTAGCTTAAAGAGGCATTCGGCAACTTTAGCTATTTCTTCTGTGATTTTCACTTTTGTTGTTGCATGTTTTCTCAGCGAGGTCCCCTACAGCTGTGAGGCGTATATTTCACAACAATGTCGTAAAAAAAACTCACTTGCGGCCCCTCCTCCCCCTTTCTACAATTGCTCATGTGCCTTTGTTATTATCGGAGCCGGCCAGCTTTATCGTGTGGAGCTATGTCTACCGAGGTGGGTAATACATCATACACATTGAGGGTGGCGTGTGTGTTTATGTCGAATTGCCGTAAAGCAGTTTGTGTTTCTCCCTCGTTCTCGCTTCTCACGAGACTTCCTATTTCCAATTTACCGGGACGTTAATCCTCATGTTGCAAGGTTGGTTTTCCGGAATGCAGGGGGGAGCGGGGAAAGTCACCATTCCCACCAGAACAGGTTATTAAACCATCCAAATGAGTTCTAAACGGTTTGATTAAGTTGAAATAGTTGCCGAATGCCCCTTTAATGGATGGTAAAGGCAAAGCAGATTGACTCAGCATATAAATGTAACGCGCAAAGTTTCACGCTAGCATTTCCCAGTGAAATAGGCTACTGGCATAAAGTTGGCTTGACACTGAACGTTCAATATTCGCGCATTTAGGGACCGTCTCTAAAGTTAAATTATACGACATGGGTATTTCAATAGCATTTGTATAAGAACCCAGTGCAACTTTTAACTAGGTTTGCCAACTGTCCCGTATTAGCCGGGACGTCCCGTATATTGGGCCTAATTTATTTGTCCCGTACGTGACCTCCCTTGTCCTTTTTATTGACTGCTATGCTGATCTGACCACTGAGCGATACAACAGCAACACGACACTTGAAAATGATCACGACACCGGTCATCATCCAATCACAGCCCACACTCATGCGCATCAGACCATACCAATAACAAACTCTAAATTGAGAATTAATCATTTTTTTGGGACAAATCATTGTTTGTATTTTTCTTTTCTGAAGTTGGCAACCCTACTTTTAACACACCCTCAAAGGTTCTCCTTTAAATGGGGCGCTAAAGACCGACGATGAACGTGGCCTTGGTTCCGATTACAGTGTGACGGTGCTGATCCACTTGTCCGACACGACTGTCGTGTGGTGTCGCGACGCCTCCCCCACATTTGTACGTTGATGGACGTTCCTCTGTTTACCGCTATGGGCGTGGTTTTGACCGAGCGGGAAATGTTGCGTAGCGGAACAGAGGACCTGCGAGAGACTTCCCCCTGTCTACGCTCTACTCCTATTGGATAGTCGAGTCGCGTTTAACGGAATTCATTTGCATAAAGATGGGCATCGGCCACCTTTTTGACGCGCGACAATTTTCAAAATGAAGTGTCGCACGGACAAGTGGATCAGCACCGTGAGGAAACAGACAGCGGTACTCACCTTTTCGGGATAGGGGTGTCATTCGCGGTTGGTTAGGCCCGCCGGCGACTAAGATACATAGATATAGCGGGTGCGGGGAGTGAGTATAGGGACGGGGAGTTAGGAGTGCCGTCGCTACTGTGCTGAATGCGGATGCTATTGAATTGTAAGAGCCCGGCTAGACTTTGCCCTTTTGAAACGGACTTACGGTGGATCTCGTTTTGTGGTTGAGACTGTCATGCATGCAGACATGGCCGGCCCAAGCCTTTATGGGTTCCTAAGCATAATTTTATTTGGGGACCCATGGTGTCGCCAATATGATTGACTAAGGTCAATGCTTAATTATTCGCAGACTACAAAACACACCCATTATCAATTTTATTAGTTGTAGCTGTGTTGCTATCATCAGTGTCTGCCTGGCATGTTTTTACCCTTATACGATTTAAAATTGTAACAGTAGCAAACCCACAAGAGTGGCCAGGTCTTATTTTGCACTTTAATATTCAAAGTCTTAAAGGTCCTTTCACACTGGACACGATTTTGACGCGCGAATAATTCGCGCGATGGTTTAATTTTTTGATCAGCTGTTTGTGTAATGAGTGCTTCCACACCGAACGCGAATCTGCTGCAGCGAAAAAACGTTTTTTTTTTTTTCGCTTCAATGACGATTTTTTTTTACTTTTGCGGCGACAGAAAAGGCTTCAGCCAATAACATACAGGGAAACAAAGATGACGTCACAGCAACAATGACGGACCTTCTGATTGCGTGTGTGTCGACAAACCCCGTTTTGTTTGACAAAATGAATAAAAACTATAAGGACAACGAATTGAAAGATAATGTGTGGCGTAGCATTGCCAACCAACTCGGTTATCACGACTGTGAGTATGTTGTGTGATTCTTTTAGTCGTTGTGTAGCTAGTCCTGTGCTTTGTAGGCTAACGTTAGCAGGCTAAACTATATTTGGGATAGAAAGCTAACACTATTATCGTCAAAGATAGAGACAGAGACCGTGTTTACTTTGAAAATGTAACAAAATGTAGTGAGACTATTTAGGGCTGCTTTTAGTATACTATACTGTGTGATATCTACAGTTTCTAGTCGAATGATTTTAACTTGTTACTTCGTGTTTACATGTAATGTGTATTGACAATAAAAAAAACGTACTGTTTAGTTGAAGACGCAAAAAGACTGTGGAAAAACCTCAGGGCATGTGAGAAAAGGAGAGAGGAAAAGGAAACTAAAAGTGGACAGGCTGGAAAACAGAGGAAGAGGTGGAAATATATGGAGTGCATGAGCTTCCTTGAGGCTTCTACTTCTTTCAGAGGGTAGCTGTAGCCTGTTCAGTTATTCAGATTTATAAGCTTTATACAGTGATGAAGTTAAAAAATAATACAGAGTTTGTATAATGAGGTTGCAGGGGAAAGTTTACAGAATGCGTTTGAACAGGGTCTGCAGCAATCTTGAGGAGGAGGAGCAGCAGTCGGTAGATGATGCAGGTCAGGGCACATCTGAGAGCGAGGGAGAGCCTTTCTGTCCACCTCCTCAGAAAAGGAAGTCTAAGGACTTTTTTGAGGATTATTTAGCGAGGAAAAAGGCCAGGGAGGACCAGAAAGTCAGGCAGCGAGAGGAGAAAGATGAGACCTATAATTTTTTAATGAGCCTGGCCCCAGCCATGAGAAGGCTGCCTTCAGAGCGGCAGTCCTGGTTAAAAATTAAAATTCAGGAAATGGTTCATGGGGTGGAGTTTAGCCTTCCGTCCACGTCAACGTACACTGTCCTATAAGTTTATTTTTTAATATTGTGTTGTCAGTTATTATTATTTTGTGTCATTTAAGTTCTGTCTGTTCTTGTTTAGTTACTGTAAAGCTACATCTCAACAAATAAATAAAAATCAAGACATTGGTGTTTTTTCACTGGCTTTAAAGGTCTCAAATGATCAAAGTACAAACTATTAACAAATATACGAATACAAGATATACTTTCATGAAATACACTTACATTTAAAGGTACACTCCACCGTTTTTCATATTAAACTATGTTATTCCCTTAACTAAGACGGGTTGATACCTCTCTCTTCTCAGTGCGTGCGCTCAATCGCTCTGGTGCACGGCGACACTTTGATAGTCCAGTTCATTCATTAGGATCCAAACAGAGATGAAGTTAAAATCTGTACGGATCCTAATGAATGAACTGGACTATCAAAGTGTCGCCGTGCACCAGAGTGATTGAGCGCACGCACTGAGACGAGAGAGGTATCAACTCGTCTTAGTTAAGGGAATAACAGTTTAATATGAAAAAACGGTGGAGTGTTCCTTGAACAGGCAAACTCAAATTATTTACTTTTTGAACAATAAAATTGAATAATGTTATGTTTGCTTCTTAAGAAAATAAATGTTTCCCCCTATGTTCAGAAATAAATCAGTCAGGTCATTGAGGGAGACCTCGGTTCACATTAAGAAGCTGCCATGGAACTTGGCCCGCAGGTGAGCTAAAATAACGTCTGAATGTGTCCCGCACCCTTAGTGCCTCAGCTGATGCCCTGTTCCCTCGAAGACCTCTAATGTCACCCAGCTCACTGGCCACTGCGCCATCAGAACTGTCAGACTCTGCACCGTGGTTCCCATTGGCCCTTCGCAGGAAGTTGTGCAGGATGCAAGTTGCCTTTACGATGCTGTCAAATGTCTCTGGAGCCACTTGCCACTTGGTAGACTCTCCAGCACTGGCTGAGAATGCCAAAAGCATTCTCAACTATACGTCGAGCCCTGGAGAGCCTGTAGTTGAACACGCGCTTGTCATCTGGCAGGCGTCTTCCAGGGTAGGGACGGAGAAGGAACGTTTTTAAAGGAAACACCTCATTTGCAACAATTACAAATGGTAACGCCCCCAGCTCTGGTGCAGATGGCAGATGAGAAGGCTCCGGAACGTTTAAACTCCCAGTATTTAGGGCCTGTCCCAATAAAGAATTGGAAAATATTCCACCATCGCTGTTGCGTCCTGATGCCCCTACATCCACCATTAGGAAGCGGTAGTCGGCATCAACCAAGGCAAGCAAAACCACAGAAAAGGTTCCCTTATAATTAAAGAACTGGGAGCCAGAATTAGCTGGTGCCTGAATCACAATGTGCTTCCCATCTAAAGCACCGATAGGGTTGGGGAAGTCCCGTTTTTCAGAGAATCTCAGGGCAGTTGTCTTCCAGAGCTCCTCATTGGGGACTGGCATGTAGGTGTCTTTTAAGGTCTCCCAGAGGATATCACATGTTTGCTTCACAATGTTGGACACAGTGGAAATTCCAAGGCGGAAACTGGCGGCTATGGTGGTGAAAGAATCCCCTGTGCTAAGGAATCTGAGGAATATAAATGAGGATAATTAATTTATTAGAATAATGTACATTTGAAAGTATAAATAAACCACATTTTATCTATAGTAAAAATGTGTTGTTCAGACATGTGATTATTAACAATAAAAGGTAAAACTGTTCCTGGGTCTTCTGTGATGCTTTTATTCAGTTAGGCTATATCCTGTCATTGTGTGTTATTATACTACATTTGTTACCTTCTTTAGCTCTACTTAAACAATTGAACACTACAGTACCTTTTGAATGTTTAGTTAAACTATAGGTCTAAATCCATAGGCATACATTTTCCCCACTGTGGGACAAATAAAGGGTTTCTTATCTTATCTTAGACAGTAGCCTATTTATAGCCTGGGCTACTCACATTTCCCACATATTGAAACGGGTCATGTGAGTGGGTTTCTTTTCTGTAAACGAAATGTCCAACGATAACAACCTTTTGAGCTAAAAATGGTTGATTTAAAAAAAAAAAAACCTACTGTGTCCGTGACTATGGAAAGTGAATGTGTTGCCGTCAGTACGACTAATGTTTACATTGTGACTGACTCAACTGAAAACATCGTAATATCAACACTTGAACATGACAATCAGGCCACGTTTACATGCACAACTTTTATTTCAATCGGACTGGATTCATTCCGATCAATGAATCCGAACTTAGTGTTAACATAAATGCTAAACATGTGATCGGTTTTATGTGCGTGTCACAAGCTTCAAATATATATATTTTTTAAAATGTCCAAAACCAGTCGTCTGTGGATGAGAGTCTGAAACAAGGACTGGTGGGACGTTGTCCTGCTCCACTTAACAGACGCAATGACAGGAACATTTTAGAATGACTGGGGGACACTCATTTATATGACAGCTTGTTCAGCGTGACATACGTCATTACGCTATTTCGACTTCAATGCACGCGCAGTCCTTTTAGTTTCGGATTTCAATCTGATCAAGTGTTTATTTGTTCTCTCGATCGGGGAATAAACAACCCCTTTCAATCCGAACGAAATTTCGTTCATATCGAGCCCAACCGGATCGATGTGTTTACATGAAGGCTTTTCGGTCCAATTGAGATTTTAGTCTGATTACTAATGGATTGTTAAACGTTATTTGATTGCATGTAAACGTAGCCCCTGGTGATTTTAAGAGGACAGCTCACCTTAAGCAAACTTCCAGACGCTGCTCCGGGTCGATTGGTTCCCTGAAGTTTGTGGTTTGTCTCGTCAGATGCGGTGCCACTGTCTGAAGAAGCTCCTCAAATTGTCCCACAGACATCCGAAAGTAAGTTCGGAACCGGCCATGATACAGTTTTAGCTCCTGTACAAGGTTAGCATACTCCCCTTCCGACTCTCTGTTCTTTAAGATCGGATGCACCCAAAACCTTCTTTTCTGTCTTTTAAATAAAATGAAAAAGCTCCTCTTCACTGGATGATGAGGATGAAGTGTCCATGTTTTCTCAGCTGTCGGCGCGAAAGTTTTGGTATGTTGAAGCGCGACTGATTTGAATGGTTTTGAAGAGAACTATTCGCTTTTTCGTTTCGTTTTTATCGTTACGCGTCCAGTGTGAAAGGGCCATTACAGTACTAAGTGGTATATTCTCAATGCGGCGTGCTAAATAAACCAGCAAACCTGCTTTTGTTAAAAAAATAAAAAAGAAATTGTGTGCAAATGTGCAGAACAATTAACTAAATAACTTTAGATAAACAGTATATTCTATAAAAAAAATATTATAGTAGTTCTATATGGGATAGTTTGGCTACTATGGATACTTCCCCATCCACTCCTCCCGGTACCTGGAGAGACGTTTTTGCTTTTGGGGTTCCGGTACACCATCAGACATGTCAAGGAAACAAACCAATGAATGAAAATGAGCTTATCAAATATATATCTAAATTCACGCCTATGGTATCTTTGTAGAGCTTCAAAAAAGAAACAAAAAAGATGCTGCAACCAAATAGCAGCTGGCGGGGGCTGGCTGCAGGACGACTCAACCTCCACGGACAGTTTTTAATGTTTTATCATAACTAATAACTAGTGATAAATACTCAAGATTTTACTTTAGTATAATTTTAGGGACAATTAGGGCCGGATTCGGGACTGTCCTGAATTTCTCGGGACGTCTGGTCACCCAAATTCGTGGTTCAAGTGCGACAAAAGTCCTAGGGTCTTGGACCCCTCCGATGAATACTAAATAAAAAAAATAAAAAAAATAAAAGATGAGTTGGGGAGGGGTGAGGGTTAACCCTCAAGCCACATTCTGGACAATTGTGAAAAAAAAAAAAAGGTTACTCCCCATCCAGTAACCTATAAATTCAGTAAAGGTAAACTCCTCTTCCACATTTGATCTGCTCAGCTGTCTCGACAAGATATACTCAACACAAAAAATAAAGGGGACAGTGGTTTTCAAATAAGTTTGATTCCGTTCAGTTATAGAAGAGACACAGACAGTGGAAAAAGAGCAGCAGGTAAGAACTAAATGTCAGGCTTTATTTAGAATTTTCTCACTGGAATAAATTTAGCCAAACTGATTCATATGAATTTCTTCTATTCTTTTGTCCTAATGTTTGAGTGTATTTTCCACAGAAAGCAGTAAAGAACTGAACTTGGACAAATCTAATCAGACTGAAGAAGTTCATGATGTTGCAGAATAACACGACTGAAGAGGAAACAATGGATCCTGACTACTATAGTTATGACTATGTAGACGAGTTGTGTCGTAAAGATGAAGTGGTGAAAGTTGGATCCATTATTATTCCAGTCTTCTTCTCATTAGTGGTTGTGTTAAGCTGCATTGGTAATGTCCTTGTTCTGGTCATTCTGGCACTTTATGAGAGTCTCAAATCCCTGACCAAAGTGTTCATCCTCAATTTGGCTGTGTCAGACCTGCTGTTCACTTTTGGACTTCCATTCTGGGCCTCGTACTTCATCTGGGGTTGGACGTTTGGGGATATTGGCTGTAAAGCGGTGAAGTTTCTGTTCTATGTTGGCTTTTACAGCAGCGTGTTGTTCTTAACTCTCATGACCATTCAGCATTACATGGCAGTGTTTCATCCTCTGTCTGACTGGGAGAAATGCAGAGGCTTTTCAGTCGCTCCTTTTATCGTTTGGATCCTGAGCGGAGCGGTTTCACTGCTGGAATCACTTAATAGCAAGGTTATATCACATTCAAATAATACATACTGTGAATATGACAGTGTTGAAATGAAAACTGGAATTGCTTATTTTCAAAATGCTTTTTTCTTCTTTGCATTTCTAATCATGGGTTTTTGCTATGCCAGAATGCTTCAGACAATAACAAAATCTCGGACCAATAAGAGACACAAGACCGTTAGACTAATATTCTGCATTGCACTGGTGTTTTTTATCGGTTGGGCTCCATATAACATCGTTATGTTCTTAAAATCTTTGACCGATCAGAAAATCCACCCATTCACAGACTGTACAGTAAGCATTAGACTCGACTATGCATATTATGCTTGCAGAATGTTAGCTTTTACACACTGTTGCTTGAACCCTGTGCTTTACATTTTTATTTATGTAAACTTCAGGATTCATCTAAAATCGATTCTGTAGAAGATCTTTTAAAAAAAACAAAAAAACCTTGATTCCAATAAAGTCAGATCAATCGCAGGGTTCAATGTACTAGGAGAAAACTCAAGTACTTTTAGCGAATGCTATGAAGCAACAATGAGTTCTAAGATGATGTGAATGTGTGAATGATGTACTTGCACTCTTAAAAATAAAGCTTACAATGGGAGTTTTTTTTTTTGCAGATGCCATAGAACCATTTCGGTTCCCCAAAATACCTTTCAGTGATCAGTACTTACAAGAAGCTATTTTTCTTAGTGTGAAGAACATTTTAGAAAACCTAAGGAACCTTTTTCCAATATAAAGAACCTTTCGTGCAAAGGTTCCATTGATGTTAAAGGTTACTAAACTATCAACGCCAATAATAAAAAAGATTGTAGCTTCTTTTGATTGTAGATTCTGTTGTAGCTACATTGTTTTATTTTTAATTGCTGGACTTTTATTTCAAATTTAATTATTTGAAAACTTTGTTAGTCATTGCATCGCTACTGCCAATATAATTACAATTGTTTAATATGCATAAGTAAAATTCAAAAAATGAATGAAATGTTGCCACTTGACAGGATAATTCCTCTCTATCAAGCAGCCAAAGCATTCAGTTATGAGAAAATGTTTTAAATTCTATGTTCTTCCTTTTTGCGGCTGTTCTCATTTCATTCAAGGTCATATAAAAATTACATAATGAAGTACGTAATGGAAGAACCAACGACAAACGTTCCATTTTCCTTCAAGTGTCGTCATTAACGCAGAAAATATTTTCACATGAAATTAAAATATTATCTGTATATACCTTTTATTTACTGTATGGGTTTACATTATTGCTTTCATGTTTTTGTCACTGCTTGTATGGTATAAATTAAATGGATAATGTACAGTAAAAGTAAAGTACAGAATGAGTCCAGTTTATGAGACATCTGCCCCTCACTCTTAAAAATAAAGGTTCTTTATCGGGAAATGGGAGAAAGAGTACGCGGGGGAATGGGAGGAAGAGTACGCGGGGGAATGGGAGGAAGAGTACGCGGGGGAATGGGAGGAAGAGTATGCGGGGGAATGGGAGGAAGAGTACGCGGGGGAATGGGAGGAAGAGTACGCGGGGGAATGGGAGGAAGAGTACGCGGGGGAATGGGAGGAAGAGTTCACAGGGGAATGGGAGGAAGAGTACACGAGGGGAATGGGAGGAAGAGTATGCGGGGGAAGGGAGGAAGAGTACGCGGGGGAATGGGAGGAAGAGTACGCGGGGGAATGGGAGGAAGAGTACGCGGGGGAATGGGAGGAAGAGTACGCGGGGGAATGGGAGGAAGAGTACGCGGGGGAATGGGAGGAAGAGTACGCGGGGGAATGGGAGGAAGAGTACGCGGGGGAAGGGAGGAAGACTACATGGGGGAATGGGAGGAACAGTACGCGGGGGAATGGGAGGAAGAGTACGCGGGGGAATGGGAGGAAGGGTACGCGAGGGAATGGGAGGAAGAGTATGCGGGGGAATGGGAGGAAGAGTACGCGGGGGAATGGGAGGAAGAGTACGCGGGGGAATGGGAGGAAGAGTACGCGGGGGAATGGGAGGAGAGAGTACGCGGGGGAATGGGATGAAGAGTATGCGGGGGAATGGGAGGAAGAGTACGCGGGGGAATGGGAGGAAGAGTACGCGGGGGAATGGGAGGAAGAGTACACGGGGGAATGGGAGGAAGAGTACACGGGGGAATGGGAGGAAGAGTTCGCGGGGGGATGGGAGGAAGAGTACGCGGGGGAATGGGAGGAAGAGTACGCGGGGGAATGGGAGGAAGAGTACGCGGGGGAATGGGAGGAAGAGTACGCGGGGAAATGGGAGGAAGAGTACGCGGGGAAATGGGAGGAAGAGTACGCGGGGGAATGGGACGAAGAGTTCACGGGGGAATGGGAGGAAGAGTACACGAGGGGAATGGGAGGAAGAGTACGCGGGGGAAGGGAGGAAGAGTACATGGGAGGATGGGAGGAACAGTACGCGGGGGAATGGGAGGAAGAGTACGCGGGGAAATGGGAGGAAGAGTACGCGGGGGAATGGGAGGAAGAGTACACGGGGGAATGGGAGGAAGAGTACGCGGGGGAATGGGAGGAAGAGTACACGGGGGAATGGGAGGAAAAGTACACGGGAGAATGGGAGGAAGAGTTCGCGGGGGAATAGGAGGAAGAGTACGCGGGGAAATGGAGGAAGAGTACACGAGGGGAATGGGAGGAAGAGTACGTGGGGGAAGGGAGGAAGAGTACATGGGGGAATGGCAGGAACAGTACGCGGGGGAATGGGAGGAAGAGTACGCGGGGGAATGGGAGGAAGAGTACACGGGGGAATGGGAGGAAGAGTACACGGGGGAATGGGACTACCTGCGCCTGCGTGACGAACCAGTCTCATATCTCTCCACGGAGGAGCGGAAGCATAAAAGGAGGAGCGACGACAGTCTAGATCTCGAGAGGAACAGGCCTGATTTTAGCCAGCAACCCATTGTGGGCTGCTGGCTTATACTTTTGTTTTTGTATTTGTTTTATTTTGTGAGTAAATTCTTTAAATGTTCGCCAGTTTCCGTTGAATCGTAAACATTGTTACAGGTATAAATTCCCTTAATTGATTATTAAATAGTTTAGTTAAGGTTTATACAAGCTAGTTTCCACTACAAAGTTCAAGATAAATCTTTTCATAACTACTGGAGCTGCCAGTTTGCTAAGTTTCCAATAATTATTAAACGGCACAAACGCAAAAGCGGCAGCCCTTCCGGTGCACTCGTAACTCCCTAACGCAGGGAATAGTGAACGAGGATATAGTGGGCCAGAACACAGCTTAGGTCAAACTAAACACAGGGACAAAGAAAACTAAGGGCCATTTACATGACAGCCTTTTTCGACTAAAACTGTAACACTTTTTATGCGTTTTTGCAATTCATTTATACCTTTACCTTATAACCTTTTGGAAAAAAGGTTTCAAAGAGTATGTTTTTGAAAACAATACCATTATCGTTTCAGTGTAGACTTAAAAAAAAAAAGGTGAAAATGCTGATGTCATAGGCATGCATGACTTGACAACCAAATGAAGGCACAAACTGAAGAACTGACTTTTGATTGCAACATTTTCTTTCTTGGAAAATTTGAGCACTATTTGTGACTTTGTTGAGCTCTCTTATAAAGTTCTTATGAAGTTGCACAAGATTCAACTTGATTTTTTTCAGTCAGTTTAGTATACATTAAGTTGGATAGCCAAATTTGATTATACTTAAATTAAGTCAGCAACATAACTTGAGTTTTTTAGTGGAATAGGGTGGAAATATTTTAGTGTACATCACTAAAACAGTGTTTTGCCTTTCCTACGCTCTTAGAAAACCGTTTCAGTGGAGTTCTATTGAAGTTAGATTTTTTTTTTTTTTTTTTGCAAGCTATGAACTTAATGAAATATTCCACATTAAACAAAAGCTTGATAGATATCATCTGTGGCATGTTATTTGATAGCCACTGAAATTTTCCAGATGCCCTCTTAGGGCGAAAAACCCTGAAAGCATGTTTACTTGTTTATCTTAACAAAAAAGAAAGAGAGATCATCAGCTTCACACCATAAAAAACACTGGTGGATCTAAACATCACATCGTTCCACATGCAGAAGTTTAATCTAGGCCAGCAAAATGTCAGAATCATACAACCGCAGCCCTAATTTACTGTGACAACTTTATGTGTAACAGACACATGCACACTAGGAAAACAAAGCAGTCTTAAGTCATGTCCAGATAAAAAGTTTTATTGATTTTCATCATTTGTACATGCATATAGATCGACTTGGTAGGGAGAAAACGCTTCAGTTTTTTAAAGTGGTACTCAGTGCTGTTGATTAGGTCTAGGGCACATGGGTGCTTATGAGAAGTGCTCTAGAAATAAGTCTTCACTGAGAAATCTGTCCCTGACATCTCAGTAAACAAGTTGTGCTTGTTTTAAACCTTCACCCACCATTCTGCTAACAGATTTTGTGCAACATTCATGAATATTTTTTTTAGTGTTTGCATATCAAGATGTACAGTTTCTTCATTTCAAGATATTTAATTGATCCCTGCTTCTTTTCTTTTGCATGGTGTCTGTCCACTGACCATCCACTGATACTGATCACAACAAAAACAGAGATAGTCTTTTGTTGTTCACAAGAGAAATCGCTTCATAATATGTCCTATATAGGATACTTGGTTTTCCATGAGCCCTATGACATTGATTATTTGCATCTCATAGGGCTGGGATGGAAACAGCTACATGATGCAGCAGCACTTACAGGCCTGTACCGACAGCATGTGTTACGAGCCTATTGATGAACAGAGGACTTTTCAACAAAAAAAAAAAAACTAAAACAAATCAGCCCTTTAACAACAGCTCTACAAACAAATACTCAAAACTTCACTTCATCTGATAAGGCAGAGGAAAGACATAGGTAGCAGCATTTCAGATTTAAAGAGATTCTGCTTATTTATTACGTTATGATTACATTCGAAAAATCGCTTGATTTGAAAGATTAGCTTGAATGGGTTCTACCGATTAAATAGATAGTATCCTCTCATATACGCGTAAGTCTCTATATTACAAGTTGCTTTCAGGGGGCCAGTGATTAATGCTACACAAAACAACATGGCAAGCAAACCATCAGCTGGGTGAATCTCACAAAAACACATCCAGGTCACATTTCGACCTAAAATATAATGTAATACATGGGGAAAAAGTAATACAACTTGTTTAATTTAAATGAGTATTGATTAAAGGCAGTAGAACAGTTACAATGGTATGTAAATACTTCACAATTTACAAATGTTTTGCATTATTACTATAATGAGAAATTGTGAGGATGTGCTTAATTTTAACGAAATATGAAAAAATGACTTTTCTTTTCATTTCATTTTTAAGTTAAATATATCATGGATATGTTCCTGATAAATTGCATGAGATTCAAATCACCCAACCACATTAGGAAGAAAATAAAAATCAAGGATGAAAGCTTTGCTTCGCTCGGACCGCGCAGAGGGCCGGAATGAGGTGTAATTCAAGAGGCAAAAATCTGTTCAAGCTTTACAAAGAGGGCAGAAAATAAGTTCTCTTCATTTGAACATTAATTATAAAACTAAGCAGAGAGTTCAGCCACTCAATTGCTGGCATAACAAGAGCAAAACCACAAGGTTTCGCCATAAATCTACACAAACACAACAAACATCATTCTCTTGTCTCACATTCCTTATGGTTAGCACTTCACAGGAGCTTCCACGACAGCGACGACACTTTTCAAGTACTAAATGTGCCTTCACAGTCACCACGACTCCCCAAATGACGGAAGATGTGGTTCTTGGAGAGTACCACTTCAGTTTGGGGAGACAGGAGCTGATTACAGGAAGCAGAAGCCAAGAGATCGTCTCAGCTGCGAGGACACGTTTCGTTTCCGTAAATTCTCTTTGCCATTTTTAGGTGTCTAAGTGTCGGATGAAGGGAAGTACAGTGAGGGGTCTCCCTCGGACTCTATTTCCTGTGTTTCAGGTTGCACTTCCACAATTATAAATGTTCATATATCTATAATGGGGGAAAGAAAATAAAAATAAGGTAAAGGGGACATGGTATGTCACCCAAAAAGATCAAATCAAATCAGTGTTGTGTCCAGACTGACTGACCTGAGAGAAGTGTTTACTGTGCCGGGTTCTCCTCCAGTCCACTCACGTTATGCATGCTGCCATTCTCTCTGAAAGCCAATATGGGAACCTTCCTCTTCTCCTCCTCTTCCTCATTTTCCACTTCCTCTCCATTTCCATCATTATGGGACAGTTTGTTCGCTATGGGAAGCTCTATGACCTCCTCGAAGGCTTCTGTGACAGAGCCGTTTTCTCTGAGTTGGGCAGTCACACTTGCAGTGAAGAAAAGAGTCACAGGTTACAAACTGTTTATATATATATATATATATATAGATCAAGTTCAAGTTTCTCTGATTAAGCATATTGTTGAATTAACTGCTTCTGCTTGTATTCTCATTTGTAAGTAGCTTTCCGTCTGTTAATAAATGATCATAAGCTTGTAAAAAATAAGGTTGGACTTCCTCATATCCCCAGTAGAGGACAGGAGAGCTGCAGTCAGATCAACATCAGTGTTGCAGAGAAACATTAGTCACACCATTTTCTACAATAAACATTCATTTAGAAGAAAAGTTTCCAAAGTGACTTTGAAATGAGGACAATTCGAAGCAATTTAAATAGTAAACTAGAAAGCACATACCTAATGTACAGTTAAGCATCGCAATGTGGGATTTTGCTATCGCTTTCTTAATATAAAGACAAATGAAGGCGTTTATTTAATATAGATAGATGGATAGACTGTTCAACAAAAACAATGACAGATAGAACGATATAACTATAGATAGATAGAATTTTAATAAACTAAATAATAATACTATTGTATTAATAAAATAAAAAAAATATTTTTATTATTATTATTATTATTATTATTTAACTAACTATTATTATTATTATTATTAATAAATACATTCAAAAAAAATTTTTATTTATTTTTTGTTTATTACATTTTTGGACAGAATAGGAAATTATGCAAGTTGGAATCAAACTGAATATGTGTTTCAAATCACAAGTCAAAAATAAGATAAAAAGATAAAAATAAAAGATAAAAATAAAAAGATAAAAATGTCACCTGTGACCTGATGTGGGCAGTATGGGTGTGATGAAGCTGGGGTCCGAGTGTCCGTTACGGTCACTGCGTCCGGGCTCAGAGGTCTCCGGAGCCTGAGGGGTCGACACACTCACTGAGGGACTGCTGGATATTGAAATCACTAACAGACAAGAGAGAGGGACATTATGTCAGATCAATGACAAACTCATGAACCAGATGAAAAGGTAAGGTCAGAGAGGAAACACTATGGTTCCCATGTAAATGTAAAAATCACCTGAATCCTGTACGCTCTGCTGGCTGACATCACCATTTCTCTGTGGGGTGGCTTTCTTCAAAACACAAAATGTGTAAAACAGAAAGTGTGTTAGAGGAAAAAGCCAGGACTTCGAATGAAAGACAACAATACCGAAAAAGCAGCAGCAATTGCTCTACATCTTACCTGATCAGATCGGCGTGTGCGTTTCATAATTTCCTCAAGGCGCTGTGACAGACAAAACACAATCAGGTAACTGTAAAATCCTTTAATTACCTTAAAAATCCCTCAATAAAATGAATTTGTTTACCTTCTTCCTCTCCATTCTCTCAGCCTCCTCTTTCTGGAAGTGTTTCTCTCTCTCCAGACGTAAACGCTCTGCCTCTTCTCTCTGGCGAGCCTCTTCTTCTTCTTTCTGAACATACAGAGAACACAAAAACACACTGGCATTTGAATTTTTACGTATATGCATTATTCAGCATGCACACGTGTCACACGATACTTCAGAAATTATTATAATATGGAGACAGGGCTCTCAAGTCTCACGCATTGGGCGTGAGACACACGCATTTCAACCCGTTCACACGCTCACACGCCACACCTTGTATTTCTCACGCTGAGAAATTATCATTTTATTAATTATTATTTTATTTTTGATAAAACTTGAGAGCCCTGTGGAGATTAGCTGCTCAAGAAATATTTCTGGCCATTATCAATATTGAAAACAGCTGTCCTGCTCGATATTTTTTTGTTATACATTTTTATTCAAGATTCTTTGATTAACAAAGTTCAAAAGACAATTTAGAGCATTAATGTGGTTTTTAAATTTAAACAAAAAGAAACATAAATGCATTTACTGTTACTTCTGGTCAATTTAATGCATCTTTAAAAAAAAGAAAGAAATCTTATTGGCTACCAACTTTTGAACAGTAGTGTATATAAATAAATATATTCCACCAAAATCAATCAATGTTACATTATCTATTTACAGCCCTAATGTTGATATGTTATCTTAATAAAGCACATATTGAGTGTTGTGCATTTATTTATCGTTTGGTGTGATTAATGACTGAGACTGTTGTGTGTATATGTTTGTATACCTGTCTCTGCAGGCGTTCAGCTTCCTCTCTCTCCCTCTGTGTCCTCTCCTCCTCTAATCGCTTCTCCTCCTCCTCCTCTCGTCTCTTCTTCTCTTCTGCCTGCCGCTGCGCCTCCTCCTCTCTCTTGGCTCGCTCCTCTGCCTTCCTCCAGGCCATCTCCTCCCTGCTGCGCCTGCACAGATACATGATCATTCAAAAGATTCTTTCAAAAAATACAAATGTATAGTGCTTTGGTTGTGTTCAATGTACATTTAGACAGCACAGTAGATTACACAACCCTGCAACATATTTGCTGAATGGATTATTACTTAAGTTTTGCTCTAGCACATCAGTTTCCCACAAAATATGATGTGCATTTCATAGCATTTTTGATTTCAACATCCATTTGTAAGGTGAAGAAGTCTTGTGTTATCCTTTAAATCACCAGAAAAACTGCCACAGATACATGATCCCTCTCTTCCTCTGAGCCAGGTTAAAACTATCGAATTTTCTCATGTATGACATTATTTTATGCCTAATCCTGATTTCCTGACCCAGGCTTTTTTGTGTGTGCAAATCAGCAGAAATATTTTTCAAAATGCAGGGGCTGTTATTGCAACTAGTTTCCTCAACAGTGGATATAATAACAGTGCTCATGAAAATCTCTCACACACACGCACCTTTCAGCCTCTTCCTGCTGTCTCTTCTCCTCCTCTTCTCTTTCTCTCTGTTCTCTGGCCTGCCGTCGTTTCTCAGCCAGCAGACGAGATGCCTCCTCAGGATCTGTTGTGCCTGCAGAGGGCCGTGCTGTTGGAGAACTTCCAGAACCTTCTACAAAGAGAAAGAGCCACAGGAATATAATACATGATGCTAGTTCAATCGAACTTGATGGTTCATGTATGGTTGCGCAGTATTACAGACCAGCAGAAGGCTCTGGTTTAGTTGCAGGAGCCTCTGGTTCAATTTTAGGAGGTTCAACATCCTCTTTTTTGCCCCCCTCTCGTTCTGGGGTAACTCTCGGGCTCTCTGATGTCAATCTGGTGGGCCTTAGATTGCCTGGCAATAAGGAGGGGTTACTGGGAGACAGTGGAATTGATGCTGGGGGGGGAGGAGACCTAGACTTTTTGGGGTTAAACATCTTCTGAGAGGGTTTTGCAGTGGAGCCCCTGAGGAACAGACAAAAAATAAATAAATAACTGAATCAGTGAGGGAAAAGTTTTAGTCCTTTTCATTCTGTCCAACAAAACTCACAGCAAAGTTGGTCACAAATTTATATTTATACTACTATTTTTAATTTATATATATACACACTATTTCTATATACACTATATACACTATTTCTAGATTTAAATCTATAATTTATATTTAATATTTATTTTAAAATAAATATTTAATATTTATTTTAATAAAACTTTAATTCAGTTTTTTATTAACATATTTCTATTTTATTGTTATATATTTGAAAGATATTATAGTATAAGCTTTAGTAATTAAATTTAAATGAGTTGAGAAATTTCCAGAATTATTTACTTGCTTATAAATAAAATAAGCATGATCTCTGAGACAGCAGTGTGTGTGTGTGTGTGTGTGTGTGTGTGTGTGTGTGTGTGTGTGTGTGTGTGTGTGTGTGTGTTAATTATAGAAATCAGAGACTGGTTTCTAACATAGGATGATTATGAAGTTTTGTAATTATTTTAGTTTTAAATTTATTAACCCTGGTTGACTGTTTACCCAACAAAACATGCAAAAATAATTTCCACAAATTTTCAGTCTAAAAACCCCTCTTGGTTGTGAAAATTAAATGCACCTTCAGACAGAATGACATACTGCATATACTCTTATTCCTCATCTTAGAAACGGTGTTTATACCTGTTAGGGGATGGATTGGGGACCCTGCTGCAATGACTGACAGGAGAGGGAGATCTCTTGGGTGTGAACAGGCTCAGACTGGGAGTGGGATATGAGAGGTTACTCCATGACTTCCTCACATAGTCCTTATCCTTCCTGTCAATCTATACACAGAGGCATGAAACACATCTTTCGAGAGTACTTCCATACTACATTACAAAGATCAACACATGCAATTGCCCTACACAGGCTCTTAAGTACACTCTATCAAGCATAGGGCACTTGCACAGACACAAAAAAAATTCAAGCACATATTTACACCAATACCATACCAGGATATTCTGGGTGGTCTTTCTGCGAGAGTTGCCGTCCGAAGGGATGAACCCTGCTCTGATTGGTTTCTCAAAATGAAGGCCTGCTTTGATTGGTCGCTCGGCGCTGCGTGACTGGATGGACTTGAAGGACATGGAGCTCATTGGGTGACAGGAGGCTGAGCGAGGACAAACGGGGGTCACTGTACCACGATCAAGTTTAACCAACCAGGGTGTATTATGAGATAATTAAATTGATCCATTATGGAGAAGAGGAGCAACAGGGAGGAAGGTGCGCAAAAGAAAAAGGTTAAAAAGGGATGAATGAGTGGTGGAAAAGTGGAAAGGGAAGAAGAAGAAGAATGTGTATTAGTATCTACAAAGCTCTAGACAGAAATTAGGCAATGCTGATCATCACTGATGGAGGACAATCTGGAGGCATACTACCATACAATTTTTGCAGTATGCATTATGTATACTGTTTAATTTGCAATTTTACTGTATGCAAAGCATTGCATTTGTCTAAATGTGAACTTAAATTGGGAATAAAACTACAAAATAAAATTTTCAATTCCTAAACAAAAACTTGGACGTCACACAAATTATTAGGTTGACAACAACGTAGCATACTTTTTGTTTTTGCACTGCGAAGTGTTTCACACACTATTATAAAAACAGCAGGCAGTGAAAAGTATGGCACAGCATGCAGTAGGGTAGTATTTCCTTCTGAATGCAGACAAGTCAATTCCTCAGTCAAATGATGATGATGCAGTTGCCTATTTTAGAAGCCTTTAATTTAATCAGTTGATAACAGAATCCGCAAACAGAAAACCCCCCAAACAATTAGCAAGAAAAAGACAGAACATATAAATACACAGAAGAGATTAGCATCAGCTCTATTTGTGCGCACGCACACACGCACACACACACACACACACACACACGCTTTAGATGCAGAGGGCAGTAACTGGGCAAAGCTGTTGCAGAGAGAAGTCTGTCTAAAAGAGGTGTTTTGTTTTAAGACAGGGGCCTTGGCAGAAACAGCTCACAGTTCTGCAATACTCTTTCTCTGCTCTCTTTCTTAGTAAATGTGTTTTCACACTGAACATCTTGAAGTTCAGCTATTGTAGAAGTAAAAGCTACTTCTTGTCAAGCTATGAGCTTCTCATGCTTTCTAGCTATTCTACAAGTTACTATCAAAAAGTTTAGTTAATAACACTGAAGCTATATACGTTTTTTAAAAGCATAACAGTAACTCAGATGTTTAAAAAAAAGTATAGCTTTTATATGACAAAAAACAATGTATTTTATAATATTTTTTCTCTTTCCTAGTCACACCTCATCAAAAATCTATACTATTTTTAAAACATCTGAGTTAATTTTATGCTTCTGAAAAACATGGTTAAATAAGAAACAATTCTAGCTCAACACTGGTCAGGTCTGACAGAACGCTTCACTAGCTAGGGTGTAAAATGAACACTTGACACCAGACAAATGCAGGCACTTTTAGTGCAGTGTCAGGTCATTTTGCTTATGTACCAACCAACATGGCAGCAAACCGGTAAGATGTCTCTTAGCTTAACATTTAACAAGAATTTAAAGCAACACATGCACAATTAAATTTCAGTTTTTTATTTTATACATTTGAATTGAATAAAAAAGTTGCTGGTTAAATTGGCTATTCACCAGGTGATAGGCAAAAAAGTTAATTTCCCACCCTATCTGTGACCAAAATGAACATTAAAAAAAGTGTATTAGATTGTTTCATGCTGTGCATGTGTTTGTGTTCTACCTGCTTCTCCAGACAAAGACATGGCGCTGCGACTCCTGGCCAGGTAGGAGTGTGTTGGTGTCTGTAGTCGAGTGATCATTGTATTCTCCCATGAGGTAAGCGGCATGCGACGTGTACCTGGACAGCACACACATGCACATTCTCAACAAAAGTCCTAAATAAGCAGCTTAAACCTGCAAAAGTAAAGCACTTGACATGCATGAATCCCATCACATGCATTCATAACTTCATATGCCCAGAATAGGTTACCCATTTGCATCATCTGCTGGTGACAGTGAGTCATGCATGTTTTAAAATGTTTTGAGTTAAGTGAGACCCACCAACCAAGAGTTAGTTACCCTAAACATAACCACCAGTGGAAAGACAACATGAAACTGCAATAACACCCCATTTAATGTCTAAATGAAATAATATTTCAGGGTGGGACTTGATTATCCATCATGATTTGACTGGATTATGAAAAGTCAGCTATGAAATTAATATTATTTTGACCACCGCACATGGCCAGTCACGCAGCAAAAAACTAAAGTCAGTTACTACATTAAATTCCTGAAAACAAATGGTTTCTTTAAAATAACATGCACTGATTAATTGTGCACAATAACATAAAAAAAGTACATAAATCTCTTTTGTTTTCATGTTGTCTTTAAAAAAGCCAACTGCTGTAGGGAAAAAACATGCAAGAACTAAATATCAAAAACAATATACAGTCAAATGCCAGTGAAGCCCTCAAATAAAGCAGGCAGCATTCGCTAATGTATAAACCCTTTAAAACTTACACAAACTTTAACATGCAATAATGCTGGAAGAGACTGCATGACTCAGGGCTCAAGACTAAAAACGACAAATTACAGAATTGCATGATTATATTTAGCTAATATTCAGCTATTATGTTGTTTAGAAGCACTTGGTCATGCTTACAATCTGTGGATGCAATAAAGTGCATAAAGTGCAACATGTTGAGTAAAAACTTGAACGTTATCTCCACATGAAAAAATATTTTTAACGATAACTTAAACATTTAAAGACAGATTTATTGTGAGTTCAGAGGTTATTAATCAATGGTATATGCTTTTGTTAAAAGCATAAACACGTACATATTTTTCATTACACTTAAATTATATTGTTTCTGTAGGTATAATCAACGACTCTGAATATTTTTTATATCTCATCGTTACTTTTAATTCGATTATGTCATTTGCAATGCTTCATGGGATTAAAGTTCTTTCCCTCATTAAAGCCGTTAAGTACACAGTGTTATCTTTCCCATTTTGTCCGAATATCGAATACTTTTTTGCTCCAAATTAAAGTTTGTAATGTTATGATTCGCCTCATAGCTGGTTGGTTTGATTCATGGCTTATAACACATTTATTAAGTATTTTTTTAAAATACCAATACCAAGAAAATAAAATAAATAAATAAAGAACCAATGCCACTGAAAAAGTGTCCACTATTGCACTCTATGGTAATGCCTAGATTGAAACAGAATTAACATGTTTAATTGAAGTCACACATCAAAACAAAGGTTCTGTAATTTGTCGCTAATGATATTCTATTTTTAACTGTTCTTTCATGCTTGTTACTTCATTTATGATCAGTTACTTTGCAGTCTAAAGCCCTGGGTAGCACAGGTTTGAACCCAGTAAAAGAGCAAAAAAGACTTCAGGATTTCTAAAATCCACCTGCTGGTTTATCCTGAAGGATCTTCTCTCTGGATATTTGGGATTTAGATAGTGTTTTTTTAATCAAGCAAGAGGAGGAGAGAGATGTCCGCTTCTGTAAGGCTTGGATGGTACAGCAAAATCACAAAAAAAACACATATACAAAAAATATAAATTACGGGTAAATTCAAAAAGGGGATCCTTGGTAAATTATTAATCTAAAAAGGGACTTGTTTGACTATGAGATGGTGTCAAGATTTTTTACCTCTATCTGGGGAATTCAGCAAGGTGGCTGAGGAAGATGACAGGCGTTTGGAAATTACTGGATCTGTGTGTTTGGACAGATTCATAGTGGAGACTGACCTTCTGTCAGCATCTACAAACACAAAAAAATACAACATGAGATGCAAAACTTAATACAACTTAAAGGCGCAATACAGAAAAATGCACTAAAGAAAGATAGAAAATGGGGAAGAGGGCATAAGAGGCTTTACTGACACCGTTTCTACTTGTGTGTATGCTTGCAGCGGCTAATGGATACTAATTTTTAAAAGTTAGATATGAGGAAAAGTGCTTAGCTACGTGTACTAAAGACTACTGAGGATGACAGCACTTTATCACAACATGCCTTCCATGTGTGTCCCAAAATGGACAAACACATTGAAAACTTTAAAACTAACAGTACGTCTGTGATCTAATATCACCTATGTTGATATTACCTGATTTTAAAGGGGTCATATCATGGAAAATAGGATGTTTCTTGCTCAAAGACTTAAAAAGACTTTTGATGTACTGAACTAGTCCACACCTGAAATGTTCCGCACAATATTTTTTTTTAAAGTGATCTAAAGGCTTAAGCTTTAATACTTGAAGTTTGTTTTGTATACAAATTCTTAAAGGGATAGTTCACCCAAAAATGAAAATTCTGTCAGTATTTACTCTCCCTCATGTTGTTCCAACCCCATAAGACCTTCGTTCATCTTCGGAACACAAATTAAGATATTTTTGATGAAATCTGAGAGCTGGATCACTCCATAGGCTTCTAAGGAATTGAAACTTGCCAGCCCTGAAAAGTTATTAAAGACATCGTTAAAATAGTCCAAGTGACTACAGTGGCTCAATCTTAAGTTTATCAAGTGACAAGAATACTTTTTGTGCGCAAAAACAAACAAAAATAACGACTTTTCCTTCTCTGTTGGCCTCTAGTCAGTTAACGTAGTGTGATTGCGTAGAGCTACGTCACACGTGGGCTCACTATTGGCCGACGCTGGTCATGTGTGTGATGCGTGTGACGTACAACAACAGAAGCTTACGCTATTATACTAGTGAACTGACTCGAGGCCCACAGAGAAGGAAATGAATAGTTGAAATAAAGTCGTTATTTTTGTTTGTTTTTGCGCACAAAAGTATTCTCGTCGTTTGATAAACTTAAGATTGAGCCACTGTAGTCACTTGGACTATTTTAACGATGTCTTTAATAACTTTTCGGGGCTGGCAAGATTTAATCCCTTAAGAAGCCTATGGAGGAGTGATCCTGCTCTCAGATTTCATCAAAAATATCTTAATTCGTGTTCCGAAGATGAACGAAGGTCTTACGGGGTTGGAACAACTTGAGGGTGAGTAATTACTGACAGTAATTACAAAAAATGTGACAAAGAGATACATGTCCCCTTTAAAACAGAAACTACAAAATGGCTATGAGTCATCTAAAATACTACTGATAAGCAGTTTGTTTATATTTTTGGCTCCATGCTAACTGCTAACGGGAAAGGAAACTAATCATTTATGGGTGATGGTACAAGTTCTAGCTAATGGTGCTAGTCGGCTGCTCTACACTGCCAGTTATATTCACATTTAGAGCGAAAATGCTGCTGACGAGTCAAGCTGAAAACACCATGATAGTGCTCCAGCCCAGCTAGATCCAATGAAAAGAGAGCAGAATCATCAAAACCTGAGAGAGAGAGAGAGAGAGAGAGAGAGAGAGAGAGAGAGAGAGAGAGAGAGAGAGAGAGAGAGAGAGAGAGAGAGAGAGAGAGAGAGAGAGAAGCAGTGAAAGGAAGAGGGAATAAGAGAAATGCAGAATCATACATAGAGAGAGTGAGAGAGATATTGATGGAGCAGAAAATAAAGCAAACAAAAGGGGTTTCATGGAGCTCATGCTCATGGCTAACAGAGGAGAGAATAAATTAAATGTGCTGTTCTGTAAACATAAACAATCAATTTATATTTAAACACTATAAAAGGCACTAATATTAGAACTTCAAATCCTGAAAACCAGGCTATAGTGAGCTTGTATCAGGGAACCACAATTAATCGTAGTAGGTTTTTCTACACATGATCCTGAATCATTGTGTGCCTGTGTGTGTTTACCGCTGTGGTGCGACGTGCTCGCGGAGAGCGTTCCACCCCAGCTCCAGCGGTTCGACTTCGGCCTGGGTCTCTGACCCCTCTCCATGGTCCTCCTGATAACAGCCTCATACCGTGCCTGAAACACACAAGGACATTTTCTTTCCAGAGAGCGTTTTATTGGATAAACGCGTCCTTTTTTATTTTCTTTTTAAAGAATTTATCCTGCAGTCTGTATTATTGGGATCTTTTTACAAGATGTATGGTTTGCCTTTATTTCCTTTAGTATTACAATAATAAGGAAAGGCTCTCTGTATAGCATTCACAGTGATGACAATATAATGGTTCAAGCACTATTAAAGGGGTCCAATTATGCCCTTTTACAAAGTCTTGATTTTGTTTTTGAGGGGTACAAGAATATGCTTTCATGCTTGATTGTTTAAAAAACACATTATTACATTTACATTACATTACATTTATTCATTTAGCTGACGCTTTTATCCAAAGCGACTTACAATTGCTATACGTGTCAGAGGTCGCACGCCTCTGGAGCAACTAGGGGTTAAGTGTCTTGCTCAGGGACACATTGGTGTCTCACAGTGGATTCGAACCCGGGTCTCTCACACCAAAGGCATGTGTCTTATCCACTGCGCCATCACCACCATTATTTTTCATATATTTTACGTTACAGCACCTCTTTCCACTGTCTGGCTCAAACACGCTGATTTAGATAAAGCCCGTCCTTCCGAAATACGAAATGTGCTGTGATTGGCCCGGCTTAGCGTGAGTTCAGGAAATGTCCCGCCCCTCCATAACGGTGAGTTCTGCTCTAGTGTAAATATTAAGGATGGCGGTAATTTCAATCCAATTCGAGCCTGATTCAAACCCCGACAACGTTAATGAACAAGAGGATCATGCAGAACGGATTTCAAGCACGGATTTCACAGGATGTTCACAGGACAGATAAACATGGCAAGAAACAGTGTTTCAAATAAATTTTAACCACTCTAAGTTGTCTTCAGCCTCAGGAAGATCAAACTAATGAGTTTTGGAAAAGGGGTTGAAAAAACAGCATCTCTAAGACATAGCAGCAGCTCAACCAGGCCTCATCCCTTTATTTGCGTATTCTGTGGGCGGGGATTATTTAAAAGAGGAACATTGTGAATTCATAAAGCCCGGAAAAAACACGCATTTCTTGGAAAGTGGATTCTGTAAAAAATAAAATATCTCCCTTTGGAGTGGACTTTCAGCTTTGTAACCTTGCAGATCTTTTTTATGCTCAAACAGCAACATTAACACTAACTAAAGTTGAAAAAGTGAAAAAGCATAATAAAAGATAAAAAAAACATTTATTACAACAGAATTATCACAGGGGCCTTCAAATATAGTCGTGGCCAAACAGGGTCTAGGAATCTTTGAGTCAAAACTGTTGAGAACCACTGATGTAATTGTGCTTATAATATAAAGATAAATAATGAAAACTAAACGTATAGGGAGTGAATAAATTCAACTGCAGTGAAGGGTTTTCCCCGATGTCCTCACCTTCTCCTCCTCCAGTTTCTGCCGTCGTTTCTCCTCCACAGCAGCTCGTCTTCTCTCCTCTTTCACACGCTGCTCCTCCATCCTTTTCCTGCGCTCCTCCAGCTGTCTCTCATGAAACTGTCGGGCTCTCTCCTCTCTCTCCAGCCACTTAGACCCCCGTGCAGCTACACACACACACACACACACACACACACACACACACACACACACACACACACACACACACACACACACACACACACACACACACACACACACACACACACACACACACACACACACACACACACACACACACACACACACACACACACACACACACACACACACACACACACACACACACACACACACACACACACACACACAGAATGAATTCCCTTAGTCAAGTCGTTGATTTTTTGCTGGCCCTATAACATATACTCCAAATTCAGAAAGACTTATGCATAGTGATTTGTTTATAATTTCAACTCTAACACAACTTTTCCAGTGTAATTTAAGGATGTCTGGAAATCAAACATTGTCATGACTACTGGAACACTGAAGGAAGGAAGGAAAGAGGATAGATAATATTATTCCCAAATAAAGTAGCCCAGCTTGTATCTAGATGTGGGAATGCCCTACCAAATATGTTCTGTTCCTGGATGAGGATCCCAAAATGAAAGAGATCCCTGATATTGTAAGTTCAACCAGTCATATTTCAGATTTGTAAAGGAGCTGTCATTGAAGGACAGGGCAACACAACTATATTGGACCTCAAAACCTGTAAGAATTGTTACTAATTTCACAGAGATTAGCAGATTATAACGAGTATTTAAAGGGATATTTAGCCAAAAATTTGAAATTTGTTATAATTTAATCTTACTGCAGAAGTCGGTCACTAACCCTATTGTCATTTAGCTGTAATTTAGTTCAGCAACCGGTGATATTGGCAATACCGGTGTTGTCTCAAGTTTATATACTGGTGTGAAAACTTCCTCACTGTGACATCCCAACTCCAAACCCATAATATGTTTAAGATATTTTCAATGAAACCTGAGAGGTTTTGGTCCCTCCATGTCCGGGTAACCAAAAAGTTCATAAAGGCATTGTAAAATGAATCCATATGATTTAAGTGATTTAAACCAAGTCTTGTAAATAATACAACCTCTTTATATGATGAACAAATTTAATTTAGACAAAAAAACACACATACAGAGACCACATCACATCCAGGGCTTGACATTAGATACTAACAGTGCAACTGATACTCTTTTCTCCACTTTAACATCCTGCTTGGACAACTTCTGTCCCCCTTCCTCCAGGCCAGCCGGCGCCACACCCTCTGCCCCCTGGTTATCTGATATTCTCCGCGAAAATCGTACTAAACTCAGGGGTGTAGAGAGGAAGTGGCGCAAATCGAAAGATCCGACAGACCTGGGTCTTTATCAATCCCTCCTCTCTTCCTTCTCTGCTAATATCTCTACTGCTAAAATGGCTTACTATCACAAGAAAATTTTCAATTCTTCTGACTCTCGCATGCTTTTCAAAACCTTTTCTTCTCTTCTTAACCCTCCTCCTCCTCCTCCTTCATCAACCCTTACAGCTGACGATTTTGCCACATTCTTCATAGAAAAAACAACCTACATCAGCGGCCAATTTACCAATCCAAAAACTGACACACACATTTTACCAACAAACGCACACATTCTACCCTCCTTCTTTCTACTTTCAGAGGCGGAAGTCTCTAAACTCCTCCTTTCCAATCGCCCTACTACCTGTCCGCTTGATCCTATCCCCACTAATCAACTTCAAGCCGTTTCTTCCTGAGTTGTACTTACACTCACGCACATCATAAACACCTCTCTTCACACTGGTACTTTTCCCACAGCTTTTAAGCAGGCTCGAGTAACCCCACTGCTTAAGAAACCCAATCTAAATCCAGCACATCTAACAAGTTACAGACCGGTATCTCTTCTTCCATTTGTCGCGAAAACACTTGAACGAGTTGTTTTCAACCAGATCTCCTCCTTTCTTACACAGAACAACCTCTTGGACAACAATCAGTCTGGTTTCAAAAGCGGACACTCAACTGAGACTGCCCTGCTCTCAGTAATTGAAGCTCTTAGACTGGCAAGAGCAGCTTCCAAATCCTCAGTCCTCATCCTGCTGGATCTGTCTGCTGCTTTTGACACAGTTAACCACCAGATCCTCCTGTCAATCCTAAAGATGATGGGTATCTCGGGAACTGCACTCCAATGGTTCAAGTCTCACCTCTCAGGTAGGTCCTTTAGGGTGTCGTGGAGAGGTGTGGCATCTAAGACCCAACATCTAGCTACTGGGGTGCCTCAGGGCTCAGTGCTTGGACCACTCCTCTTCTCCATCTACATGACATCACTAGGATCTGTGATTCAGAAACATGGCTTTTCCTATCACTGCTACGCTGATGACACACAACTCTACCTCTCATTCCAGCCTGACGATCCGACGGTAGCTGCTCGTATCTCAGCCAGCCTAACAGACATTTCTGGCTGGATGAAGGACCACCACCTTCAACTAAACCTTGCGAAGACAGAGCTACTTGTGGTCCCGGCCAACCCAACACTTCATCACAACTTCTCCATTCAGCAAGGCTCATCATCCATAACTCCATCAAGGTCAGCTAGGAACCTTCGGGTTGTAATTGATGATCAGTTGAAATTCACAGACCACATTGCTAGAACTGCCCGGTCCTGCAGATTTGCCTTGCACAACATTAGGAGGATCAGGCCCTTCCTTACAGAGCATGCTACACAACTCCTTGTTCAAGCACTTGTTTTATCCAGACTGGACTATTGTAATGCTCTCCTGGCTGGTCTTCCAGCTTGCTCTGTCAAACCTCTACAATTGATCCAGAATGCTGCAGCCAGAGTAGTCTTTAATGAGCCAAAGAGAGCACACGTCACTCCTCTCCTCACAAAATTGCACTGGTTGCCAGTTGCCGCTCACATTAAATTCAAGGCACTGACGTTTGCCTACAGAACAACCACTGGCACTGCTCCCTCTTACCTAAACTCATTACTTCAGACTTACGTGCCATCCAGAAACTTGGGCTCTGCTAGTGAATGTCGTCTTGTGGTACCATCTCAAAGAGGCACAAAATATCTTTCTCGGAACCTTTACCATGACTGTTCCCTGTTGGTGGAATGATCTGCCTAAATCAACCAGAGCTTCTGAGTCAGTAACCACTTTCAAGAAACTGCTGAAGACGTATCATTTTTTTTCGGCAGCACTTGATTCAGTAGTACTAACACTTTCTCTTCTCTTCTATAAAAAAAAAAAAAAATGCACTAAAGTTTAACTGAGAGGGGTTATAGACCTTACGTATTGTTGTCCTACTGTTAGTTTAACTGCTTCTATTGTTCTCATTTGTAAGTCGCTTTGGATAAAAGCGTCTGCTAAATGAATAAATGTAAATTTAAATGTAAATGACACTCACTTTTTTTTCCCCCCGAGGAGCAAATGTAGTAGTTGAAAAATGTAGGATCACAATTAAAAACTTTAGGGGCGCAAATTAAAATTGATCAAATAATGCATTTCTCCTTGATAAAGAGACACAACGAGACATTTACAAGCAAAACAAAATTAATTTATTAATTTACAAAAAGTACAGATTAATGTGCCAACACTACTAAATTCTATATACACTGAATAATATGTGTAAATATTTTTAATAGGCTTTCCTTCCTGTTACAGGGCAGTAGGGCTGGGGCGGTATGGATTTTTTCTAACCGGGGTTGAAAAGCAAGATTTTCCCGAGGTATGGCGGTAAACCGCTTTAAATTGCCTTAATTTTAATCACTGTTTCATTAATTAATAACCTGGAATTAAGAAATAAGAAGCAAATAGCAGACATATAATCAGGAGGACGTGGAAGGGCAGGTGCGATCTCTTGCGCGTGAACTGGAGCTCGTCTCATAAATGAACCGAAACTCAGCGTAGGCTGGGCCTAAATGTCTACTTTTAAACAAAATTCAAAACGAAATGATAACATTTTAGTCTACAGTAGCCTAGTCAGGTAAGGTCAGGTTTGCCGATGTGCGTTATAGGCTATTTACTTATTCATATTTATCCCTGGGCGCCGATCGGAGACGGAGTTCACTGCTGATATTCTGGGGATACAACATAGCCAATATACTAGGGACTTTAGCCTTTAAATATATTTGCTGCATTGGATCAGTGTTCTTTCTAGAACAGCCAAGAGCTTTCTAGCCTCGCCACAGCAGCGCCTCGCATTGCTCATAGACCTTAAAACAGTCAGCGTCGCGGATGCGGTTTCGATTGATCAAATTGATCAAAAAACGTTGGTGCGGATGGATGGCGGACAGATGATGAGTTGTGATGCGGTTGCGGATGAAATAATAATAGCCTATCCGCGCATCTCTAATACGAATGGAATGTTATTATGCGTCATGGAACATTGCGCTAATCAACTCGCGAAAGGTCGGAATTTGCTCCATCTTTTGATGATAAGTTTTGTTTAGAAAACCTTGAATCCATTTAAGCCACAATATCATTAGACATAATCCATGTCATTAGAATCAATGAATCCATGTCATTACACACAACGTGCACACATGTGCAGGCCAAGGTTTGTTTTTTTTTGTTTTTTGCGGTGATGACGGTGACGAGCTCAGACCCGCGGTTGGAGTCACGTGACCGCGATATTGCGGTAACCGTCCCAGCCCTACAGGGCAGCCCAGCACACTAACAACCATCTACAACATATTACAATATAAAGACCAACAAGTAAACATCTTCATAATTTATCAACCGTAGATCTTTAGCAATCTATTCAATATTTGTTGATTACGAACTGCTCTGAAACTGCGAGCCTGTTTTTCCATCCACAAATGTAAGAACTCTTAAAATTATAGTTAAGACATTTGTTAAACCATTTAAGAGGTGTTATGAAATACAAAAAAATGATAAAAATGATATTTTTAAGTACCCTCGGGAACTTGATGCATAAGAGCCTTTACATATGTTAAACAAAGCGGCTTATGGTACGTCACATGGTGGTAGAATAAACTTCATTGGTTTAAACTTCATTGTGATGTGCTCTATGTATGCGTGTTAGCATAACTTGAATCAAGATCATAATATGGATTATGCAGATTTCTTTGGTTAATCTCTGAAACACAAATTAAGATATTTTTATATATATATTAAGTCTTATGGGTTTGGAACGACAATATGGTGGGTAATATGCTGAAGCTATAAGAGAAGAATAAATAATAAGAAAGGCAGATGTTAATAGTCAACATTGTGGATTATCAATTTAATTTGCAACCAAGCACTCCAGTAATCGAAAGCGAGCGAAATTAATCTGCCAATCTCTCTCTCTGGCCTCTATGTCTTGGCCTATAACCCCTTACATAAAACTGGGTGTCCTGGTAACAACCTTGCCAAGAGTTTACAAAACAACTGCACCTCACCACAGCAACCTGCCCCTTCAAGTTAGTCATGCAGTTACAAACAGGGAAAACAGACAGACACAAGAAAGAGCAAAATGTTAAAAAGGCAAGATCAGGAAGAAGTGTAACCCTGAGCTTTACATGGTGAAGAAAAGTTTTGATTTGACAAATTCACATGATTGACACATTCCAACAACTCACAGAAATAACTAGAACACCACATGTAACATGTAACTGCTTTTATACTAAACTGATCATTCATTAGGACTCTCATTAGGACTGAGTGAGTCTCTGATCAAAGGTCAGTTCAACAGTATCTGTGTGTTTGCATAGTAAACCACTGCAACTCTGTTGAAACTCCACCATGAAATCAAAACTGAACCCATGTACATCTTAATAACCAGCCCGTTTTTAAGATGCATTCGAGTCAAGTCAGCAAACGTAATACCTCTGTTAAAGAATATGTAATAAAAGCTAATTGATATGATTCATAAGTTTTAGCAGTGATTGTTTTTTGGTATTTTTTTTACATTTTGTGTACTGTAACTGTAGATGAAGCTTGTTAGAAAGCACTACTCATATTATTTATGAGATGACAGTCTTGCATGACTAAACTACATTTCCCATCATTCTCTGATGCAAAACAAGAATTACATGCAATTACATCCTTTGTCATTTGTATGTTTTGTATGTAGTACCTCACAAAAATGTGTCTTTAAGAAGTTAAAAAGAGAAAAATTAAAGTTGTCAAAAAACTAATAACAGTAAACAGCGCATAACACTCAAATTCCAATCAAATAGTAAAAAATAATCATGATTTAAAAAAAAGTCCCATCCACATAATTTAACATTGAATATACTGCTTCATTCTGAAAAGTGTCACGTTATGGACGTTACATATGTTGCAAAGGCACTCTGACATTGTCTTTAATAACAATGTGTGTGTTTGTCATACCATTCTGCTTCTCCAGCTCCTCCCTCCGTTCACGTGCGAGTCTCTGCCTTTCATCGATCTTCTGCATGAGAGGCTCTGCAAACACACATGCTGGATGAGTTCAGGCAGTAAAGCTGGGAGATGATGTTTGCATATATACAGCTAACGGTAGTGCACAGGCTGTGTGTGTGTGTGTGTGTGTGTGTGTGTGTGTGTGTGTGTGTGTGTGTGTGTGTGTGTGTGTGTGTGTGTGTGTGTGTGTGTGTGTGTGTGTGTGTGTGTGTGTGTGTGTGTGTGTGTGTGTGTGACCTGGTCTGGTAATGATGTGCGTCTCTGTAGGGCTGGGAATGGTGTAGGTGTACTTTCCCGAGGCAGATGAGTCCGGGCGACTCCATGATGACGACTTCTCATCTGCTCTGTGAAGGTAGTCAGAGCCTGAATGACACAGATAGAGGGAAGGGGGGAAAACAAACTGTTTAATCATCAGAGAACTGAAAATACAAAGTGCTTTATTTCTTTTTGAAACATATAGGTATATCGCTGTCAATTGTATTGGTGCTCTTAAGACATCATATAATTTAAAAAGGGGATATAATAGGAATATAAACCATTTATTATTACATAATAGGCTATTAACATTTATTTTGTGTAATTTATTATTGATAAAAAAATTATAAAATAATCTTAATGAATATTAAATGTATTATTAAAAGAATACAATATAATTTTATTAAAATAATACAATATTTTATATATATCAAATATTTTAAAATACTAAATATTTATGATATATATTAAAACAGTAAAAGTTAGCATGCCAACCATAGAGAGACCTCCAATATTTATACAGGTGTAAACAAACACATACTAGTCTCATTTTGTATATCAAATGCATTTTTTCTTTGCACAGTGATATACACAAGACATAGTGTTAAAGAAGTTGCAAAAAGTCAAAGTTGTTTGCTCTACATCATGCTGATTTACTTAAGGACCTGAGATCATTTCCCCTCACACACTCTTTTAGGAAGTGACTGTAAGAAGGTTTATGACCTGACAGATCTCAGCCTGAAAATTAAACAATTCCTTGAAAACAGATGCCAAATAGGCTTATGAATCCATGGGTAAACATAAAATATATGGCTTGAGATGTTTAACCATCCACAGACAGAAAGTGTATTTGTAGTGTTAATATAATCAGGTCTCTACATCTGCAAGCATCCTGTGATCAGTCACAGATACTGAAGCAAACAGCACATCAGAATCAGCAATCTGGTTAAACTGTTATTGATTCCTGCACCAAAACCAATCAGTCTCCTGCTGTGTGCGTCATCTCACACACCAATCGATAATAGTTATGTTTTCTTTTTATACATTATGCTTGTTTAATCCAAACTTTTAATACAGAAATTGCAGGCACAATGTCCCCCAATTCCGTTGAGATTAGGCATCTGAATATCATCCCAAATTATGCTTTTGTAAATGAGGCACAACAAAGCCATTACTGTAGCAACCGTGAGATTAAAAACTCGAACACGTCATGAGACTGCTGTTAAGGAAGATTCAATGGCAAAAAAGAAAAAAAGAAAAGTATTGTCATCCTTAACGTGACATCACCCACATAATAGCATGTATTATGGCTCCCACAAATACTGATCTATAAAGAGCGCTACCCATAATTCCACTGTGGGGGAGGAGGGGATAAACAAGCTATGGGCAGATGGTGCGTCTAGACGAGGGGGGAATGGATAAAGGACAAAAACAATCACAACAAGCAAAGACATAAGTCACTGCATTTTAGCAAAAGTCATTGACGACTCATGTCAAAAACAAAAACACCCTATTAAAAAAAATACAAAAAATACAAAGGAAAACATGAACGGAATTGCATTTTTCATTGACAAAAATGGAATTTACTGTAGAATGCGGAATGTCACAGAATTTGGCAAATTTTGGATGAGTAAATTAAAAGTATTAATTACAATAACAATTAACAATTAATCGAATCATGATCTGTGAATATTAAACCGCAAAAAGCTATTTAAAAATGAATGTTCGGGAGGGGTGCAACGATCAGGACCCATTCGGCAGGCATGTGATTCGCGGATTAACTGCCGAGTTTAACCACCATAGAGTGAAACTATCATTTGGACGCGTTTTGTCTTGCCAATTTACACATTCAAACGATTTTAAATACAGAAGAAGCAGCAAAAATCAGGACTCGCTCGCTGTAATCTCTGCGCACAGCCGCACACACTCGAACCGTGCGCACACAGAGATAGAAATGCGTTTTAGACAGCGCTCGAACACCGAATTGATTCCTCTTTCACGTTTATTCGCGCTTAAACGGACACGTTTACACTAAATTATGTATACCCATCTCGACAAGTATTCTCTCGGTTATGTCATAAGTGAACAGTTGAGAAAGAAACAGGATGCATGTCAATATATTCGGTCCGTGCATTTGGTCTTAAAGTGACAGCAGCCTAATATTCCTGCTGTTGTCTGTGTCATTAATGTTACTCAGATAAAGCAAAACAAAAACAAAGATGAACCTACATTTCATTTCTACAGTAAGCAAATAGTGTCATTTTACATTAAGGCGTAACTATTAATTTCCGTACCTGTATACTACTGTTACTAACTTTGCTACATAAGCTTGTAATTTTTTTCTTATTTTATTACTGACTGTCCACTTGTCTTTAATAATGTTTGAACTTTATTAGTTACGCTAGTAGTTTTTGCTGTGGTATCAAAGTACTTAAAGTGAGCTTTAAGTAATAAATGAAAAGGAAAGTTACATCCCCCCTCCCTTTTTTTTTTACTTTTTTTTTTGCTGATCCAAAAATGATTTGATCCATAACTCAAAAACCATAAAAATGATCCAAACTGTGAGTTTTGTGATCCATTTGCACCACTAATGTTCAGTGTGTCTCTGAATTCATGAACTGCCTACACAGGCAGCTTGTTATGCGTTGGAACAGAGCTATCGTGATATTATTTAATCTATTTCTGTGTGCGATCCCTGAGGAGGTGACGGCCGTCACTTGCTCTAGATTTCAGGACAATGTTGCTCCTGATTTATCCCAGGCCAAAATCCATCTGACCCAATTTACCCACTTACCAAAAACGCAGGATATCACCTTTCTGAGACAAACAATGGGCAAGGTCTCAAATGATTACTGAGGGCAATTTCTGAAATCATTATATTCCAGAAAAAGGGACGTTGATGAAATTCTTCATTGCTTCATATTTCAGTCAGTCAGAATATCCTCAGTTTCTACCAGCCCTGAACAGACACACACAGACTTCAATACTACAGTAATACAATCTAATCTAGTCATCAGTTCTCTACTGAGACTTATTAAAACACAGAATACAGGTTTATAAATCCCTAAGAGAACGTAAAGCCAAAAAATGATTCTGTGTGTGTGTGTGTGGCTCATTACTTGTCGGTGAGGGAGACCCCAGTGGCGTTTAACCCAGAAAATACCTGACAGTGAATCATAAGCCCAGATGCCCAAGTGATATGGACACTATATGCTCCGACATATTGTGCTGTGCTTCTTGCAAGGAAAGCTTGTTTGTAGCTCATAAAACTGCAAAAGACAACCCTAAACACATATCCTACATCACTGCACTTTAAATGGGTTGATCTTTCTTTGTTAAATGCCTGAAATCATCCGATATGTGCACCATCTAAACAAACCTCAGGCTATTGTGGCGGTGAAACTTTAACATGAAACCTTAGGGGTGTGTTTGTGTGAACACCTGATTTTAGTAAATGCTTTTCACTTGACCCATAGCATTTGCTCAAATGCCCAAGGGGTGCAAAAACAATCAAATCTCAGAACGAATGTTATCTAGTCTATACATTCTTTGGAGATGACAAAAGATAGGCTACATAAAGTTACAATACCATCACATCCTTCCTCTCGAGATTAGACACAAACTCAATGAACTGAGCCACTTCAAGCAGGGTTTGGACTTTCCTTTTTGCATTTTCTCTCCATTCCTGCACAGAACATACCAGCTCATGAAACTCTGGTCTGAGGCCCATGCCTGATTAGCTTACTAATCTGTGTCCTGAATGCAGGGCTGAACAGGCTGGTTAACTATGTATTGACGGCAGAACAGAATAAACAGGAAGATACACAGACACCCACATATCTACAGCAGCAAACAGCATTAATGAAATCATCCTGAGGTAGTTACACAAACTTTTGAACAATTGTTTAGACAACAAATACGCAGAATGCTAAAGATGAACAGGGCTCAAGATATGACGGCATACAGGCTTTAAGGGGTGGTATATTTACATACCGTAATATGAACAATATGCAAAATCTCAAGAGTCAATGTGCACTAACACCACTTCTTGGACTTTGACTTACAGGCTTTGTTTAGCTAGTTGGTATCTTGGTGGTTTGATGAGATATATATATATATATATATATTAGGGCTGGGGCGGTATGGATTTTTTCTAACCGCGGTTGAAAAGCAAGATTTTCCCGAGGTATGGCGGTATACCGCTTTAAATAGCCAGCCCCCAAATAGCCAGACTTTGTTAAATATTGGCATCTACATCCGGAAAAAAACGAGCACAATTTGAAATAGTCAAATTTTCATCAAGCCGTAATTTGGCATGAACCAATCACTGAATAGATGTCCTTATTTGAGAATATTCACAGATACATTCGCATTGAATTCATCCTTTTCAGGAGTTTACATTATGATGTTCACATTGGAAATGAAAGAACACCTATTGCAACATGTCTTAATTACAAATATTATACTCCGTATTTATGTTTACATAAAATAGTGTTATTTTTAATTTAATCTATGTCGATTATATGAAGAGTGAACAGCATGAGTAAGATAGGATCATAAGATGGGTGAGACACGATTTTGATCACTTTATTAAGTTTTGTTTTGTAGAAAGCCTTTCTTTAAATTAAATTTTGTTTTGTAAAAATTGTACCTTAATTTTAATCACTGTTTCATTAACTAATTGCCTGGAATTAAGAAATAAGAAGCAAATAGCAGACATATAATCAGGAGGACGTGGAAGCGCAGGTGTGATCTCTTGCGCGTGAACTGGAGCTCGTCTCATAAATGAACCGAAACTCGGCGTAGGCTGGGCCCAAGGCCGGCGCTATGGGCGGGCCTTAGGGGGCCGGGCCCGCCTAGAGAGCTCCTGTGCCCCCCCCTCCATCCAATTTGCATTTAATAAATTATTTTAATAATAATAATTTACGTGCAGTATTTATATATTTATTGATGTGTATTTAAGTGCAATGTTTGACTCATAGGCTAATCTTATAAAAAAAAAACTCCCAGAAGTTTGACTGATTGTTTACAAAAAAGGGGTTTCCCGCTGAGCCGCTCTGACCGCAGCATCTCGGTAAAGTTATAGCGACGCGACGTGCTCGGTTTTGCCTATTCAGAAACGAATGGAAAGAGAAACTCATGAGATTCCAATCCCAAAAACGTCGACTTCAGCTGTATTAAGAACGTGAGTAGGCCAGTTGGTTTTATTACTCTTCGTAAGTTGCACCAGACGTTGTGTAAATTATGCATTTGACACTGATATGCAATATGTGTGTGAGTGTGTCGTAGTTGATTATGCATGGTTGATTTAATACTTAACTTGAGATTTGTGACTATTTGGCTGTTATTATAGGAAGTTGGCTTATAGCATGCTGTGTTCACGGAACAATGCAGACAAGGTTCATTAGTTAACATTAGTTAATGACTAACATGAACTAACCATGAGCGATACATTTGTTACTGTATTTGTTAATGTTAGTTAATAAAAATACAGCTGTTCATTGTTTGTTCATGTTAGTTCACAGCCTATAGGCTATAACTGTAACATGATATCTCATGATAGCCGAAATATGATTGGGCAATAGGCTAATTATAGTTAGGATATTGAAATCGCTGTGAAACTGTTGTAGCTAGTGTTGCCACCCGTCCCGGTTTTTCCGGGATTGTTCTTCTTTTTAACAACCTGTCCCGGGAAATTTATAAACTCTCCCTGATATACAAAAGGCTCATAAGAATAATGATATACAAAAGGCTCAAAAAAATTTCAAAAGGCTACGAAGAATATGTCCCGGTTTTCGAAAGGCTACGAAGAATATGTCCCGGTTTTCGAAAGGCTACGAAGAATATGTCCCGGTTTTCGAAAGGCTACAAAGAATATGTCCCGGTTTTCGATAGGCTACGAAGAATATGTCCCGGTTTTCGAAAGTCTACGTGAATATACGTTCAAACAGCGCGCACGGCAGAGAGGTAGAGAGCGCGAGACCTTGCGTGCATGAAGCAGTGTTCTTTCTAGAACAGCCAAGAGCTTTCTAGCCTCGCGACAGCAGAGGTCTCATAGACCTTAAAACAGTCAGCGCCGCGGATGCGGTTTCGAAAATTGATCAAAAAACGTTGGTGCGGATGGATGGCGGACAGATGATGAGTTGTGATGCGGTTGCAGATGAAATAATAATAGCCTATCCGCGCATCTCTAATACGAATGGAATGTTATTATGCGTCATGGAACATTGCGTTCCTCAACTCGCGAAAGGTCGGATTTGCTCCATCTTTTGATGATAAGTTTTGTTTAGAAAACCTTGAATCCATTTAAGCCAGAATATCATTAGACATAATCCATGTCATTAGAATCAATGAATCCATGTCATTACACACAACGTGCACACATGTGCAGGCCAAGGCACTTTTTTTTTTTTGCGGTGATGACGGTGACGAGCTCAGACCCGCGGTTGGAGTCACGTGACCGCGTTATTGCGGTAATGCGGTAACCGTCCCAGCCCTAATATATATATATATATATATATATATATATATATATATATATATATATATATATATATATATACATACATACATATACATACACACACACAAGGTAACAGCCTTATTATTGACATTTATTCCAAAAACAAAAATTTATTCAAAAAAAAAAAAAAAAAATAGTATGCCGCATTGTAGACTATGTAGTAGTAGGAAGATTTAAGGTTGAGCTTTCCACCACTAAATGAAGCTGTATGTTTCTCTCATAAAAATGAAACTTAAGTTAGTTACCAAGTTTAACTGTTTAGTTGAGTTGGTTGCTAACGTTAATCAAACAGAAGGTGTCTCTGTCCTGTTGGAGTCAGGATTGTGTAGACATGATTGTTTACAGGCTTGGTTACGAGGTGTGTATAATTTACACTACCTTATTAAATAACTCCTCCAACAGTAGCTGTTCAGTTTGGATACTGCTGCTCTCTCCTTCTAGTCTCTTCTGACTTCTTCCCTCCAGGTGAAGGGTTGCCAGTAGGGGTGCATTGATACCCTCATGTCACAATTTGAGACATATCACGATAATGAACTAAGGTACGAAAAAAAAAAAAAATCAAATCTATGCATATATCGAATCGAAATTTGATTTTAATCGAATCGTGAACATTATTCAAGAAACCTTCGTGAACATTATTCAAGAAACATTAGCCTATTCAAGAACCACTATAAAACCAAACCAATCTCTGTTACCTTAAGACATACGTTTATCTCTGTAAAGCTGCTTTGAAACAATCTACATTGTTAAAAGCGTAATATAAATGAGGATGACTTGACTTGACTAAGAATCGATTTTAATCGAATTGTGAGATTCCAAAGGATTCCCACTTCTAGTACTCTGTGTGATCGGCACTTCGGCTCTTTGTATTAAACTATGCATAAATACATGATGCTTTTCGTTCATAATTGTTTATGCAATTTACGAAATTATATTTGATTTATAAACATTAGTTTAAACTTTATGCATTTTTGTTATTCACTTTATATGTTTTCATAGAATTCAGTTGGCAAGTTTTTTGAAGGACAACATTTGGCAGGATGTGGAATAGTGTGTTTTGTAAATAAACAAATTAGAAAATAAATAAATAAGAAATAATCGGCCAACTGATCGATTATCAAAATAATCATTAGTTGCAGCCACTTTGAATTAACGGTTTAATTTGGTGCATTAATATTTTGCTCATTGTGGCCTCAGGAGACAAGCCAAAAGCTTTCTTCCCCCTTACTGAAATTATGCCTCTTAAAATAATTATATAGGGGTGGGCGCTATATCGGTATGAGCGTGAACTGGTATTATGTTGTGCCATGATATGGATTTTACTATACCCTGAAAACCGTTACATATTCATGAATTCAAATTTTGCATTTATATTGTTTTGTTAAATTTGGTACTCTTTACAACTTTTAACACTACTAATGACGATACAGAGTCGAGGCTGAAACGTCCTCTACTGGGTCCTTACTACACAGCACGTCTGAAAAAATAGCTGATTGTGGGAAAGTGCATCATCCAATTTGTCCTAAACATGAGCCATCCTTTATATTAAGGGCTTAAAATAACTGGTAAGATATAACGCGTATAGTTTAAAGCGGCTTGCCCCGTCAGATGCTCTGACAGATACATGTGCGTGCGCCAAACAGATGAAGCGCAATAAAATAGGAGCAAAATAATTCATACTTAAAAATATTGCTCAAATATTTGTTGTTGGCCAATAAATGTGCCATATGTTGAATTTTAAACCTACAAGTAAGTGTATTTTTATAAAAGCAGTAACTCTAAGGTGGCTATTGTAATGGGGTAATCAAATGTAGGTTAATTAGTCTGTGTTGATTGTATTTATTTTTAGTGTAGTGAATTAAAAAAAAAATTTTAGTTTGTAATGTTACAATGTTAGAATGTAATATGATTTTTGCACATAATATACCAGAGCCTAGATGGTATTATGTTTTCATAGCCTTCAATATGAGCATTGTTTGTAGGACAACATTGGGGAGGATGTGAAATAAATAAAAAAATACAGATATTTTCTTTTAATCCAAGTAGAAAAATGTAGAAAATACAGAGATATAGATCAAAGTCCCACTAGTTCATGGAAACTTAACTTAAATTAAACATTAAAACGTTCAAACATTAAGCCATGTTTAAGTATCGTATGGCTTGGAGATAGGTGCTCTCTCTGAAGCGTGATGTTCTGCTGATGATACCTTCTGTACCTCTTCCCTGATTGAACAGGTGATGTGCTGGGTGGTGATGTTTCTCACCTTCCTGATAATCCTGGTGGCGTAGTGTGAGGCTATGGTAGGCAGACTGCAGCCAATGATCTTGGAGGCTCTGCGCACTACTTGCTCTAACTGTTGCTTATCCTGACTGGTCGTGTTACCGTACCAGGACAGGATAGAGAAGGTCAGCAAGCTTTCTATGGCGGCTCGGCTAAAGTCTGTGATGGGATTGCTTACAATGAGACTGATGTTCAGGTCCCATGAGAGGGACTGGTTTTATGGTGGTGCCCAAGAAGCAGAAGGAGGAGACCCTCTCAACAACCTGATCATTGAGGGAGAGGGGAAGGTGCTGGACTGCCTTCTTTCTAAAGTCCACTATCATCTTTTTGGTCGACTAGTCAAATTATTGGTCGATACGTTCTGGCTCGACCAAAATTCTTATTGGTCGATTTTACGAAAATAGATAACGGGAAAAAAGTTTGCAAGCAACAGTTTGCATATCACATCTCGACTACAAACATGGCATTTCACCTTAAAACGGTAAGCTAACTTGTCAGCGTTAGGTTGCCCCATCTGTTTTGAGTAGGCTATATGAACATATCAGAATTGGCATTAAGCATTGAAATATGCCAATTAGTAATAATCGTTTTATAACTGCAGGCACAGGGGTCCGTACACAACGACGGTATTTCGCAATTGCGCTGTGCCCACTGTTTGTATTTGTTTTTAGCCTATGCTTTATTTTTCAGTTATGCACTTTATTTCGTTTCTGCTCTCGTCTTGATCTGCTTTGTTTAATTAATATTGTTTTTTTATTAAAGTGGACATGCCTTTTGTGTTTAAGAGTAAAAGCTTTGAGTGAAATATAGTCTATTCGTGTCTCAGCCGCGAAGCTGAGCTCCTATGTTCAGCCTCGCTCTGTGCGAGGACATGCACAGAGCGGCTGAAATTATAGTGTCTGTCAGCTATTATAACATATGACAAAAATTGTTGTCTAAATTATGTTGCACATTCCTCAACTGTTCTTGTGCTGATATCACTAGTTGACATAGTACTATTTTCGGATATCATAGGCTATATTGCACAGGTGCACATGATGCAACGCTGTCAGAGCCGACAGACTCGAGTGTGTCATTTCAGTGCATTTCAGTACGACTTTTTAGTCGAAATTTCAGGACTTCAGTCGACCAATATTTTCTTTGGTTGATTATAACCCTAATGTAGTGAGGATTAGATTATTGTCCTTGTACCACCTCACCAGCTCTTCCACTTCACCCCGGTAAACAGATTCATCCACATCAGAGATTAAACCGACTACAGTGGTATCATCTGTGAATTTATGTTGAATGGGACATACAGTTGTTGGTATAAAGAGAGTATAAAAGAGGAGTCAGAACACACCCTTGTGGGGCACTAGTGTTAAGAATCCTGGTTGATGACACATGGTTATGAATTTTGACATATTGTTTCCTACAGGACAAAAAGTTCAGGATCCATTGACACAGTACAGTATTAACACCTATTATACAGCCTGACAGGGATAATAGTGTTAAAAGCTGAGCTAAAATAAAGGAACAGAACACCAGCATATGTGTACTTGGACACAAATTAAATTTGTGCCTGATGACACTGCATCATCCACTCCCCTATTTGCCCTGTAGGCAAACTGGTGAGGATCTAGTGTAATATGCACTGTAATATGCCCTAAGTTCCTGCAGACTAGGCACTCGAACACCTTCATGACAACAGACGTGAGTGCAACCGGCCTGTAATCATTAAGGCAGGTGATGTTATTCTTCTTAGGCACTGGAATGATCATAGCTGATTTAAAACAAGCAGGTACTATTGATGTAGTGAGAGACCAATTGAAAATGTAAGTGAGTATTACCCCTTTTCCACCAAAGAGTTTTGAGAGCCGGTTCGGAGCCGGTGCCTGCGCGCGAACCAGTTCTTTGTGTTTCGACAGCCAAAGAACCGGTTCTCGGCCAGGAAAACTGGTTCCAAAGCGGCACCAACTCTTTGCTGGACTAGAACCAGAGAACCGTTCTTTTACCACGTCATGCTTACGTCGGGGGCTGGGGGCGGGTTTAGATGTGTCCTAAACATCTTTTCTGACCGCAAAGCCAGGAGAAACATTTGCAGAAACACGATGTAGTCCGCCATTGTAATTGTTATGCTTGAAGTTGGCGCAAGCGTTTCTAGCTTTTTTTAAAAAAAAATTATTGAAAACATTATGTAAGCAAAGAAGAAAACAGTCACAAAATAGAACAAATAAACGGAGAGAAAAAAAAGACAAGACAGTGTACATAACTAATCAGAAAAGATTACATATCAAAGGAAAAGATTAAAAGACTTACATATTTCAATTGTTTTTAAAGCCTTCTTGGTTCACGAGTTAGAGATAATCCCAAAGTAATGTTGTACTTGCAAGCGTTTCTAGCTGAGACGTAAAGCGACGTACACAGTGACGTAACGACGTCGTTCGCTGGGCGCTCTAGAAGTGGAAAAACAAACAGGTTCTGAGGAGGTTCGCAAGTTGAACCAACTCCGAACCAACTTTGAACCAGCACCAGTTCCGAACCAGTTCTTTTTTGGTGGAAAAGGGGTATATGAGGGTAAGCTGGTCTGCACAGCTCCTCAGTGTAGCTGCTGTGACACAATCAGGCCCCTCCACTTTTCTGATGTTTTGAGAAACTGAGAGAGCTTGTAGTTGGTGATTGTCTGCGGGCCCTGCCAGACACCCATATGCACCGTATACCGCCATTCAACCAAAAAATACAGATGTGATTTTTGGCCATATTGCCCAGCCCTATAATTATATATAATATTATTCAAAAATTTGTAATATTTAAGTAAAAGATTGCAATTTATTTCAAACATGAAGATGTTTGCCATTTACCCGGATTAAATATGTGCCGGCTTGAAGACATGTTATTGGTTGCATTTGATTTCAGAGTCTGTCTGCACACAAACAAGTGAACTCAAGTTCAGCGACACTAGCCTCAACTCTGACCTTTGCCCTTAAAGTCGTATCATCTAACATCCGGGAAACGCTCCTGGACACCATATTCCTTTGCAATGCTACGTTCAACACACTGTTATTTGTGATGCATTAATCCTAATCTCAGATATTATTTCGGATGGATTGTGTGCAAATTGGGATGTTTTCCATGTCATTTTGCAGCACATACAAAATTGTCTAGTAAGCTGGTAAACAAGCATTTGGTTTTAACAGGTATTTCTTTCTCTTCCTCCCTTCATATATTATCTTGTGTAAAAAAAGCAGGCTCCTGATTTACATAGTATTTATCTGATGCTTTGTCTTCAGACCTCAGCTTCACTCACACAGTTCTGCTTCGCTGCACACACTGGCATGGATACCATTCACAGAAGAGCCCAGATGAACAACATTGACAGGAGTAGAAAATAAGACTATTGCCATAGAGTCACACCGGATGTGTTCCTGTATTTGTGTTTTAGTTTGCTTCGCTATCTCTTTGTTCTTATTTGATTATGAGAGAGCCCGAATGGAGAACGTTTCCTTAATGACTTCTGTTGACCTTCATGACCTATAAGACCAAAGAATCAGTTTACATCTTTAGCACAGGACCTCAAGGTTTAGGGGGTCCACAAAATATGCATATTTTAAGTGAAAAGCATTATAGAAATGTTTTTCAGAAATTCTATTGTGAAATCAAAAAAAAATATTTTTTCACAACTACAAAAGATTATTGTTTATGCTTAAGATATGTCCACACACAATATAAATGGGTCTGTATGCATTAAATATAGCCTAGCCTTTATATTTTAGGAAGAGTTTCATATATGGGGGATCTTGGCATTAAAGAGCTTAAACTGCTCTAAGAAACGGTGAATTGCACATCACTGACGGCTCTTACCTTGAATTTCACTCATGGTTTTGACGAATTCTGGAAAACCCCATGCAAAACTCGTCTACATTGCCAAGGAAGAAATCCTAATCCAATGCATCAGACCCAACCTCACGCATACACAAAAGTCCAAAGGACGTGACATCCATCACAGGCTGACGAAAAAAGTGTGTGCTTATTCATTGGCAAATAAAAGAGAGGAATATGTGATGGAGAAATGGATGAGACTTTCACCACACCCCTTCAATCTGAGACTGATCTAGAGGAGACAGTAGATCCCCCGCTTTGAGCATGTGAAAGTCAGATTACAAATCACAATTGTGTGTGTGATTGCTGTGTGTGCAGTGCAAAAAAAAAAAAAAGATTAAAGAGAGAGAGGGGGAGAGAGAGAGAGATCAGCGATTAGTGTGCAATTCTCCACATGGCACAAGGATACGTGTATGTGTGTGAGTGTTTTGGAGCGGGAAGGCTCAGAGATCTGAGCAGCTTAGCAGTGGCTAATGCTAAGCTTACAGAGAGAGCCTTACCCTCACCAACCAGTACAAGACAATTCAGAAAAAAACGCAATTTAACACTATTAGTTTTTCCAGAGCATGTGTGACAACATCTGCAGGATTTCATGCCATCAAATATTCAGGCCTCTCAGTTATGACTCATCAAAACAATGTGAAATGACAGTCATTTTGAGTTGGATTTTGACATGGGGATCAATAGAGTAGACTTATCTTTTTGTCTGTAACGTTTGAATCTTGTGTTGAATGCAGTTTTTCTCACAGCAAGTGATCAATGACCAGTTTAGACACATTTAGTGCACTGACTAGATTTACTGTCCTTCCTCCCCTGCTAAACAACAGGGTGCTAGTTTATCCAGTAAACACTTTGGGAATTAAACAAGAGAGAAACTGTAGCATACAGCATACTAACACAGAATAACAGTACAGAATAAGGATATGTTAACATTCAGTATTTGGGGTTGACAATTGCATACTAACAAGCGTGATTCTAGAAATGTCCTGTTCATACAACAGCTAACAGAAGTAGCTCAAATACCTGTCCTTTTTCCATTATTGAAAAACTAAAGCTGCACGATTTGGGGAAAGTTTATTAAATGGAAATAAAATCAAATTATATGAAAAAATTAACTATTTTACTGTAAAATAAAAAAACGAGTATTTAACAAAAATAAAATAAAAATAATGTATTTTATAATGGAACAATACTAATATTCATGGCTTAATTAGGCATATATTTCTTCATTTTCAAACATTAAACCATTAAGCTTTTATTTTGGCAGAAAACCACTAGTTTCTCTTTTGTTGTCAACAACTGGTACTCAGACAACAGACAAACAATCGCGTACTCATATTTGCGTGCTTTCGACAGTCACGTTAAGTAAATTAGTAAAATCTTAACTTGGCTTTTTTTTTTTAAATTGTGAATTTACTATATATTTGACTAGTTTTACTAGGTTTTAATATCTATAAAAATTGAGTAAAAATATATATTTAAACATCCTTATCCATTAAATCACAAATAACCGGAAAACACATGTTGCCTTCAAATATTAATGTGGACAATGGAGACAAAAGGGTTGAGAGTCACTCACTAGAGCAACAGAAGCATTAGCTCCAGTGAGGCAGCAGTGCTTTGAGATCTGAGGGATTTTTGACCCAGCTGAGCCACACAGCACAGTCTTGTGACCAAAATCAGAGCATGTGAAGAATCATTCGTTCCTACATCCACATGCACTTGTGTTTGATTTACATTTTAAATGTAAGGTGGTTTAGGCTAATTTTCATTAGAAAGCTTACATTAGTGATTCTTTTATGAAAGATATCTTGTCATTTCAGATCTAGAAATGTAAATATTGAATACTGGCATTAAATCTACATCCCTAATTATTACATACAGCTTTAAGTCTCAGTCTGAACAGCATCCACCTTTATGTTGAGTCTTCCAGTCAGCTAACTGAGCTGCTGTTTACATTCCTCCTACCGGAGGTCATGTGACCCAACCACAGCCTAGGACATCCAGTCCAACTTGACAGTCATCTGCCACTGTGGCGACAATGGGTGGGGCAAAACAGCCACACCTAACAAAAAAAGAGAGCAAAAATCTTTTCCTGCTCAGTCGAAGTGGTGCTGAAACACTAGATACTCAAGATGGATAAATGTGTTTTTCACCTCTTCAGTGTAATATATATGATGTTAACACTCACCAGACTGACATCATTTTCTGTACTCACAAAACTGACAATGATATTCGTGTATGTGCCCGAATATCTACTAGCAGAACTACTAGCAGAAATCAGCTTACAAGGATACTAAAAAACCTAATATTAACAAAGTAAAGCAAACATTTTTAAATATAGCATTTTTGTATTTAGGTCAAAAGCATGAGTGGTTAAGAGTGTGTGTCCACAAAAGGGTGTGTCTCAATCTCAAAGCCTTGTGAGCTGCCTAACTAGATTGCCATTTTAAGCTTCACATCTTTGATGTCCAAAACTGCTGTCTCGGCTGGTAGCTCACTTAGTTTTGACACAAAGCCATAGACTAAAATAATTGCCAATGCAGACAGACACAAAACATTAGCAAATGAGTATTAAAGGCCACACTTTCATTACGCACATGAATCAGGGCTCTAAATGAGGTTGTCCTGAATTCTCAAGAGATTTTGAATTGCATGCACTTTGGTTCTCATCAAGACTAAAATTTATAGATTAAATATATATTTTAGACAATGTAACTGTTGACGGTTTCAAAGTTTCACCATTTCGTTTCTTTTAACTTTTACAATAATGACAAGTAAATTTAAAATATATATTCCATGTAGTCTCTTCAAAATAAAATAATCAAATGTATGTACTAATTATATAGGATATAATTTATCATCATAAGCTTAGTTAAGCATAATAATAACTATTCACACATCTTTAACCCTGCACTTCTATGCCGTTATCTGATCCTACCAACCAGTTCAAAGTCAAAAATACAACTTTTAACAACAAAAGCTGATATCAAAACATGCCAACAAACCCTCTTAATAGGCCAATTATTAGCTTAGCACCCCTGAGAGCAAAACCCCAGAGAGACTTATATCAGCTTTTTTAATCTTTCCTATCCTGACCTCCCACATACCTCCTCCTTTCCTGCGTCTCTTGCGGCTGCGCTGTCCCTCCTCTTCCTCAGCGATGGTGGAGAGAGACGGGATAGCCGACCTACAAGCCCCCCTTCTCATCCTGAGGGGGGCCGGCATTCTCCCCTCTTCTCCTCTGTGTGTGTCCCTCTCTCGCTCTCAGTACTCAGTGCTGCTAACAGCTAACACCACACACATCTCTTCTGAATCTTCTCAGATAATACAGCATGCGGTGGCAAGAGTGACAGACACAGTAAAAGCTGCAAGAGGCGGCAAGACAGATTGAAAGGAAAGATAGAGATGAGTCAAAACTCTTCCAGTCCAGCCCAGCTTACTGACGCTCCTGTAATCCACAGAAACGGCCGGCTCTCTTCCTCCTTAAGCCTGAGAGACACGACTGCTCTAGTTGCTGATGCTGATGCTGCCACTGTCTCTCTACAGGTCTGTCTTGCTCTCTCTCGCCCTCTCTCTCTCGCTCTCTCTCAGGCCCTTATAGAGAAAGTAACACAGACTGACAAATGCACTGAAACACTGCCTTACACATGCACACAGCTCTCTGTTTCCTACTGAAATATTCAGTATGAAGACCAGCAAGGTGATCCAACGGATTAACGGACACCATGACAGCTATGGCACAGGCACACAGAATAGTAAAGGTGATCCCAACGGGATTTTTGGGTCCAATCATTGATTACCGATCACTGGAGCGTTACCGATCACCAAAATAAATAATAGGCCAACTATTCATAACACCAATGTATTTTAAGTACATAAAAAATAAGAGATTATAATGATTTGTCAACTCTTTATATATTGGCAAGCAACATGTAATATATTCCATTCTCTTTCTATGAGGTGATTAGGAACAGTTTAGAGATTAACAAATATATAGCATTCCTGTAAAATTATTAATAATAATAACAGAACCGACTTTATGAACAAACAGTAATCAAATGTAAAACAACACTGCATAGTCTTCACTTCACTGTATAAAGTAAATATAGATTAACCGTACTAAATAGCAGTGAGTGATTTTTTTTTATTTGGCTATGTTCAGACTGGGCAAAAAAAAAAAAAAGTTTGGTTCCGGTTGGTTGTCAGTTGAGGTCATGGGTCGGTAGGGACTTTTTTTTCCTCCAGTGGCAGCAAGGGATAGGAAGGAAATTATTATTATTTTATTTTATTTTAATTTACAGTAGCGCTGGATACGCTACTCTAGTTTTCATAACATAGCCTACCTGTACATGTACCCTACCACCTTGTGTGTCCCAGCATGTTACACACACGCTGATTTTAAATGTGTGCGCGGGGGCAAACGGGGTTGCCTTATTGGGTAAGTGTTACCGATTAGTTATACACCGATTCAGACGTCTCGTGAGTTCGGTGTTGGAAAGATCAGTTGTTTTAACCATTTATTAAAACGAATCAGTTCAAATGAGTCATTAGTTCGCGAATTAGACGTGTCATTATCGGACGTGTGCGCGTTGTGTGATTATCCTGGCGGCTAGGACATCCCACAAGATTTGTGTCATCACAGAAAAAATTTCATCACTGGATAGTTTTTTCGTTAATTTAAAGTGTGGATTATATGTCAGCTGAATGTGTGGAACGTTTTTCAGAGAAGATAAGGCAACGTATTTTAGCACAATTCCCACCCAGCGGTAATTCAGGAAAAAAGAAATCTCCGAATGCTCCACATGAAACTTTAGTCTTCCAACCTTGCCATCGTGTCGATTTATTTTCATTAATATGTGCGAGGGAGAGAGAGCAAGACAGTGCTTAGTTTTGAGACGGTGAAGCCTATACTTTCGCCTGGCTCCGCAGAGAGAGTGCGTGCGCGCAACCGGGGCTCTATCTCCATCTCTGCTCGTTCAGCTCATGCGCCCTGTCACAAGCGCAGCAGTGCATCTACATGACAACAACGATGTGTGAAGGCCCGACCGTGGCTGCCTCGTTTGTTAGCTTTGCTGGAGGACAACAGGCTATACAAATACGGTGCTGTACAAAAACATAAATTATAGTTCGCCTCAAAGTTTTTTATTTGTGTATTTATTTAATTTTTATTATTTCTTCCCCAAGCTCATAAAATAAATTTGGGTCGCACATAAATTGACAGGGTCGGTCGAAACCCGAACCAAACAAAAAAATTTTTTATGCCCTATCAGTCAAAATCCGATTTTTGTGCGGATCCGATTGAAATCCGATAAAAAAATTAGCTAGCGTGAACAGCAAAAAAATAATAATAATAATAATTTTCACATGAAATGTAAAAATCCGTTTCAAGCTACATCTATATTGTGGACATATTCAAATCGCAATACTGAAAATCCGTTTCAGTCTGACCACTCTGAACAGATTTCGCGTGGTTTGTGTGACTTTCTCACGCCACGTAAAATGTAAACATCAGACGTTGTTATAGTAAACATGCTGACAGTCGCTGCCGAAACAATGCTGTGTCTTTGCAAAACGCCAGACGAGCAGAAAATGACAATATAATGGAGACATATTTAGAAACCGGCGGACACGACAGCGTGGGAAAAAGCTGTGCATACCAGCCTCCGGTTCTGCCGCTGCGTCAGAGGACGCACAGTCCAGTGCACGGCTACACATTATCATGTTGTAAAATTTAAACAAGACAACATCTTGATTGCAAACCCCTCCATGTTGGGGTTGTTTTGTTTTTTTTGCCGTATGCCTACCAACACAACGTCATTGCCATAGAAAACAATGCAGATATTCCAGAAAACGAAAGAGCTGCATGGACACAGAAATTGGATCTGAACAGTTGTGATGCACAGTGTGGACATCAATAATTTTGGATCAGATTCCAATCGGATACACAAATAATCGGATTTGGACTGACAGTGTGAACGTAGCCTTTGTCATTTGTTGTTTGATTAACCTTCATGACACAGATGGCAGAAGGAATATTAGACTGCTTTCACTCGAAGGCTGAATGTGCAGATCCAATACAATCCAAAGAGAACAGTCACTACAATTAAAAACTGAACGTGTCTGCTTAATAAATAGTGAGCTGAACGAGAGTCGAAGCACAGATCTGGGGCCTATACCATGAAGCCGGTTTAGGTGGCTAGCCAGCTATGTTTCAGTTTAATTTGCGTCAACCCTGGGTTTTAGGGACCATGAAAGTGGTTTGGCTTTTAGCAGTGTTCATCGCCATAGCAACTTACGCTCCACGGCTAACCTGGTCCGGGGCAGGTTATGTTCTAGGTAAGAGGTTGCAAACCGAACTTGGACCAATCAGCTGTGAGCAAAGTGACACATGTCTGATGCGATAAAGTCACTCCACCTGTTTCTACTCAAAATTAAAGGTCACTACATAGCAAATGATTTTTACAGACAAAATTGTCTGGTTTTTAGTGATGCTTATTTAGAATAATAAATTTGTATGATTTAGATATTATTTATGTAATTATTATACCCTTTATTAATCACACATGTACAATTTTAGTTCATCAATTATTATTACGCAGTTTAAATGAATAAATATATAAAGGTAATATAAATACCCTTTAGCATCAATAGATGAAGCAATAAAATGACTACATGTGAGCTTAAATGTTCAATTCTCTCTATACCTTTATCAGCTGTATAAAATAACTTCACAACTTTTACTTGCACTGATATACAGTAGCGAGACTTTTTCTTTTAGTTGTCCTCTTTCATAGACAGCTGTTTTCTTCTTGCTGTGTAAATTTGTTTAAATTCTTAATATTTTAATACTTTTATTTAATAAGTGAATTGCGCTGCTTCTCTCGCGAGAAATTAATCTCAGTTTCACTCTCTCTCTCAACATGTGATTGGCTGTTCGCTACTGATGTCACACTTAAACCCCTAAACCCAGGATCAAAGCCTGAGTTGACAGAGAAAGTTGATGATCAGCATCATGGTACCAACAAAGCCTGGTTGGATTGGTTTGGTTTTGTCAACTCTAAACTAATCCTGTAACCCTGAGTTTGTTCAACTACCATCATGGTACAGGCCCCAGAAGCATGAGTCAGATTTTATTTATCACGAGAGTGTGGAGCTGACTGACGAGATATTTGGTGTCAAAGCGAAATGTAAAATCGCCCATTTAAACGAATTTGTCATTGCACGGTTCTGTTGTGTTATTCATTAAGAATAATAGGCTAATGAACTCACCATTCAAGCAATCCACCCCCAAATTGGGGCTAATTTGAAAGCGAAACTAAAATGTGCACGGCTGCACATGTTCACATAGGAATGAACTGAAAATGCTCGCTCTGCTCCGCAACATTATGAATGCCCATGCGGACCTGCGTATTTAACTTTCCCTTTCAAAAATTACTAGCGATTTAAAAGCCCCCGCCGGTGATACCGGTTTTACCAGTGTTCTCACACATTGATTAAACGCTGGGAAAATATCCTCACCATCACATCCCTAATACTCACCAAGCTGGGCATTTTAACATATTTCTGTGTGCATGCATTTAATAGTTTAGGCGAGAAACCGAAGCTCAAAGTTCACTTTGCATGTCCGTGTCCGTGTTCGCACGCACAGAAAGCTGCTTGAGGAACAGTTTCACTTTCACGGCTTAATGCAATGTCTCCGCTCTCCGCAAAGAGGTTACAAATTTATAGTCATTTTAAAACACTTGGTAAAACTGCCAGACCACTGAATATAGTGAAGCAACTTTAACTGAGCATAAAAAGATTGTCTCACGAATTCTGAGTCATCTGATCTGCCTTTATAGAGACTACAGATCAAACCATATAAAGCTTTTATCCGCCGATAACGGTCGGTGCCAAATCAATCTGAGCACCCTTACAGAGTAGTGGGATAAAATGGACTGGAAAGAGATGAATTATAGCCCATTGAAATGATAATGACAGGATTTTGCCCACGAAAATCAAACAACGGTAATTCCGACCCCGCCATAAGACAGTCGTCCCACCTCAGGCATTTCAACAATAGCTCACATATGTTCACAAACATATACACAGACTAGGGATAACCAACAGAAAGCTATTTGTTTTGTGAGCTGTGCTTCATACAATGGACGTTTTTGCCAGCAAAATTTTGCCAATTATGCCGCTAATGTGACCGCACCTTTAGCAGTGAGAAGAAGTGTGTTTTACATTGTATTTTTAACCTTAGATGCGGCTCACATATGCCCTCAAACAAATGATGCTCAAACTAGGGATGGGTCGGGATGATCGCCTAGTCATCTAACAGTGTTTAAACATCAAAAGATCTGCGAGTTTGGTCAAATTGAATGTGATGAGTCAAAAGGATTGGTACGACAACATTCTTCCATTGTGTTGTATTTGCTGTCTGCATTCACAAACAAACGACTAATGAGCAATTTATTTTTGTTTGTTTATTTATTTGATAGAAACAAAGCATGTTAAAGGGTTAGTTCACCCAAAAATGAAAATTCTGTCATGTATTTACTCTCCCTCATGTTGTTCCAACCCCGGAAGACCGTCGTTCATCTTCGGAACACGAATTAAGATATTTTTGATTAAATCTGAGAGCTGGATCACTCCTCCATACTCCTCCATAGGCTTCTTCAGGGATTGAAACTTGCAGGCCCTGAAAAGTTATTAAAGATATCGTTAAAATAGTCCAAGTGACTACAGTGGCTAAATCTTAAGTTTATCAAGTGACGAGAATACTTTGTGCGCAAAAAAACTTTATTTCAACTATTAATTTCCTTCTCTGTGGGCCTCTAGTCAGTTAACGTAGTGTGATTGCGTAGAGCTAGGCCTACGTCACACGTAGGCTCACTATTGGCCGACGCTGGTCATGTGTGTGATGCGTGTGATGCGTGTGATGTAAAAACAACAGAAGCTCACGCTGTTAAACTAGTGAAATGACTCGAGGCCCACAGAGAAGGAAATGAAGAGTTGAAATAAAGTCGTTATTTTATTTTTTTTTGCGCACAAAAAGTATTCTCGTCGCTTGATAAACTTAAGTTTTAGCCACTGTAGTCACTTGGACTATTTTAACAATATCTTTAATAAATTTTCCAAAAATATCTTAATTCCTGTTCCGAAGAATTTAATGAATATTTGTATAAAATACCAATTTTAATGAATTGGAAAAGTTATGTTTTTTGAATCAGTCTAAAAAATACTGAATCCATCAGACAAGTTATTGCTTGTGTCAAGGGTATGTGTGTTTATGAATGAGAAACAGCTGATTTATGAAACAGTCAGTTTACAGCCAACAGGTGAATGACACGTAAAGATCAACCTACGACCTACTGTAAACTGAAAGCATCATATATGACTCTCACACACAAACACAAAAATTGCCATGCATGCACTAATGAAATACAGTAATCTGATCATTTTTCCCCTCACACACTTTACAGTGCAGTCGACTACACCCACTATAATCGCTAATGTAAATACTTTTTCTACTTCAATCTACTAAAGTGAAAGTGAAAGTGAAAAAAAGTGAAAGTAACACGTGATGCCCAAGTATGGTAACCCATACTTGGAATTTGACCTCTGCATTTAACCCATCCAAGTAAGTGCACACACATTAAGAGCAGAGTAGTGAGTAGTGAACACACACACACTGCAAACGTGGATACACACACCCGGAGCAGCGGGCAGCCTTGAATGGCGCCCGGAGAGCGATTGGGGGTTAGGTGCCTCGCTCAAGGACACCTCAGTCATATTCCTGCCGGTACTGGAATCGAACCAGCAACCTTTGGGTCACCAGTCCAGCTCTGTCACCATTAGGCCATGACTGCCCCAAAAGATTTTTTTACACCGACGGCGGTGTCAGCCATGCAAAGCGCCACTCAGCTCGTCGGGAGCAGCTGGGGTTATGTGTCTTGCTCATGGACACCTCGACACTTGGTCAGATGGAACCGGGGATAGAACCACCAACCTTTCGGTTTGTAGACAACCTACATGAACCACTGAGCCACTGTCGCCCCAAAAATTAGCGGGCAGCCTTGAGTGGCGCCCGGGGAGCGATTGGGGGTTAGGTGCCTTGCTCAAGGACACCTCAGTCATATTCCTGCCGGTACTGGAATCGAACCAGCAACCTTTGGGTCACCAGTCCAACTCTGTTACCATTAGGCCATGACTGCCCTACTATACCACCAATATAAAAAAAGGCTATTTTAAGTCAATTCTACACACATATTCTGTTAAGAAACTCATGTGTGATATATTTAACATATCTACCAGTATAGGAGACACTTAACATGCACTGTAGCTTTAATCTTCAATGCATGTTGCATGAATAAGCCAATACCTGCTAAACGTATGTGTACTGAATCAATAAAACTGCATTTGCAAATAGATGTTTGTAATGATTGCAATCCATCTTTACTGGCAAACATTAAATACAGTATTCAAATGCTGAAAGTGATATTAACAGCTTTTTGCATTTAGATATATGAACTGCGAGGCCATTTCAGATTAGATCTGGTAACACTGAAAATGCATTTACACACACGTGTCATTTATTTACATTGCTTACTGTCCTGAGCAAATAAATGAAAAAAAAATTTTTACGTCTACACCGCATTTTTCAGTCATATTACAAAAACAATTGATTCCATTATGCCCTAATACACAGTATTTACTAGAAATGTACTTAAAAACATCTGAAACTATAAATTGTATACACAAGGGATAGCCTAGTGAAAGTGTTAGTTCACCTCAAAATGAAAATTATCATAATTTACTCACCCTCCTAGGAGTATGTTACTTTCACAAAACACAATCTGAGTTATATTAAGTAATATACTGGCTCTTTCCAGCTTTATGGTGAATTCTAAAAAATAATTAAGCCCAAAAAAGCGCATCCATCCATCATAAAAGCAATCCATACGGCGCACAGGTTAATAAAGGCCTTCTGAAGTAAAAAAAAAAAAATCCATATTTATAACTTTAGAAACTATAATCACTGGCTTGTGGCTTCCGGTGATCGTACACAAGTCTAGTTCAGGCGGAAGAGTGACCTCTGACACGACGGATCATTTACTCCCATTACAAAGCTTGGAAGAGTCAGGATATTTTTTATATAACTTCGATTGTGTTTGGCTGAAAGAAGAAGAATGTCATATATACACCTAGGATCATGGCTTGAGGGTGAGTAAATTATGGGATAATTTTCATTTTTGGGTGAACTAACCCTTTAATGCTTATATTGATCAGCAAAGCAAGTAGGGTTATGAGTAGGATTGTGTTGATAATCTGGAAATATTCAAATATCTTTAGATTTAGCATATTGATCTCTATAAAACACTATCCTGCAACAATTCTATCACTCGATTTCTGTGTGTCTTATTTTTCTCAATTCATAACAGAGAAGGAGGCACAGGAATCTGATCTTTGCCCCTCCAGCCCCAATAACAGACAGTAACCTTACACTTTAACTAGTAAGTTAGTAACACTGTTGTTGTCTGTGCCTACAATCAACTGAAAAAAAAAAAGATGTTAGGTAGAGTTTAGAGCCATAAAGGAAAAGTAATATCTCTGTTAATCGACAGAATTGTGTAAAGTTCAGCTAGGAATGGACAAATATCTACCTGACCAAAATATCAGTCTAACTTTATTCATCATAATCCAATATGGTTAACTGGCTTAATGCAAATACAAAACTAGTCTGAAACAAACCATCATACATGCCGTAACATTTTTTTAATCATATTTTTACTTTCCTTTTCTAGCAAGTTTTTATTTCTCAAATTGCCTTAGCTCATTTATAATTTCAGTAGTTTTCCAAAGCAATATGGATTGCATCAGACATTTTAGTCACCAGGATTAAGACGAATAAGACCATTTTAGATAATAATATAAGAGGGTAACGTTAATGAAGATGACGTGGGCGGGGTAATCTACATTTACAGACATGATTCACTCAACTGAACACTTATCCAACAAAAACAAAACCCATTAATATATTATGATTAGGCTACATCTGACAAAACCTGACTATTTAGAGCCGGTTTCGCGATATTTATTTTACTGTACAAATAACACAACAACACAAGTAACAGAGATAATAAAACATCAGATGTGATCACGTATAATACGAGCGCGCGCACGTAACAGGTGCTCCGCTCAAAACTGCTTCAACGGCATTTAAACGCTTGTAAACTAATTATGTAGAGCCACTGTCACATAAAAACATAAACAAATGTTGTTTTCTGCGTGAAAGCAGTGGCAGTGCTTTGGCTCAGCGTTTAGGCTGATTTACTGATTTAATCCCTTTCCTCTGACCGGCTCGCGCTGCTTCTGAGGTTAAAAAAAGTGTTATTTCGTGACAAGTTTAACCAACCAGCTTTAAACATAGAGGGGAGTTTGGTACACTCGTTTGGAAGTGGAATAGTACTTTAGACAAACTTTACAATATATAAATAAACTCACCTTGGCTGGAACTCTGACAGACGTCGCTTCCATCCCGATCCGCCATTTCACCGACGTCACATGAGAGGATTAGATTAGAGAGCGCGCTTAGTACAAAAGCCTCTAGCGGACAGGTGCAGAATATAACTAAATAAATAGACAGACGGATCATCTCTCTATAAATCTTGTCCGTCTGCAAGAGCTTTTTGCTGATGTTCAGTTTCATTCATTATTTTATTGGTTTTAATAAATTTTATGAGATACAATTATATGTTTTTTGGTTATTTGTTAAATCTTAAATGAATTTGATTTTAAATTATTTATTTTATTTTGAATTGTATAATACGTGTTTTTAATGCTTTAATTATAATATTCTCATATTTTCTAATTATTCAAAATTATAGTTTATATTTATTATATTATAATTGCTATTTATTTATTTATTATAATAAGTATTGTGACTAAGGCTATCTAAAACATTTGAATATCTACAAATATATTAGGCTAAATATTTTTAATTAACACACTTAGCATGTATTTACGTGAATGCGTTGCCACCTAGGGATATTTTATGTTTTTTGTTGGTAAATCAAATTCTGCTTTCCTTAGACAGCAAAGACAGTGATCTTTTGGGAAATGTTAGATAAAAGTCTTGTTGCATGGGCTCTTTAATTTGTAAATACTCCTAACCTCATGGGACATGGCAACATTTTATTTTACTCTCGCTTTCATTGCTCAATTCATTGTGCATAATTGTAAAACTGGCCTTTTAAGTAGTCTACTGTAGCCTTGAATGACCTACATTTTTAATGTTACAAGTGTTTATGTTTTTTCCATGTAATATTATGACATATCCAGAAGGTGGCACCAATTTACAGTACATTTTCACAACTTCAAAACTATGTAAAGGCAAGGCTATATGTCCCATCTCGGCCTCCATGATCTGAACATGACTGTTTGAATAACGGCTTCTGTGAGAATTAGGTTTAGGGTTATTAATATACAGTCATGCTCCGAATTAAAGTCACCCCAGGTAAATATGATCAAAACTGGCTGTAAAAAATAAATCTGCATCGTTTATCCTTTTGATCTTTCATTCAAAAAATTGCCAAAAATCTAACCTTTCATTGAATTGATCTGTGAATTGAAAGGGGTGGGGGGGGATCACATTATGAAATGACAGGTTGGCCACTATTATTGACACCCTTTTATTGAATACTTTTTGTAATCTCCTTTTGACAAGATAACAGCTCTGAGTTTTCTCCTATAATGCCTGATGAGTTTGGAGAACACCTGACAAGAGATCAGAAATTATTCCTCCATACAGAATCTCTCCAGATCCTTCAGATTCCCAGATCCATGTTGGTGCTTCTTCTCTTCAGTTCACTCCACTCATCAGGTCAGGGAACTGGGACGGTCATGGCAGAAGCTTCATCTTGTGCTCCGTAACAAATTTTTGTGTTGATTTTGATGTTTGTTTTGGATCGTTGTCCTGATGGAAGTTCCAACCACGGCCCATTATAAGATTTCTAGCAGAAGCCGTCAGGTTTTGATTTTTTATCTGTTGATATTTGATAGAATCCATGATGCCATGTATCTGAACAAGATATCCAGGACCTCCAGCAGAAAAAAATATGTCCACAACATTAAAGATCCAACAGTATATTAAATTGTACACACAGGGTACTTTTTATCCTTGTGTGCACCCAAACCCATCTAGCTTTTTTGCTGCCAAAAAGCTTTTTTTCTTCTTTTTTTTTCATCTGACCACAGAACCCTATGCCGTTTGAAGTTCCAGTCGTGTCTGAGAACTGAATTTGCTGGAGTTCGTTTTTGGATGAGTGAGGAGGATTTTTCTTGAAACCCTCCCAAACTGTGGTGATTGTGGTAGAGGTTGTTTGATATATTTTTAGGCTTTCTGACCCCCAAGACTCAAGTAATCTCTGCAATTCTCCATCTGTGATCCTTGGAGAGTCTTTGGCCACTCAGACTTTCCTCCTCACTGTGCAATAAGGCAATATAGACACACGTCCTCTTCCTGGCAGATTCATAACATCTTTAGTTGATTGGAACTTCTTAATTATTGCCCTGATGGTCAACATTGGGATTTTCAATTCTTTAGCTATTTTCTTACAGACAATTTCTATTTTCTGAAGCTCAACAATCTTTATTCTTTGGTTTTACTCATTGTGATGGATGATTTAGGGAAGTTGGCCTTCATGCTTCCTCATATTTAAACTCCTGTGAATCAAGAAGTCATGGCCAACGTGTTTTGGAGAAAAATATTTATTTCAGAATGTGACCCCCCACCCCCCACTTTCAATTCTTTTACTTCAATGAAAGGTTAGATTTTTGACAATTTTTTAATGAAAGATCAAAAGGATAACCGATGCAGATTTATTTTTTACAGCCAGTTTTGATCATATTTACCAGAGGTGCCATTAATTCTGACCGTGTATATTTCAGTATAATAACAATATAAGTCAATGACTGCAAAGTAGATCATGATCTTATGTGGTGTGTGTGTATGTGTGTGTGTGTGTGTGTGTGTGTGTGTGTGTGTGTGTGTGTGTGTGTGTGTGTGTGTGTGTGTGTGTGTGTGTGTGTGTGTGTGTGTGTGTGTGTGTATGTGTGTGTGTGTGTGTGTTTGTTTTGCTGTAAGCCAGTTGTTATTTTTGGGCATGACATCATTTGACATCACTCTCTATCACACACAAACAAATGCATAAAATATCAGAAAAAAATACTTCAAAGAATATGTTCAGATCAGCTTAATGCAGAACATACAAAAACAGAACAACAATCCGTGTATTTTTGGAATGGATGATTTAATATTGAATATCCCCACATAACCTCTAATCCATATACACACACCATGCATTTTGTCTACCAATCCATCATCCTGGCTGCTCACACATCATGCATCCCCCTTGGTTATTAGGAAGCATTATAAAGATGAGAACATGGTGGTACTAAATCTCTCCCTCAGTCTCTCTTGTTCTCTTTCTGGAGCAGCTGTTTTGGGATTGGGCCATCTCATTAGTGAGAGTTTCATTACGTTACATAAACCCTGATCACTTTCTCTCCTCGTGTGCTCTCTATCCTCAGCATACAAGTACAAACCTCTGGATCAACATAAAAGACAGATAACACAGGCAACTCTTTCTCTGAATTAGGTGACAATATGCATTTGATTTATGTCAGCCATGACCAGTTTAGCAAGAATCCTGTGTGTGTGACATGTTTGACCTGTTTTCCTTTGTTTTACTTATACTCCACCTGTATGTGTATTGTATTCTGCAGTATCATTTTTAGTATTATATATATTGTATTAAAGTACAATGGCCTCCATATATGAATTATTATGAAGCAAATATCAAACCAGTATCAAACTTTGTTAAAGAATAAGTGTAAATGCTATTTCCATCCAAAAATAAACCTGTGTACTGCATATTACATTTTATATTGTACGCTATACTGTATTCTGTATTGCTTTTTATTATGTATTGCATTGTATATTGTTGTGGATAGATGGATGGATGGATATATATGGACAGACAGACAGAGAGACAGACAGACAGACAGACAGACAGAGAGATAGATAGATAGATAGATAGATAGATAGATAGATAGATAGATAGATAGATAGATAGATAGATAGATAGATAGACAGACAGACACAGTAGATATATAGATATATAGACAGACAGATAGATAGATAGATAGATAGATAGACAGACAGACAGATATAGATAGATAGATAGATAGATAGATAGATAGATAGATAGACAGACAGACAGACAGACAGACAGACAGATAGATAGACAGACAGACAGACAGAAAGACAGACACAGACAGACAGATAGATAGATAGATAGATAGATAGACAGACAGATAGATAGATAGACAGATAGACAGACAGACAGACAGACAGACAGACAGATAGATAGACAGACAGACAGACAGACAGACAGATAGATAGATAGATAGATAGATAGATAGATAGATAGATAGATAGATAGATAGATAGATAGATAGATAGACAGACAGACAGACAGACAGACAGACAGACAGACAGAGAAATAGATAGATAGATAGATAGATAGATAAATAGATAGATAGATAGATAGATAGATCGACAGATATAGATATATAGACAGGCAGACAGAAAAATAGATAGATAGATAGATAGATAGATGGATAGATAGATAGATAGATAGATAGATAGATAGATACATAGATACATAGATAGATAGAGATAGATAGACACAGTAGATATATAGATATATAGATATATAGATAGATAGATAGATAGATAGATAGATAGATAGATAGATAGATAGATAGATAGATGGATAGATAGATAGATAGACACAGTAGATATATAGACAGATAGATAGATAGATAGATAGATAGATCGACAGACATAGATATATAGACAGGCAGACAGAAAAATAGATAGATAGATAGATAGATAGATAGATAGATAGATGGATAGATGGATAGATAGATAGATAGATAGATAGATAGATGTTAGCCTCTATTAATGTGCTAATAATTTAATAACATGGTATCTGTCAAACTATCCATCTGATACTGTCCAACCAGCGCAGAGGGATTCTCGTTTCACCAATGTGCGCGTTCTGGCACTCACAGCGTTAACGCGAACGCGCACATTGGCTTGCCATTCCCCTCCCACGCGCCGGGCGTCCTTTAAATGCTCGCGCTGCGCTTTAAATAGCAGGTGTGAGAAACTGTGTCCTGCAACATACACCCCTCAGACATCCTCATCATCCTCATCGCCACCATCACCGACGCAATGTCCACCGCCAGCGCTGAGACGAGCGCACAGCTTCCCCCGGCCGCGGCCAGAGTGTTCTTCCAGCCCGGCGTGGCCGGCGTGGGTTGCGCCGGTTCCGGACCGATGCAACGCGATGACCCGGTGCAGAAAAAGCAGGGCAAAGTGACGGTGAAGTACGACAGAAAGGAGCTGAGGAAGAGACTCATCCTGGAGGAATGGATCATTGAACAGCTGAGCGTACTTTACGACTGTGAGGTGAGACTGAGTCTGCACCAGAACCGGAACTTCATAAAAAGAGCTCGACTTTAATTTAGAAAGCCTATATTTATTTAATGATAATTTAGTTTAGTTTATTTTAAATATAGTTTAATTTTGATCATTAGAATTTTATTTTTTGTGAAATAGGTTTTTATTTTTAGTATTTATTTGTATTATTTGTTTCTAAAAAAAAAAGATTTGTAATTCAGATTGTAATAGTAAATAAAATAAATGTAGCCTAAATAGTAACATAAATTATTTTAATGTGTATTGAATAATATAATTTTATTGATTTTGATTAGCATTTATGCAAAGCATCTTACAGTACAGTCAAGAACTTTGACCTTTTTACGGTTTACAGTTTTTTTTTACTGTATTTTATAATAATTTACATTTTGCCTATTTTGTGTGAATGCTATCTTTTAGAAACACAACAGCAGTATAGATATTATTCCGACCTATCACTTATCAGCTTGGCAAAATGATGGGCTATTTTCAGCTTTTGTTTTACAGTATTACTGGTTCAGTCTTCTTGGAGAAACTTGTCTAAATCAAGGGCACAGTGTCGATGATATGTGATTGTGAATCTCCTCTTGTGGGGTTCTGACCTGAATGTAGCAATGTAGTCTGACCACAAAGCAAGATGAAACTACAGTTCAGCACACCCTTGGGTTTATAGGTTGATAAATTGTGTTTGTCTTTGTGTGACCTATCTGTCTTCTTTAAAGCAGCAATGTAATGCATGGCACTATACAACTAGGAATCTTTAAAGCGTGTCATTCTTTAGCATCGGTCCTCATTTCAAGATGACAAAATGTCATTCTACTGACCTCTGTGAGGTGTCTTATTGCTCTTATCCTCTTTTGTTCTCTCTATCTGTCTCCCTCTGTGTTTCTGTTCTGCGGCAGCTTGCTTTTTTTTCTGCTGATGCTGTGTTGGCCTTAGAGAGACAAGAAAGAGAGAAACAGCTAGTGTGACTTGTGAGGCAGAATAACGTGGACCCTGTTAAAAGCAGGATTCCAAACTCTGAGTAAAAATAAGGGAATTGATATTTACTGAAGCACAGATTCTTGAGTAGTTGAGCAAAGCAGGACACAAACCTGAGAAAGATTCTTATTCAAATGATATATTATGGATTCATTCAGTTTTAATAATTCTAATTAGTGTTCTCAAATCGATTAATCGTGGTTAATCACATCCAACTTAAAAGTTTGTATATACAGGTATATATATACCTTTTGGATATATTATGTCCAATGTATGCATACATAATATGGATATAGTATGTATGCATATATACTACACACATATAAACCAACTTTTATGTTAGATATGCGATTAAATCGATTTGACAGCACAAATAGAATTAAATAATACATCTGTTTAACATGTTCAGAGGTATTAACCATTTCATTCAAAAATGTGTTTCTCTTAACACTGTCAGATACTTCTTATATTTGAATGGAAATGTTTTGGTTTAAAAACAGTTACATTTCTGTATTTATTGGGTTTAGTGTCTATTTTAATATATAAAACGTATTGAGTTATGGTCTGGGGGAAGTTAGTTTAAGGGTAGTGATTATAGGGTTAGTGTAATGCTGTGTTGTTGTTTTTTGCATTTATCTTCGTCAAAGTTAGCAGACATGCGCATATGGTAAACTTTACGGCTATGGCTAGACTTTACACACATTCCCAGCAGCATCTTGTGGGTATTTGGAGTCGAACATCTTATGGCAGCTGTGAGTTACCATTTGTGCCAAAAAAAGCATTTTATTTGTGGTGTTAATCACAACATCAAATAAGGCATCTAATTAGGTTAAGCATGTGAGCTAATAAAGATGTTTTCTCAGGTGTATTTTAATGACCTGCCACATTTACACTTTAAACAAGAGAAGGAAGTCACACATAGCCAATAACCGTTCACAGCTCAATGTCTGGCACCCATTAATAGCAGGTTGCAATAAAAGGCAAAAGACTTCATGTAAACAAAAGCATTCTGAATTGGACTATAGTGCATGCCAGCTGCACTAATAAACGCTGCGAGAAATAATCTTCAGCAGTGTATTTAGAGCTTTATTAAAAGAGTGAGATTGTTGCATTTGTAATATGGCAGTGTTTGGGTTAAAGTCATTATGAAATAAAAATTGACTATCCTTTTTCTTTCCATTTTTTATGAAATATTGCAGTATTTAATATAAATGATTTATCAGTGCACATAATTTTTTAATTCCCTCGTAATCTTTAATCAAAATAACTTCCACGCCCTCTTGCAGCGACATTTTCTTGTTTGAGAAGCCATTTCACGACTTCCATTTCATGTCAACTCATGTTTGTTAGCACTTATGCAGCTCTCTTTATCATCTTTTCGGGCACTCTTTTAATTCGGCTGAGCAAAAATGACCAAAGCCATTTTGATATTCGCTAGCAGAATGCATGCTTGTTTGATATTATTTAAATATGTCTCTCTCACACAGCTAAATGAGTTAAGGGAAAGTGTTTAGCAGGTTTAGCTGATTGGATTTGCGTGCAACTCACTAACAACATCTCCATTGTGCAATACGGCCGTTAGGGTTACTGTAAGGGGATGACACCTTATAGACCTACTTAAGGAAGAGTAGGTCAGCATGGGATTACTTGCTGACAGTGAAGGTTTTCAATATCTAGAGAAATTTGACAGAATTTAACCAAAACCCCTGAGGCTTGTAACTGATCCTCTAGTACATGAATGCACATGCTTTTTGCAATTGCTTCTAGCAATGCATGCGTTGTTGCATTCCCAAATATGCCAAAATACAATTCATGATGCAATGCAAGCATGCATTGAATTTTCATCATTTATCCTGCATGCATTAGTGTAAACTACCTTCTAGAGTCGTTGTTCTACTTTAACATGCTGAGCAAGCTGTCTGCTATTAATGTATGAACTTAGTTTATAGCTAACTATCTGAACAATAACATTTGGTTTAATAGTGCAATAATTTGAAGGCTGTTTTATCACCCCATTGAGTACAAGAATGCTTTAAGCATAGATCAAATATTTGAGCCTGGCGCAGTGTCAGGTCTCAAGCTTTATAGCATCACTTGACTATGACATCACAGGCTTTCAGTCACAGAGCTGAACTCTGACCCAAACCGATCAGAATGAGTGACAGCACAGCAAGGATTAGATGAATTTGGTGGTCATATACAGTGAGTGAATGTATCCAACAGTGAAAGTGAGAAAAAGGATGAGCAAGAAAAATGTTGAAACGTTATCAGGATATTTGGAGGTTAATTTCTGTGACTTCTGGGAGAAGAGGATTGGGGAAAAGGAATTAGAGCAGAAATTAGAACGGAATATGAGAGGAAAGCAGTAAGAAAGAAAATAATAGAATTAAAATGGGATGCGTTTAGTGGACGGTAAAACAAAGGAATAGGCAATTTAATGGTTTAAAAGTGTACGGTTTTGGACTGGGAATTGAATCAATTTCATGCCTCGAGTAAAACGGCATGTCATCTCATGCACACATAACCCTCTGAGATACACTAAAAGTGTGTGTGTGTGTGTGTGTGTGTGTGTTTCTACAGCATGATCTCTGCATTCTCAGCACCTCTGTGCTTACAAGGTTTACAAAGAACAGATGTAGGACGTTTCTCGTTGCAGTTTGCATTTACATGTGTATCAGAGCTCTTTGATGGGCTTTGCCTTAGTAAAACAGGTCCATGTGGAGTTCATTAGCGTATTGAACACAGAGATGAGGTGGTATACGTGCAAGCTAATGATGAAGTCCTCTGTCTAACTGAGTCCTCAAATCAATGACGGTCACAAACTGCTGCCTAAGCTGTTTTCTGCAGAGGATTCTGTCTATTTCAGGCACAGGGCAGCAGTTTGCAAGCATGCAGATTCTCTCTGTGTGAGAATCAAGCATAAATAGTGCTGTGATGGGATGTGAGAGCTAATTCAGTAACACTGCTGTACTAAACACTAATCCAAAATATTAAGATTCGTGCTCAATTAACATGCGTTTTCATTTTTTATGGCTGGTTTTTAAACTTGAGGCCCATTCACACTAAGGACGATAATTATAAAGATGTTGCTTAAAAAAATAAAACCTAAATGTAACAGAATAGCAGAATCCATACCACAAATATAATGATAATTGGCCGGCATTATAAATTATACTGTTGGAATCCCTTTCACAATGAACCACATTATAATGGGGGGAAAAACTGGTAGCCCATAACATTTTATTGTTCAAAACCTGTTTTGTGCAGACCCTGTTACAATCTGTTTGGGTGTTGAATTTTACACAAAAAAAAATACATGCAGATAAAGCATTACATTTTAATCATGATAAAAGCTAAATTTAAGTAGAATTAGATTTTGCATTATGCACTAAATAGTGCAATCCATCAAATATTGTGACTAAATTCAGTCCCGTGTTAATTATATCAGTACTGAGTCATAGAGACGTTTTTTGAGAATGGCTGCAAAACCCTCTCTCTGTTCTGACACACAAGCAGCAGCGAGATATCCTCTACATTCAGCCCAGTGGGGTTAATATGCCCCTGTCTGCAAAAGATACCCACAACCCCCCTCTCTGCTGTCTTTCTCTTCAGCGAGGGGGAAGGGGTTTGTCTTTGATGCGCAACGCTTCAGGGCTCTGTCTATCTGTCTGATATCACGGCCACTGCATTTCATTTCACTTCGACTGTTTGTATTGATTCAGCGTGTTTGTGTTTCGTATTAGAGAGACGATCCTGTCTGCATTTGTTTGTTTATATTGTATTTTAATCTCTATCTGACCTTGTAGGAGAAGCATCATACCTTTTTTAAACAAAATCGTTTTAAATGCAAATTCCAAACGATTTTTTGTAATGTTGATCATTAAGAAGCATAATTATTGTATGTAAAAAAAAAGAACGTTTGTCATTATATTATATACTCTGACCGGCCAAAAAAGTTGCTGTTTGGATTTAAATAGGCAAATGCTTAAGAGAGAGTCTATTTATATCATTACTCCAATCTTTAGTGTCATATGATGCTTCAGAAATCATTCTAATATTTCCGAAGGATCATGTGACACTGAAGACTGGAGCAATGATGCTGAAATTCAGCTTTGATCACAGGAAAAAGTTACATTTTAAAATGCATTAAAATAGAAAAAATGTATTTTTAAATCGTAATAATATTCCACAATAGTACTGTTTTTACAGCATGTGTGGTCAAATAAATGCAGCCTTTGTGAGAATATTTGAATGTTTTTGACACAACATAAAAAAAATATTATTCAGAGCATTTGACTTTTTGATAATGCATGATGCAAGTTTAGTTACAATTTTGCTAAGTTTATTTACAAATTACATATTAGGTCAAAGTTTGAACTCTGGTCCCTTTACTAATCAACTGTATGACTAGAGAAACATATTTATTTGTATATAATGAATTACGTTTTTTTTTTTTTGTCTTCGGTCATGTTTTTTCTTACCAGTGACACTAATAAAACCACAAATGCAGCTGATGCTCCCTCAAAAAATGAGTTCATGTCACTCCTGCCTTGTAGAGAGCAATTTTATCATCTTTATTCTGCCAACTGAAGAACCCCGATCGTAAATCATCTGTGACGCACAGAATCTGCAAGCGCGTGGTATTTTATGAACACATATGTGTGCAGTACAGTACAATCTGCTTGTTTATGTTGGTATGCAAATGGTGATATGTGTGTGGGAGTTTGTGGGAGATTTCTGAGCATTGCTGCCGCCGTTTCTGTGTACATTTGGCACTTTCCTGCAAGCCCTCTCTCACACTAACGCCTGTCTGAATCCTCAGTGGTCTGACCTGTCTGCTCTGAGAGGGAGAGAGATTGCTTCCCTCTGCTTTGTGTTTGCAGATGAGACACCAGTCGACTGCGCTTTCAGGCACCGTGAACAAATAGGTCAAGTGAAGGTGTCTGTGCTGGTTCTGCAGCTCGTACAGCACACACACTCAGTACCCACAATCCACCTGCAGGGCTTTTTATTCACAATGCACGTACAGTATATGCAAGCACATTTGCACAGCTGGGATGAAAAATGCTTTATACTGTAGTGGCCATTAATGATTGGTCAAAACGATTATGAAAATTACAAGAAGTCATAATAAAACAACAGCACTATGATAGATGGATTTAAAAGGTATTAAGTAATATTTTTTGATAAATAATTAAATGTTCAATGAATATATATTTAAATGTTTTTAATAATATACAATATTTAATTAATTATCATTCTTTCATTCGGAAGAAAATGTTCCTGAGGTGGTTAATGTGGTTTTAGCATGTTGCTAGTGTTGTCTGGGTGGTTTCTTACTGACTTGGTGAATCGGTGTGAAATATAGCTAATGCAATGATTGTTTGAGGTGGCAGATGGCATCTGTGTCAGGTTATCTCGATTGATGTCGGATCAGTCTGTGATTGATTGGCCATGTCTTGGCGGCTAGCTTGACTGATCTACTGATAGTTAAGCTTTATCTGATTTAGTCTTTGTGGCTGGCATTGTCTTTTTTTTTTTTTGCTATTTTTTCTTTCTAGGAGTCTCGGTGAGGAATGAACACGCACTCACGTACACAAAAAGGTCTAAAATAATAGTCCTTGTAATGTGAATGTGTAAACGCATGATATATTTGCTCATCTGACAGCAGCCGGGCGACTGACAGGATCATTATTTTAGCAAACAGCTCTAATAAGAAGCCATCATGTCATTCTAAGAGAATGATTTGTGAAAACTTCATTTATTACGCATATGTGAGCGTGTCTGTTTTTGAAGATTTATAGTGTTAATCTATTGATCTGCATTCATTTGTATTTGTCTTTAAATGTAAAAGTGTGTCATAATCTTTATGAAAATATTATCATCCCTCTGCAGATTTAAATGAATTCACAATATTCACCTTTGTCTGGATAGCACAGCTAAGATCATTTGGATTACGCAGAAGTTTTGATATTGAGATCTCTTTAGAAACTCTACAGGGAAAATAATATTTTCGGATGAAATCTTACTTTTAAATGTATACAAACAATTCTGACAATGCATCATTGTCCGATTTTTTTCCTCACAGTATGAACCATAGTGAATATTCCTTTAACACACACACACACACACACACACACACACACACACACACACACACACACACGCGCACACAGAGAGAGAGAGAGACTCCTTATTAACTCTGCAGACCAGAAATAATCATTTTGACCTGCTTCTTGCTAAATCTCTGTTTCTCTTTCACTCTCCTATTCATTCACCGGCCACTTTATTAGGTACATCTTGCTAGTACTAGATTGCCTTCAGAACTGCTTGATTCGTCAAAGCACGGATTGAACAAGGTGCTGGAAACATATTGTCATGAGTGCATCACAGTTTCTGGAGATTTATCATCTGAACATCTATAATGCGAATCTCTCGTTCCTCCACATCCCAAAGCTGCTCTATTGGATTGAGATCTGGAGACTGTGGAGGTTTGAGTTTAGTGAACTCAATGTCATGATCAAGAAACGAGTTTGAGATGATTTGAGCTTTATGACTTGGTGTGTTATCCTGCTGGAAGTATCCATCAGAAGATGATCCACTGTGATCATAAATCAACTCGCCAGACCAGCCAACGTTCTTCCAATCTTCTATTGTCCAGTTTTGTTGAGCCTGTGTGAATTATAGCCTCAGTCTCTCATCTGACAGGAGTTTTACCGTTGTCGTTCTTCTGCTGCTGGAGCTCTTCTGCTTTAAGGTTCGATGTGTTGATCGTTCAGAGATGTTCTTCTGCTTCAAAGTTTGATGTGTTGATGGTTCAGAGATGCTCTTCTGCACCTCGGTTGTAATGAACGGGAGTATTTGAGTATCAGCTCAACCAGTCTGGTCATTCTCCTCCAACCTCTGAAATATTCAGACCAGCCTGTCTGGCACCAACAACCATGCCACATTTAAGGTAACTTAAATCCCCTTTCTTCATCGTTCTGAAATTCAGCTTGAACTTCAGCAGATCATCTTGATCATGTCAACATGACTGAATTCATTGAGATGCTGCCATGTGATTGGCTGATTAGATATTTGTGTTAATGTGCAATTGAACTGTTGCACCTTCATTTTTATGCTCATACTTATATATATATATATATATATATATATATATATTTTTTTTTATTTTTTTTTAATTGAAAATAAATCAATGTACTAACATGTATAAAAAAACTTTGAACAAAATCCTACATCATGTGAAAAACCAGTCATGCACATTTGATGAAGTAGAGTAAATCTGGGCAGTAAATCCTGGATTTGTCCTTGGATCTGTCAAGCAAATGCAGAATTGGCTGTAACACTCTGACAAACTGGCACTCACAGACAGAAATGACAAATGTGGTTTCATATTGATGGTGTATATTATTCTTTCTCTCTCATTTGCCAAACGAGCCAAAGCGATTACCACATGGAAAATATACCCTGTCTTCCTCTCACCTTTAAACGGGGGAGTGTATTTATAGACCTCATCTCATCGTGCCTGTGTGCTTCTGTCCGTCATCACAGTGGCACATCTTTCAGATTAACCTCAGCTTGTGACTGGAGTGTTTCCTGATGTTCTCGCTTCCCAAATAGCCCTGATGAACATATAATTCACAATTTCTTGGCTGCTGATATGAGACCACAGTATCCAATCTGTAAGATTTTCTGCACTAATGAAGGAAAATGAATTACTTGGAGGTCTCTTGGTGGTTTCGTTTAAGTATCAGATGTTTGCAGATGTTTCTTTATAAATCAGGCACAAAAGAGATCTCATTTGTGATTTCTCATGTGCTTACACTCACCTAATATGTGTGATCTCTGTTTGTACAGGAAGAGGAAATGCCAGAGGTGGAGATTGACATTGATGATCTCCTGGAGGTGAACAGTGAAGATGAGAGAGCTGTAAAACTACAGGTAAAGTCCTGTGTGAGCGTGTGTTTAGAAAAGAATACATTTTCCTATTAGGGTACGCTTACACAATGATGTACTAAAAACGGAAACTTTTGTCCCTTTTGCGTTTTTCGTGTTCAGACGACAACATTGTCAAAATTATCCCTGTTCACACGGATCCGCGAAAACGCCTAAAAACGCTGTATTATGCTGCTGGGCCAGTCGTTGGCGATGTCGCTTTTTTGTAGTTTTCATGGAGACGATAACGGTATTGTTTTCAAACAAGTGCACTTTGAAACTAGTTTTCAAAAGTTCGTGTTTTCAGGACCCCAAAACGGTGGTGTTGAACAGTCAAAATGCATAACAAGTTTTCCGATTTTGGTTGTAAAAGATGTTGTGTAAACTGCCCCTTAAACGCTGAGTTTAATGCCAAAACATTGTAGGCCTACATGAATGCAAACACTTTTAGCTATGTTTGATTTCATGATGTTCTGAAATTGATCAGAATTCAATTCATAATGCTTTGTTCATTTCGCATTCTCAGCCCTGCTGAAAGCGGCGATAAGAGTATCTTGCTGAGTAATTAGTTAAATTTAGTTCTCGAGGCAGTATTATGCCCTTTTACAAAGTCTTGATTTCGTTTTTGGAATCTACTAGCATAGGTTTTAAAAATGTGTATATATATTATATAAAATTTCACATATTTTGCACTGTTGCAGCACCTCTCTTCCAGTCTGTCAGTAACAGTCAGCGGTGCGTTTCCCAAAAGCATCGCTGGCAAACTATGATCGCAAGTTCTTTTGAATTGTATTGGTAACGACGGAATTTGCGATTATAGTTGGCTTCTGGAAACACACCCCTGTTTAGTTCCCGTCTCTATGAAGCCCCTCTTTCCGAAAAGCGCAGTGTGCTCTGATTGGTCAGCTGGACCGGTGTGTTATGATTGGTCAGCTGGACCGGTGTGTTATGATTGGTCAAGTGTGTTTTGGAAATGTCCCGACCCTTACCATAACCACGAGTTTCACAAACTACTGACTAACTCAACCAGGCCCCGCCCCTTTATTTTGCGTGTGCCTTGGGCGGGAATTATTTAAATGAGAAATATTGTGACATGTGCGTTCGTTCAAGAAAACTAAAGACTCGAGTCATTTCAGGGAATTTAGAAACAGTTACTGAATAACTCCCGCTGGAGTGACTTTGTGCTTTGTAACTTTGCAGACCTTTTTCATGCTCAAACCCCAACATTACACACTAAACAAGATCCTCTTTAAAGTATGTTTTCATACTATCTGAATAATAACATCTGCTTTATTGATAGAGACATTAAAATAAACTCTAGCACCTCCTTGAGGGTTTTTAATGCCAACGTAACACAAAAACTTTATTTGCCCATGCCAAAAATTCACGTTGTGTACTTAATTGTCTGTAGATGTTTAGGTTTCTGAAGTTGTTTGTGTATTTCAGTCGGATGATATCTTCCTTTTTTTTTCATCCCTCAGGAATCGCTGACAGACTGTTTCAAGCCCACTGATGTAAGTCATAACATAAAATATAGCCCACCAACCTACAGCTCTGTTCCAAAACAGTGTGCTGCCTACATAGACAGCATTTTAAGGATTATTTTAAGGCATCATAGGTGCACTCACAAAGCAAAGCCTTATATATATATATATATATATATATATATATATATATATATATATATATCATCTGAAAAGGATACATGCAATGCTGCCTTTTTTGGACATAAAAATTAAGTCAGTAACTTCTAAGGCAGCATCATAATCAAAATGCTACCTTAAAAGGCTGCTTCCTAATGTAGTCAGTAAGTGTTTGAAACGGAGCCACAAATTCCACACAAACTTGCTAACATCTGTATGTTGTCTTTTAATTTATACTGTACCAGTCACTCTACACACACTGCTTTAGGACATGCTAGTGGATTTCATATGAGTGTGCACTGACCTGAAAACGTGTGTGTGTGTGTGTGTGTGTGTGTGTGTGTGTGTGTGTGTGTGTGTGTGTGTGTGTGTGTGTGTGTGTGTGTGTGTGTGTGTGTGTGTGTGTGTGTGTGTGTGTGTGTGTGTGTGTGTGTGTGTGTGTGTGTGTGTGTGTGCGCTCAAAGAATCCATCCAACATTATGAAAATCACAATGCATAAGACAGCAGACACAATAACCCACTGACCCACACACACAGATGCTTTTAATCCAATATAAACACCCGTGTTTGTGTGTGTGTGTGTGTGTGTGTGTGTGTGTGTGTGTGTGTGTGTGTGTGTGTGTGTGCGTGTGTGTGCTGCATTATGCATCAAAACCAAGCACATATTTTATTTTGTGAATCAAAGACCTTGCAGCATTGTTGCTGAACTACAGCCACAAGCTTTACACAGTGAATGAATGATGCGGAAACATGAGTAGACGAGACTTGAAGAATTTGACTACATACAGTCTGTCTCTCTCTCTCTCTGTCGTTCTCTCTACACAAGGTCTTCGTGCGTGAGCTCCTCGGCAGGATAAGAGGAATGAGAAAACTCAGCGCTCCGCAGAAGAAAAGCTTTTAAGTGCTCGAAAATGCCAACGACAATCCAGCTACCTGGACTACAGGTCCCTCAATCCATGACTCAGTCTACATACAGCCCTCAAGGACTCCATATCCCAGGATTCCTTTCTGGCCCAGAATCAATATACCAGAGTTCATTTTCCAAGGACCCATATCCCATAAAAGCAACTTTGTTCAGACCACCTTCATTTCACATAGATCACACAATCAATCCAAGAGTGCAAAGTTCATCCGGGACGCAATCTAAAAATAATCTCAGCAGCCGATCGGGACCGCATGATGTTCCTGCCCTCAACCCCTCAATCGGTCTCACAGGCCCAAATCATTATTACACTGTTTGGTGCAGTATTACAGCTATTTGTGTGAAACCACAACTGACTAAGCTATTTCATATAGCCTATTAATTATATTTTATACTGTTTTTCTTTTAAGCAAAGTTGTTAAAGTCACAACCATTTTTTGTTTTTGTTTTTTCTTAATTAACAGACTTTTTAACACCTGTGGGCCTTTCCTGCTGATCTCAGAATAGTCTTTTTGGTTTTGTCCAATCACTGTCCTGTACTGATGGCCAATATTCACCAATATCTGGACAGTTAAATTGACTTTCATAATTTTGCAAACAGTCTAAACATTCTTAAGTCATTTTGCTTCTCAAGTAAATGATCTTGATTTTTAAGTTAAGTCTTGCATTCTGATCAAAATTAAGTGAATTTATGCTTAAAACAAGAACAAATATCTTTATTCAAAGGGAAAACAAGATTTTTTTTCTGACCTCCTTGGAAGATATTATTTTTGTTTTAAGCATCGCATTGCCTCTCAAGAAAATATATCTTGATTTAAGAACGTTTACTGGAAAACAAGGCTAATATTTTTTTATTTATTTTTTGCAGTGAGCAAAAGTGAAGTAATTGTGTAATGTTCAGTTTTAAGTCATATAATTGGCCAGAATACATATCAGGCTGTCATATTACCATCATTATTGTATTTTGATAACGCTAGTCTTTCAAGAATGTTGAACCGTTTTTTGACAGGTCTTAAAAAAATTCTGTGTTGTTTCAACACAAATTTGGGTCAGATATGGGCAAATCCAGCCGTTGGGTTAAATTTTTAACCCAACATTTGAGTTTGTCCATATTTGAACCAAAATTGGATTTAAACAACATGGCTAAAATTACTACTTTCATAGAGTGGATATGAATGTAGAATGTGAAAAGTTTAAAGATTTTGTGGGGGTGGGATTTTGTGGGGGTGGGAAGTAAAGAAATAAGACTATATTCGGAATTAAATACTAGTGAACTATTTATTATGCAGTATTCTAGTATGCTATTGAGAACATAGCCTGAGATTTGAATGCTTCTAAAAGACAACAAGGGCTGCAAGACAGTTGATATTATTAACAGACATACTGTGATGATGGTTAGTGTTCATCTAATGAGCAAGTCTAATGATAGCTGGATGAGGAAGTCTAGTTTGACTCAAGCCATTATTAAAAAATCGCATAAATCTAGGCTTTTATCTCCTTATCCTCATATGGTTTCACACGGAGGCTGCCAAAGAATATACTGTTAAATGGCTGAATATTAGCAGATTATAAAGTGCTATGGGTGTAAATTGGTATATTATGTCTGGCTATAACGAACATTTAATCTTCATGTCGGTTGGTGTCATATTCATCGGTCAAAATTTGTGTTTGATGGTGTTAGTTGTATAACAAGGAATCCAGGGGAAAAACTATGGTGCTGTTTAAACTTTTAACCCTCTACACAGCGTGGATGGATGATGCGTTTTGCAGGCCGAGAGAGAAAGTGCAAAAATATATAGAGATTTGCTCTTGTTCTAGAAGACTCTTCTATTTTTATGATATCGCAGTTTCTGTCGGCCTGCATCTTGTATCATTGTGGATTTTAAAGAGTGTGACCCTTCTCTCTGAGAAGAACATTCAGGGTTTAGGCTGATCTCTTTATTTTGGTTTATTAAGTTTGTTCTAAAATGTATTTGATTGTACGAAAGCTTTATTTATGCATGTTTTATTGGCATGATAGGAACATTTTTGGATTGCTTACTAAAGCGATGATTTGTCTTTTTATACATTGTTACAAGTATTACTCTTATAAATATTAAATTCACTTTTTATTCACTTTTAAGGACTGTATATCTGCGTTCTGGGTGCTTTTAATTGTTTTTCGTTTTTTAAATATATGTAAAGTGTGGTCTATTTTGTGCTGTTCTACTTACAATAAAGGCAAAATGTCTGAACTGTTATAATACACATTCATCAGTGTTGCTGCTTAATTTTATTCACACAAATGCACAATATATCAAATATCCTCATACTACAATCAGGCCTATTTGTGAAAAACAAGCTCGCTTTGGGCTGTTATAATCACAAATTTCCATGCAATTACTGAATGTGTCATGTTAATACTTAAAATGTATTAATCCGCTTCATTGCCACAGTTAACGCCGCTCATCTTGTGGTCCATATCAGGATTCGGTTATCTGTCTGTAATTCTAATGCATTTTCATGCTCTTCACCAACATATATTCCTTCTGTTTTCTAGAATGTGTATGACACCAGCAATGCACTTATTATGCAATAAAATGGTTCATGTTATATATGATTATCTGCTGATCCTGAAGCTAGTGAGATTGCTTGACCAACATTTAAATAGTCTGGAATTTTGTTGAGGTGTCATGATTGAAATATAAATAAATAAATATATATATACAGTATATATATATTTGGTTCAATATATAAAGACAAAGAGAATAAAAACACGATGCCATATATGTCAATATGTTAAATACAGCCTCTGTTAAAGGAATAGTTCAGCCAAAATGTAAAAAAAGAAATAAATAAAAATTCTGTCATTTTCTCACCCTCACAGTTGTTCTAAACCTTTATGAGTTTCTTTCTTCTATTGAACACAAAAGAAGATATTTCGAAGAATGTTAGTAAGCAAACGGTTTCTGGTCCCCAATGCCTTCCATGATATGGAAGTCGGCAATTTCTTATTTAGCATTGAACAGAACAAAGAAACTCAGTACTGGTTTAAAACAACATGAGGGTGAGTAAATGCTTACATATTTTTCTTTTTTTAGGGATTAATCTCTTTAAAGAGCACCGATACATTAGAAACACATGAACTGTGAAATCCCTTTATAGCAACACTTCCCCTTTAAATTTCCTGACCCACTTTTTGCAGGCGCGTTCACGAGGGAGACTGGGAGGTGCATGTAAGGAGAATGTCTAATGACAGGCGCGTGCTCTGGCTCTGCGCCCTCCAGATGTGCAACACAATCCATTCAAATGTCATTTAGCTCAATCAACAATCTAGACTGAAAGGGTATCAGGGTTTCTCTGCAAGTAAACGATCCAATCAGGTCTAATTTGATTGTCATCAGTGCTGTTGTCGACCATTATAGCATCATGTTGTGATGTGGGCTGACTGAAGTAGCCCAGTTTAACTCACTTCAGCTAATGTATTCTGTAAAATCACCGGTCAGCATGCTCATCTTCCCCCTACATTTTCCTTCAGAAATCTCTGTTGCTCTTTTCGTGCACCATTGTCCTCTTTGCATGTGTTTTTCTTTAATCTTTGAATCCCAGCCTTCGTCTCATTCATTTGTTTCTTTAACTCTCTCATATCTAGCATGCCAATGTTAGTGTGCCTGTGCCAGAGGACAGAAGACAGAACCGAAGCATCTGCTACCCAGCAATGCAATCAGAGATTCGCCATGCGAGGAAGATTAAAAAGCCACATGAAGCAGAATTTAAAACACACATTCCTCTCTACATTTCCCAGATCCATCATAAAGACAAAATATTTATTCGTGCACTTGCGCATTTCCAAAAACTGTCTGTCACAAAGGAAAAACAATGATTCATGATCAAAACATGCGTTACATTCATCATTAAAAATCAATCTATTTATAATGAATGTGCTTTTTTCTTTGGCATTACGCTGCAGTCAGCCATAAAGAGAGGCAAACACCACTGAGGAGAACACAGAAAAGGGCAGAAAGAGGAAGAGAGGAAACAGACCCATGGAAACTGAGAAATTGTAACATTTTATTGCTAAATTTCCAAGAAATTAGGCTATATTTTCCCACCTCAGCCTCAAGTGCCAGAGATGTCACGACAACAGACAACAGATATTGTTGGTTTAGTGCTAAGCAAATATGATTATTATAATACATGATGGTATATGTATGATTATAAATGTGATTAACTAGGCTACATACCAGCCATATCACAGGAGCAAGAGTGCTGTTGGTAATCCAGTGCAGGTAATCACAGCTCATTATCGTAAACACAACACTATAGCGAGTGTGATATTGCTTTTATACAACAGACATTTCAATAAACAAAAATCTAATATGAGTAAGGTCAATTTTAGACAATATTTATACCGCCAACAAAAATAAAATAATTCCTAACGAAGCTACTGCCACACGTCTCCAAGGAACATGCGGTTATGCCGTTATTGGATGAATCAGAGATTTGAACAAATTGGTTGAGTGAATGATTCAATGACTCGCTAATAAGAGTCACTAGGGCTGTGTCCGAAATCGGAACCGAAAATTTTAGTTGATCGTGTTGATCTGATTGGTTACAATGTAGTTTGTGACATCAGAAACACCAGCAATTTCAAACCGCGTTTTTGAGACGGTCTTTGGTTCACTGCAGTTTTAAGTAGAAAATACTCAGCAATGGTGTTGACTTATGAATTTGTACATGGTTTGTCTTAAAGCATATGAATAACACCACATAGACATATAAACAACATTAAAAGCTGGATTTTCACCACAGGGGGACTTTACAACGACAAACTATGCAAAAGTGGCAGAACTTCCGTCGCACTCAGTGTCTGAATTCACTCACTCGTTTTCATGCACTTTAAGTAAACTATATTGGTGGACTAATGTAGGGAATAGTGAATGAGGGAATAACGGGCAATTTCAACACAGCCAAGGTGTGTTGGACTTGAAGCAGCGCTGTGCAGATCAATCGGTGCATGACATCAAGTCCCACGAGAGCGATTAGAGAGCAGACTTTCGAATCGGTCTGCACACACTCAAACACAGTCAAACACGCTCACTTGCTTCATTCTTGTAATAATCAAAGTTTTGAACAAATACGTTTTAATGAATGAACCAATGACTCACTCATACAGTTGTCGCCATCTACTGGCGAACTTATAACCCGCAAAAAGAGTCACTGAATAAACAGGGTTTCATGAGGAGGACCCAAGGGGGTAATCCATCAGCCGGAAACTGAAGCCTCTCGGGAGCCGCCATTGTAGCAGAACTTCAACTGCTGTTAGCATTCCATTGACTCCCATTCATTTTGGCGTCACTTTGACAGCGAATAACTTTACATCTGAGGCGTCCAAAGACTTCATTTGTCCATTATTTATTTCTAAATAAACATGACAATGTATAAAAGGCTCCATTACTCTGTATCTTACGTTATGGCCCCGTAGAAGCCGTTTTTGTAAAAATAGGCTAACGATTGCGTCATAACCACACGACTCTCTGTCGCACAGTAGAGAAATTACCGTATAGACAGGGGGAGAAGCTCGCAGGCAATCTTTTACTGTCTATGAGGCAATCGGGGGGACATAGAGGCATAAAGTAAAGGGAGAAGCCCATAGATAGAGAGTCCATAAAAGCAACGGGACAAAATATTTCAACAACGTTTTTGAGGAATTAGGTGATTCAGATTTGTCTTGCCACAGCTACTAGAAGATTTACAACTGTCAGACTGTCGTCAAGCTCAGTTTGAGCCTGCGCAGTCACTCAGCCATCAGGCAGGAAGTGCAATAATCGGGCTTCAGTCTTCTCTGTTGAAATCAATGGGGTCGCTGTGTCCATTTCTTTTACTGTCTATGGAGGACCCAAATTCAAACGCCTTGTTCAGCTAGGAAGATTCTTCCATTTGAGAAACTGGTGCATTCTGGGATAATCAAAAGAACAGTAGCCCCTTAAATATTCACCCACCATCTTATCTAAAGATACAAAGAAAGCATGAAAACAAGAACAAGAATCACAGTGTTTCGGGATCTGATCTCATTAACAATGAATTTACTGTAAAAATTAAATAAAATAATAGGTAACATGTGGCCGTTAACCACAAACTCATCAATGATTTTTTATTTTTGAAGAAAATCTTACTCGCAGTGGCCAGTAGATTTTGAGCAGCGAAGGGCAGATTTGTGTTTTTATTAGTTAATGTTTGACTTGCCCAGCATTGACCCAGATTTGTGGAGAAACCCCGGGTCTGTAAGCTCTTCAGGAACGCACATACAATCACACTGCTGTCACGTGACCGCGGCGGTCTGCGTGTGTATGGTGTGAGTGTACTGTAATTGGTTTATTTCACTCCACTAAACACACACAGTCTGTCTCTAGAGACATGTAAGTACTGGAATACCTCTAGTGCTATCAGAGCCACTGCTGCAGACTCCATTCACTTACAGCCATTACAGCAGCCTTCACTTCGCTTGTACTACTGCTACTATTATTAGACTAGCGCCATGCTCAAATTCTTCTGCTCCACTACTACTATTCCAGGGAAAGTTCTCAGGCTAACGTTTTGGCAAGGTCCTCTCAAAGTTATACACAAATGTTCTTTCAGTCACGTAAAAAGAATGTTGTTTCAAAGTTATCTGGTCTTAAATAATGTTCTCAAAGCGTTCATTCAAAAGAACATTTTCTTTCTGGAACGTTTTAGTTGGACGTTCATAATGCGTTTGAATGATACTCATTGTTTCAGAGTGTTCAGAGAACCTTCAAAAGTAACATTGCCATAATGTTTACAAAATGGTCAAATGGAATGTTCCCTTGTAATCAATCGTTTTATCCCTTAAAACTCATCTTTGATCACCAAAATTACATATTTAAACTTGGTTTTTTTTCTTGAAAAATAATTCATCATGCCTTAAAATAGCTTGAATGTAACTCTACACCCTTGCCTCATTTAGTATACGCGGTTCTATGAATATGCAAATTAGCCCCGCCTCCACTCACTCACAGCAGCTCGGAGATCCACTCGTTGATGATCACAGGTTGATCTGAGTGGTTACAGGGTTTGTGACGTCAGAAACACTGTCTTTAGTTCACTGCAGTTTTAAGGAGAAAATACACAGCAATGCTGTTGACTTATGAATTTGAACATAGACATATAAACACATTTAAAGCCTCATTTTCACCACAGGGGGACTTTAACGTTCACATAACCAAGATTTTCATTACAACTAAGATTTCATATTTTTATGTTATTTGAAGACGACCTTGTTAGGCTATATGAAGGTGACCAAAGCTATCATTATTTTTAATATGTTTCAAATGCCTTTTATCTAGGCTGTATAGATTTGATAATTTCACCCTTGTCCCAAACTATGATAATATATTATTATATTCTGTGAAAAAGACGCCGCTGGAAAAACCAGCAATGCAAGTTTGAGAGGAGCGCCCCCGACAAATCTTGCGAGAATCACGACATGCTTTACAGCAACGACGTCACACACATCAACAACAACATATGAAGCACAAAGACACTTGCGCGCATTTCAAGACGTGATACTCGACGATGGAAAAAGCAAAGAAAACGGGGTCGGAAGAGACTAGGAAAAGGAAAAGAGAATCTGACATCGTGAGGAACCGGACAAGAGTCCCACTCGCTCAGGCTTTCACTGTTAAAGTTGATTCCTGCGATTATCATGAGAACAGTTGTCAATATCTCACATAATTATCAGGACATAAATATGCCTACACGTTGTAAATAGTGTAAATGAGCGCAATTTGCAAACTATTATGATAAATTGCAATAATCATGTCTAACGACATCATAACGGACATTGTTATGAAATAATGCGACGTACATGTAACTTTATTGATGTCATCTGGCATTTTGTAATGTTTACATTACACTCAAATCACACAAATAGAATTATACAGTAGGCCTAGGCTATAGGCTATTTACTTGTAATTTAGCTGCAATCATGTAAAAACGTTATAAGCCATCAAACGCGGAAGGTTACTTTATTATTATAAAGTGCAGAGACGCTCTGCGTGAGTGGTATTTACGACAGTAACGTTAAATACAAGTACTCTACAGCGACTCTAGGGGGCGCTGTTTGACAAAAACGGAATTCCTGCATAATGTGCCTTTAAATATTACAAAAACGAATAAAATACAAGGTAAATATCACTTGTGAGCAAAATATTTCTATTGTACGCATGCACTGTAAAAAATCCTTTTCTTATTTAGTATTTTTGTCTTTTTTCCAGTCCAAATATATAAAAAATCTTAATCAAGATCAATTTACTAGACAAGTAAAATAGCATAATTTATTATGTAAAAAAATAAATTAAGTGAGTTTTTGCTTTAAACAAGTAAAAGTATCTTCCACCCCATTGTGGAAAAGTATCTTTTCTTACCCCATTGGGAGATAATTTTTCTTGTTTAAAGTGAAAACTCACTTTATTTTTATTTTTTTACAGAATATCTTATGCTATTTTACTTGTCTAGTAAATGCATCTTGATTTAAGAATTTTTAGATGTTTGGACTGGACACAAGACAAAAATACTAAGTAAGAAAAGGATTTTTTGCAGTGTGCCATTTCAAACCAAGCTGTATTTTTGTTGAAGCATGCAAAAAAAAAAAAAAAGTGTGAAAATATTATTTAATTGTGTGTATTCAGGGCTGACATTTTATTTCAAATATATAATTTTCACCATTGAACCCTATAAAATACAACACATGGTGGCAATGACTTTCAGAAAATAATGACTTTTCAGAAAGAAAAATAAATCTCCTGTGATCATGTACTGTATGTCCACTGTTGGAAATTGTAAATAGATAAATTATGTGAAAAGAGTATTTTGTACGCATTTTATATTCTAAAAGTCCAGACGGTCAAAAGTGAAGACACTTCAAACTGAACCCATGGCCTCGGCAAAGTATCAGCGGCGCAATAACATGACTCTAAAGAACCAATGAAAGGATTTTGTATCAACTTTAGGGGATATAAAATAGACATATTGTATTTAGCCAATACAGAGTCATTTAGTCATTATAGAATAGATCAATTAGCAAAGCCACACTGAACAGCTGCAATTCAACTCTGACATTAACTTGCATTTCACTGATCATTTAATATAATTTAATATTTAATATATTTTGAGACCTTCCTAATATGAAAATATGTTATCCACCTCTCTTTCTTTCTTATTAGGCTCAGTCAGGTTGCATATTTCCCTTCTAGAGTGATAGTGAGATGGAAAAGCATGAAATGGTTGTGATATGGACGTGTGATGCTGAAATTTGACTGGGCAGAAATTCGTCGCCCCTTTCAAACATGACTGAGAGCTTGTTATCCTCACACTGAAATATAATTATCACAAATGAGTTTCTGAGACCTCCTAAACATCGCAGCATAATCAGTAAACGGTAAAACTAACGACATGTTTTCAACTTCTCAATGTGCTTTAAATAATGTCAGAGATTGATTGCGTTTCTAAAGTTGTATATTAAAATTTATCTCGTATTCACACTAAACACATGCCAATTTATCAAATAATCTTAATTATATCACTAGTAAATCATGGGGACACAAATAGCACTGTTTCCTGTGAATAACACACACGTTATATCTAATCTGATTGTGGTTTAATGGGCAGAACTCCATGTTTGTTTAATGACATACACTGATCTGATTGGTTTATATACAGTAGGTCGTCTAGCTGTTCAGGGTCAGTGTACTCACAGATGCTACTGTAAAGAAGATTAACAGCTCTTAGAAACACACACGTAAACAAGTGCCTGTGTGTGTGTGTGTGTGTGTGTGTGTGTGTGTGTGTGTGTGTGTGTGTGTGTGTGTGTGTGTGTGTGTGTGTGTGTGTGTGTGTGTGTGTGTGTGTGTGTGTGTGTGTATGCTTGTAGAGGAAGAATACTATTCCAGACAAAGTCAAGACAGGGCATATTGCCATCTGTTTTGATTATTTCATGTCTGTGAGAAAAACAGTGACACAAATGAGGTGATTTCCTTAATAAAAACAACAACAGAACAACATCTACTACAAAATGACCTTTGTATGACTTTTAAATTACCAAAAATAAGCCTAACTAAGATAAAAACTTTATCATTAATTGGTAAATCAGAACAGAAGTTTTTCTTTTGTTTCCAAAGAAACTGTAGTCACCATGGCAACAGTGCAGTAGTGACATCATTTTCATTTTGTGGTATGAAGAGAACCTTTGACTTGTGTTATTTAGTTTTAATCTGATATTATGATTGATATCATTAAATTTACTCCGGGCTCATCATTCAAATGTGAACGCATTATAATATCATGGCGAGTGAGAAAGATTTCCAATTAAATTAATAAATCTCATGTCAGCAGTACTGTGGCTTGGATATTTTGTTTGTTTGTTTCTGCTGAAAATAAATCTGCCGCGTAGCATGTAAAGATGTATGTAAAGATGAAATATGCACTGAAATGTCTAATAATTCTGTCCGTGTGTAATTTGCTTTGCAGCATGTTGTTTAGGCCCACTGGATATTCATGACTTTTCTGGGAAAGACGCATTCATAAGAAAAATGTATTTGTTTGTTAAGGTTGATGCTGCATGTTTTAAGAGGATTTAAATGAGACAGCAGTGCCTCCAATAAGCCTTCTCTCTCTCTCTCTCTCTCTCTCTCTCTCTCTCTCTCTCTCTCTCTCTCTCTCTCTCTCCAAATTGCAGTAACAGGCCAGATTTTCTTTTTCACACAGACACACTCTTATAAACATTAGTAATAACAGCAGCAACAATAAAATAGTCTAATAATAATAACTATATATAAGCAGTATCACACGAGCAAGCGTGCCGATCCATTGCTTTTATACAACAGTTCAATAAATAAATTTATAATAAAGGTGCGTCTTGCGGAAGAACATTGTAGCCGGAACTACTTCTCTCCCTCATCCTTCCCTCGGGTCATTTTTTAAATGTTAAAATTTTAGTCTTCATCGGAAGGCTCCAAGACTCCAGGACTTTTGTCGCACTTGAACCACGAATACACAAAAAAATGTAATCGATTCGAGGAGTTTTGTGGTTGAAATTTAAAAAAGTAACAAATCCTTCCCTCCGGGTCATTTGACCCACATAGGAATGAATGAAATGCGAGGAATGCCTCAGTAGGCTACACATAGAAACCCCTAAAAATGCTCAATTCAAACTAAAAATGCTCAAACTTTACCAAAAAATGATTTTATAATGTCTACATGTATCTGAATGCATAATGAAGAAAAAAAAACTTTAGGACCCAGCGGAACAGCTCATTTGCTCCAAATAGAGCTATAAGGCCATCTAGTGGCTAGAGTCATGAAATTTCATGTTATGTTATTTTTTTTTCACAAGAGGTCGGCAAAGACACCCAATGTAATTAAAAGGTGTATGCATGAAATTGTGAGTTATTTTGAATTTAAGTTGAAAGAATGTGCTTAAATTATTAATTATTTATTGATTAAATCTAGTAATGTAAAGGTAAATAAAATAAGAAAATACATTAAAAATAGAAAAAAATAATTAAATTAAAAAAGTTTTTTTCTTTCTTTTTTTTTATTAAGTAGCTATAATTTAGTACTTCGGGTCATTTTAACCCGCGAGGGAAGGATTTGTTACAGAACGCGAGTGAAGGATGAGGGACCAATCACCCAGGTACTGGGCTACTCCGCAGCGGTTGTCGTGTGGCTCGGTTTTAAATAGTCCGAATTTAAACACTTATTATAGGCGTGATGAATTCATGATGTACTCGATTGGATAATAATATAGCCTGCATTTTGTAAATTTTGAACAAAAAGAGTAACATAGTGTACCTTACCTTTTAAAAGGCCTTAACTTACATTTTAGACAGTTTGTCTAGTTCGTCCGTTTTGTCCCGCCAACGAAAATATTTCCAAACGAAGTCACGACAGAATCGACTGTCGCGCGTTTCCGTGCATCACAGTGATTCATTCCTGATTGAATCAACATGTTTGAGCGAATCGTTTTTGAGCGAATGATTCAACGACTCATTCATAAAGACGTCATTGTTCGTCCCTGACTGAATCCACGTTTTTGAACAAATCGTTTAAATAAATGATTCCATGATTCATAGACGGTCACATTTCACCACCTGACGAATCGATGTTACGGGCAGTCACTTAATTGCATTTTTTTTGTTTATTGAATAATAACATCAACAACAATAATGCATTGCTTATTAGTATTATTATTAGTAGTAGTAGTATTTACCTATTATTATTAGGCCTATTATTAAATTGATTATTGTAATCTAAGTTTAAAATTATTATAACTATTACAGATATGAATGTTATAGTGTTAAAACGAGACTTGCTCACTGATAGACAACTGTGCAGTTTTATGTTTCCTTTGTTTGAATATTGACAGAAGAAAGAAAGTGAGATAAGTGAGTCCCTCCCTTTTCACTGAACTTTTGTGAAACTCCTTCAGACTGAGTTGACTCGTCCATCATGGCGGTGTTTTCGTCTCTTACTCCAGTGTTCGTGGCGGTTTTGTGCGTTATTATAGGGTTTCTTTTTAAAAACTCCCTGAGGAGAGAGAGCAGATCCAAGCAGAAGAGTTCAGGAAAGACAGCCAGACCATGGGTGGATGAGGATCTGCAGGACGACACAGAAAACAGCAGGAAACACAACGGTACTGTACTATTGCTAGTAGCATACTGTATCAAAAAAGTAGTAGTGACAGGAACTTATTTTTTTATTTTTGTTTTACACCCATTGTCCAGTCTACAAAAGTAATAATACTTACAATAATACTAATAATCAAATATTATGTAAACATTTAAATAAATAAAGCAGCATTAGTATAGCTGCATTATAGATTTTTACATTAGTATAGAGTAACATAATACATGTACATGTATTCATCATAATACATGTATAGGCTATTACATATGTTCTAATTATAATTCAAATTAATGTATAGATATACTATAGTATTGTTATATTATGTCATAATAATTTATTCATACTCGCCCAAACATTTGCAAAACCCATGTGTGTGTGTATATATATATATATATAGATAGATAGATAGATAGATAGATAGATAGATAGATATGTAGATAGATAGATATAGATATGTAGACCATAAAAAAGTACACTAGTATTTATTAAACAATAAAGTACATAATTACAATGAGCAAAACCCGAATAACTGGATCTCAGGAGGTTAAATAGGCCTAAGTATTATGTTGAAAATCATCAGTGTCATCTTGAGTGGCCTACTTGAAACTGTCTGGATGGTTAGAGTCAGTACAAGAGAGGAAAGCAAACATAAACTGGACACGAGAGCTTTAATTCGAAGATGCCCTTGAAGAGGGAAGTCGAGCGCAAAGATGCAGAACTTTTGAAGAGGTCTCAACGTTTGGTGGGACAGAGTTTTGAACCCAATGCAAATTCAAGTCCAAAAAAGTCTTGCTGAAGATGTTGCAACTCGATTACAGCCCACTTTCAAAAATGTGTCTAGTCTGTTGAACAATTAAGTGCACTGTTTATGTGCAATATTTACACACACTTTAGTTTGGGGAACACATATTCGGTATTAGCTATATGACTTGCTTCAATAAATTCCTAATTACTGCTTATTAATAGTTAGTGATGTAGTTGTGAAGTTTAGGTATTGGGTAGGATTAAGGGATGTAGAATATAATCAAGCAGGATAAAGCACAATTTATACTTTATCATTTTTGTTTATACTGCGTCGAACTCACGCCGTATGTCGTACGCGGACGCAAGCGCTGTGATTGGTCTGCTAGAACCCCTCCCTCCCTCCCTCGGGTGTCACATGCTCCCTCTGCATGTGTAATTGCGCGTCAACGCGGACAACGACGCAGAAGTATAAATCAGCCTTAACGCATTAATTAATATGTGCTTTATAAGTACTAATAAACAACCAATATCCTAGTAATATGCACGCTAATAGCAACTAGTTAATAGTGAGAATTGGACCCTAAACTAAAATTTTACCCAATATTTTTCATAATTGCATATAAGTAGCCTAATCATATTTTACTGTTTCTGATGACCAATAAAAACAAAAGACAGATGAGACTCCCATGATGTGAATTTGTGTTTCTTTTTATTATTGGCTAAATCTGTTGTCTGTGCACAGAGGATGATGATGATTGGCTAGACACAACAGAGGAAGAAAACTTAGTCCACATCCCTTACACTCCAGCTCAGTACTCTTCTGCAGAGATGCTGGAGCGCTCGGACAAGTTTTACTCACTCATGAATCAGAGACGGTCTGTCCGCTTCATCAGTCCAGAACCGGTTCCAAAAGAAGTGATTGACAATGTCATACGCACTGCAGGTAATGCAGCCAATCACCATGATGGATACAATTCAAAGCCAGCCCTTCGTTTCATCACTCATTCACTCTCAGTGTGTGTGTGTGTGTGTGTGTGTGTGTGTGTGTGTGTGTGTGTGTGTGTGTGTGTGTGTGTGTGTGTGTGTGTGTGTGTGTGTGTGTGTGTGAAAGGCACTGCACCCAGTGGAGCTCACACTGAGCCCTGGACGTTTGTGGTGGTGTCTGATGCCGATGTGAAACACAAGATCAGAGTGATCGTTGAGGAAGAGGAGGAGATCAACTACAAGCAAAGGATGGGAGACAAGTGGGTCCATGACCTGAAGAGACTTCGGTATGTCTCAAATACACAAGAGGCTTCACAAATATATATTTTTTACATATAGTTTTATGATTAATGTTTATTAGTTTTATTTTTACGGTACTATACCACCATTATGTATTATAATTTAATACAACAACTACAGAACCATAGAAATAATAATGTGAATTGATAAACTCATTTAGCTATGATATTAGTGCCCCCTTGTGGTTACTTTTTTCTATCTCTTTTTTAACATGGTTAAGAATGTTTCAAACAGTTACGAGGTCACATAAAACAACAATAAAAAAATAGTTATTATGATAATAATACAATATACAGTCATTTATTAATATTATTTATAAGAAACAATAATATTTATAATACTATAATGTTATCAAATTAAAAAATATATACAGGTATTTATAATGTGATCCATTATAATATATTAATAATTAAATGTTTTATTATTATTGTCATACTTTACACAGATTTTGTATAAGAATTATTGTTAATTTTTTTGTTGCTGTTGTAATACTGTTCGCAGTAATTTAACAATATTAGAAATAAAAGGGTCTATAATACTATACACTAATATAATAATAATAATTATTGTTATTTTTGTTGTCGTAATGGTATACACAGTGATATAATAATAATTTATAAGAAATAATATTTATAATACTATAATATTTATACAATTAAATATATATATTTATAATATGATACACTATAATACTACAATAATAATAATTAAATCCGTTATTATTGTAATTTTTGTAATATTGTACAGTACACTGTAATATAATACAATATTTATTAGAAATAATAAAGTTGATAATACTATATACTGTAATATGATAATAATAATTTTGATTATTATTGTTTTTGTTGTAATGCTATACAGAGGAATATAATAGTAATAAAAAGTGATAATATTTATAATACTCCACACTGTAATACACTGTCTCTTTCACAGGACAAACTGGGTGAAGGAGTATTTGGATGTGGCTCCGTATCTGATCCTAGTGTTTAAGCAGACACACGGACTTCTGCCCAACGGCAAGAAAAAGACTCACTATTACAATGAAATCAGTGTTTCGATTTCCTGTGGGATTCTGCTGGCCGCCCTGCAGGTGAGACTCAGAAACGCACACATCAAACATTTGTGGACCTTTGAATTTGAATTTCATGTGATATTCCATTTTGTGGTGTTAGAATGTTGGGCTGGTTACCGTGACGACCACTCCTTTGAACTGTGGTCCACAGTTGAGGTCCCTCCTCCAGAGACCAGCCAATGAGAAGCTTCTAATTCTGCTTCCTGTTGGCTATCCTGCGTCTGACGCCAAAGTGCCTGACCTAAAACGCAAGGACCTCAGTGACATAATGGTGACTGTGTGACTAGCATCAGCTGCTGGAAGCCATGATAACACCAAATCTTTAGACCTGTTTTGAATGTATGATTATGTTCTTAATAGAAATGAGTTTTGGCAAATTAGACCAAATGGTCTCATCTCACTGCTTACCATAAAGGGATGTTACGTGATGGTTTACATTTGAATACAGTTCAATGGTTCTTTTAATTCATGCCCCAAATTGCTGTGATCTATGCAAAACATTAAATAAATGACATGTTTGTATCTATGGTTTCATACAGTCTCACTCCTGCACTGGCATATTTGAAAAGGGCTTCATGTTTATTTTACAATAATCATCTCAAAATTACAGTTCACCGTGGGGTTCTGACTGTAGTGTTAAAGGTGAAGTGTGTTGTTTATGATTTTGGTTTGAGAAATCCAACATACTGTGCTATTTAATATTCATCTTTTGAGACCGAAAACTCCTCTTAGAGCTTTCAAGCATGTTTAAGCACATTGCATTATCATAACATTATTTAGCATGTTGCTAGCTTGATTTAACAAAGCCTACCTTTGGACCAATGTGCTAAAACATGCAAGCAACATGCTAACAGCATGTTAAAATACGTTAGCAACATGTTGTTAATTCATGTTAGCAACATGTAATTCATGTTAGAAACATGTTAAAACATAATAACAACATGTAAATCGTTAATAAAACTGAATCGTTTTTCTTCAGACTGTTGACTTGTCACTGTTGGAAGGGGGGGGGGGTGCTAAAATGCAAAAGAAAAGCTTAAACATGTTAACAATGTTAAAACATGCTAGTAATGCATTAATCAATGCTAACAACATGCTAAAACATGCTAACAATGTGTTAATTCGTGCTCTAAATTGTTAGTATTGTGTTAAATCATGCTAGCAACATGTTAAATCATGTTAGCAAAATGCTTATAACATGAAAGCAATGTGCTAAATCATGCTAAAACATGCATGCAATGTAAAACATGTTTACACAACATGCTAAAACACATTATCTGTCTCTCTGTCAATATACCAATCTGTTATCTGATAGACTGTATTGCCTTCAAAACATTCAAACTTTAACTTTTAAATCTACTTCAAACTACTTCAAACTGAAAATCTTCAAACTTCAAGCTTTTAAAACCTTTTCAAACTTTCTGTTCTGGCTTTCTCAAGCCAACATCATAGTTTGTCTTGACAAACTCCTTATAGTTAAATGTTGAAATACTTTCTTCTATTCTACCATATTATGCAAAGGCAACTATGCATATGCTATTTGTAGGATAATTCTCCAGAAGACTGTAAACACTGTTTTGTTCTCCAACATAAATTACTCACAGTCATTCTGTTCTTCAAATGTGAATTTATGTATAATGTATATTTATTTTACAAGCATATGTTATTTTGTTAGCAATGTACATTTTGCGTACAATTAGTAGTAATAGTAGTAATTTTAGGGTGTTATTAATAAAGAGAAAACATGTTTATTAATTTGACTACTTTTATTTTCACCCAAACAGGCTTTTTATTTTTTGAAGTATAAAAATAATATTACAATTATGCCTGATAACTGATAAAAAATTTTGTGTCATGGTTGATATGACTGATATGATGGCTAATATAACAGATCTATACTGTTGTCGTTTACATCAAAGCTGTAGTCTTCGGAAATAAAAACATGATAATACAATCTTGACGTTTACATTTTGCGGAGAATAAATACGTTCTATTAATCCAATTAAGTTTTTTTTTGCATCGTTTTGCTTTTGGGACTGAATTTATGCTGATTTTAGTATTAAAAATATGCTCAAAAAAATTAAGTTTTTAACAAGTTAGAAAAATGTAAAAATGAATTTGAGTACTTTTATTTTTTACCAAACAGACTTTTATTTTGAAAATAAATTGTTCAAAAGACGTTGACGTATTTGACGTTGACTAGTAACGTTACAGGAAGTTCCTTTAGTTAGTTAGTTAGTTGACAGATCTCCTTAATCGATTATCTTATTAGACTTGCATTTTGTGATTGATTCGAGGAAGTAAATATGTAATATATCTCAACATCGTTCTAGTTGTACTGTTATGCGTCGCGCTCGATAAGCACAGCGGTGTAGTTTGAGTGTGTCGCTGAGGATGTCGTGCTCGCTGGAGAAGGTGCTCGGCGACGCGAGGACTCTCCTGGAGCGGCTGAAGGAACACGATAACGCCGCGGAGGGTCTCATCGATCAGTCCAGCGTCCTCAGCCAGAAGATACACAGCATGAAGGAGGTCGGAAACACTCTCCCTGACAAGGCATGATATGAAATCTCTTACTGACCACTCTACAGAGCACCTGTAGTATGACAAAAAGCATGAACTGCACGAATTATAACGTAGTTGTTTGCATTTTATTGCATGTACATTGCACAATATGATTTGTTGCTGCAAAGCATTTGGCTTATGGTGTGTAAGATCTGGGCTGATGAGCAAAGGTTGTAGTAAACACTGCAAAAATTATTTTATTACTCCGTGTTTAGTTTTTTTTACTTGAGAAGCAAATTGACTTCAGATGGTGAGTTGTCAAAAACAAGTTTGTACTTAAAATAAGAAAAAAATATGACAGTGGCGTATGAAAAATTAACCTAATTCAAAGGTTTATATTGTAAAAGCAGATGTTTTTCTTGTTTTAAGAATAAACAAAATGTTGATACATTTTTCAGAAAACAAGACAAGTCATTTATTTTCTTGAGTTTGTTTGTTTGTTTGTAAGGTGATTTAATTTTTTTTTAGATATTTGTAATTTAAAATACGACAAACAAAAGAACATAATTTTTGCATTGCCTCAGGATACAAATATATGGATAAAAGCTTGGAATGCAGTATTAAAGTTTTGGCTGAAAACTGATAGGCTAACTATTTTTGTGTTTTGGCTGATAATAATTGATATGATGTCTGATTTTATAAATTTATACCGTTGACATGCACATTAAAGCTGTAGTCTTGAACTTTGTGAAAAGTGAAATCAGGAATAAAAAAAATAAAAACTTTGGTTGAAATTTACGAAGAATATTTGTTATTGGTTTAGACTAAATTTAATTTATGCTGATTTCAAGCCTCTGACTAATGATCATTTTGATTGATTATTCATGGTATTAGATTAGTTATGAATATAAATATTCTTCACTCTCTTGAAAACAATATATATAGATAAGTTTTAACATATAACTGTTAATGTAAATCATGAACAAGGTTAATAATTGTATGTGTATTTTATATATATATATACACTGTATGTTTATTTAAAAAAAATGCACATAAAATGATTATCCTTTTTCATTATTTACATTAGTAGTTTTATTGTATAGCCCCAGCCAGAACACTGTGTTGCATCTCTATTGACACCAAATGAAGAATAAACAATAACTACCCAATATGAAGCTCTATTTTTCCTGTCTTTAGTACACAGAGGAAGGCACAGAGTATCAGGAGCTGTCCAGATACAAACCTCACGTCCTGCTGACCCAGGAGAACACCCAAATCAAAGATCTCCAGCAGGAGAACAGAGGCAAGCTTCAGTTTCTTCATAGAGTCTCACATGTCCAAAGCGAATCCTTGATTTAACTCGTTGTGTTGTTCACAGATCTCTGGCTGTCTCTGGAGGAGCACCAGTACGCTTTAGAGCTGATCATGGGCCGATACCGGAAGCAGATGCTTCAGCTGATGATGGAAAAGAAAGAGCTGGATACTAAACCTGTGCTCAACCTTCACCAGGATCATGCCATGGTGCCAAACCTTTGATTTCTTCGTAGTTTTCATTACATAAGATCTCTTTCCTTTAAAGTGCCCCTCTTATGCTTTTTCAAATATTACCTTTCATGTACAGGTGAAAATCGAAAAAAAATTAATATTGTGCAAAATTTATAATTTTCATGAGGCTTAGAGTTTATGAAAACCCCAAATTCAAAATCTCAGATATTAAAATATTACATGAAATCAATAAAAAAAGGGATTTTAAATACAGAAATGTCAGCCCTCTGAAAAGTATAATCATGCATATGTATAAATATATTAGTTTGACCTTTTAATTTGAATTCCTGAAATACATGAACTGTTGCTCGATATTCTAATTTATCGAGTTTCACCTGTAGTGTGTAATACAGCTGTTTGAATGTAAAAGGTCTGCAAAATTTCAAAGAGTATCCCAGTCTCAGGGCGTTTTCACACCTGAAAGTCCGCACCAAGTTCCGAACCAAAGTTCACGTTTTGATACGTTTTATACTTTCAGTAAGTTTTGGTTTGGTTTCACACTGCAATTATGCGAGCGCACTAAAGAACTTTACGTGACATACTTGCGTCCTGTCGTCATCATCTATGTGGGCTACATCTCGACATTGATTGGTTTGTAAATGGACGTGCGTCTGACGTCAGCGTGTTGTCAATTCGGCGGGTAACTTTAACAACATGAATGAACAGACGCATATCGTTGCAACTGTATTGTTATTTTTATGGCATAATTACCTGCAGCACCAACTATACACAAAGCTAGTTCAAATTCGCCAAATGAACGTGCTCATCGTGCGAACATTTTATCGTCGCCGGCAGGAAAGGAGAAGACTGCAAGCAATCATGTGAGCTCTTTTTTTGTGTGTGTTTTTTCCAGTTGACTTCTTATGTCATCAGATCATACTTCAATTAAAAACCTCATCTCCTCCTCTCCCCATGTGCGTAAGGCTCATTTTTCCTGCCACCTTCTGTTTTTTCGGCTATGCGGGAACCACCGGAACTTCCTGTAAAAGGTCTGAAAGTCCGAACCACACAGAAATGCTTTCACACTAGAAACGAACCAAACCTTTGTTCAGTTTGATCCGAACCGAGACTACCTCTTTTCGTCGGACCAAATTTCATCTGTTTGTTTCGGACCGTGGTCCGGGGGAGGTTTCACAACTGTAATTTTGATTCGGACCAAACTGAAAAGACCGAAAGTCCGGACCAAACAAGGTAGGTGTGAAAGGGCCCTCAATTCCTGCACAAACCTACGTAGGTTTATAACAAATTTGCATAATGCAACAATTCCATGCGTCTACGTAGGGCTGGATGATTAATCGAAAAATAATCGAAACCGAAATTCAGAGCCTATAACCGACGTAATTTTACCATGTCGGTTATTTCGGTTTTTTAATCCTATTAATATTTCCGCCCACTGTGTGTTAATGTACTTTCCCCTTAAAACATATCACCGCGTGTGTAGTCACGTAACTCCGCCCCGTCCAGTCTGCGACATTGAAGCAACATGAGCCCCTTTCACACAGCGCGTTGATCCCGGGAAATTGCCAGAACAAACACCTTCTGTGTGAACGCAAACACGACCCGGGATTGATGCCAGGTTGGGGACATAGTAACATTGCCGTGTTCAGTCCCGGAACGCGCGCTGTGTGAACAAAAGCCGTAATGAATGCCATGTCGTAATGATGGCGCTAAGCCGGGATCGTTCGCCAGCGTGAAGCGGTTCGTAATGCGCTAGTTTATGATCGAGTCAGAGAAAAAAATGCACAAGCGTGGTTTCTCGAGAGAAATCGCAGCTCATAAGGAAACTATAGACGCCGCTGGGACATGTCACGTGTCTTTGCGGGTTGTGTGTGTCTGTGTGAACGCACTCTCTTGATTCCGGAAAATCACTGGCAGTGTGAATGAACCAAAGTCAAACGAACCCGGGTTAAATCCCGGGCCACTTTATCAGTGTATTTTCCGGAATCTCTGTGTGAAAGGGAACTCAAACACTGAGTCGACTCAGCAACAGGAGCCGCTTGTACCAAAGAAACACGCGAAAAAAGAGAGAGACTGACAAACGCCCAGCAACACGTGCCTCCACTCCACAAAGCAGGTTCAATAACACAAGCATTTACAAATGTTACACAATATGAAAAGGATTATTTTTTTTTTAGTTTTATACAAGTTATATTTTACTTTTAAGATGGCAATATTTACAATAATTTATTTTGTTTACAAAAAGAACTATTTTCTACATTTTTAGGAAACTTTCTTTTTGCATTAAAACTTAATCACGTTTTTTATAAGACATTTTTATTTCAAGCATTGTATGCTTTGTTTGATTCAATTGTTTGAAATATTTAATAAGCATTAAAAGCTATCTGTGCGTTTCCTTATTTTAGAATCACAAAGATAGGGTTATGCATTCTTTCATTAAAAAAAATTAACCGTGAACATGTATAAAGTATAAACCTTGCCATTGACACATGAGAAAGAATTTTTTTTTAATAATCGTTCAATAATCGTAATCGAGGTAACTTGTTCGATTAATCGCGATTATGATTTTAGCCAAAATCGTCCAGCCCTACGTCTACTTTGACCTTCAAACACTGTAGTTGTAGCTGAGACTGGAAGAGTTTGGTTCGTGTGTCGACATGCTGAGAAGACGCTGTTTTCAGTGCTGAGAAAGCAAATCCCTTTTGCTGCACATCCAAAGCATGAGGACTTGAATTGATACGGTAAAACCGACGGCATCGTTACTGTTCGTGTCACTGTGCATCAAGTGCTGAAGAAGATCCACAGCTGAAATTCAGATATGGTAGTGGATGTTTGGTTTCGGGACATGTGTTGTAAGCGGTCGACCAATCACAACAGACCGAGCCATCTGACCAATCAGAGCAGAGTAGCTCTCGGAAAGGAGGAGTTTAGAGAGACTGAACCGTTTCAGAAACTGTGAGAAAAGCGCTGATGCTGTAATGTATATTATGTGTTTTTTGACCCTGGATGCATGTAAACCTTTTGTAGGAGACTCCAAAACAAAATTAGCAATCTTTAAAATAGCATAATAGAGGCACTTTAAAATAAGTCTGATTCAGTGTTCAAAAATATGTAAGAATGAAACCTAAATTAAGTTTCTTTTCCCCCAGGAGGTTCAAAACCAGTTGGAGCGAATCTGTGAAATGGGTCAAGTCATGCGTCAAGCTGTACAGATGGACGACCAACACTACTGCTCGGTGAAAGAGCGACTGGCACAGCTTGAAGTATTGGCTTTATATGATTTTGCCTGATTAGACACTTGTAATTGATGCTTTTGTATTTCACCTTTATTTTCAAGTCACCTTTATTTATATAGCGCTTTATACAATAGAAATTGTTTTGATAGCAGCTTCACATATCAGGAAAGTAACAGAATTAATGATGAATACATCAAATATGAGACTAATTCGAATTGTGCTGTAAAGCAGCTCTAAAAAGACAATAGTGTAATCATTCAGCTCAAGCCAGTTCAGTGTTGATTCAGTTTTGTTCAATAACTGCACAGTTCACTATGAAACAAGTTTAATTCTGCTGTAAGGCAGCTCTACAGAACACTAGAGTTGTTATTTATCTTCATCCAATAGTGTCAGTGCCGTCAAACCAATAATATTGCTGAATATTCGCCAGTGTATGTTAATAAAACAGTTTTTGTTGATGCAGATTGAAAACAAGGAGCTGCGGGATCTTCTGTCCATCAGCAGCAGCGCTGTGAGGCCGATTAGAGAGCAGACAAACCCACCAGAGACGGATGAGAAGAAACAGCGCTCTGAATAGAGGACGTGTTACTTTAGATCGCAGTTTGTATGTTAGTATGTCGGGTGACCTGACGTTAAAATCTGTATTGGGTTTTCTAGTGTTCTTTTGAACTGTCCTGGATTCGCTTCCTGCTGCCCGATGATGCACTTTCTGACGCTGATGTTCTTGTTCTGAAAAGTTTTAATAACAGACACTCAAGCAAATATGCATTATAGATCGATTCTGCCTCTATTTCTATTTGCATTTTTCAACAACAAAAAAAGTGTATTTTAAAATGAGATTTTGTGGCTTAAATTGAGTTGTAGGTTTACCTTTAGCAGGTTTATATAGGTGGTCTTTGGTCACATGATTGAATTGACAGTGCATTCTGTATATGTGAAAACAGATTATTTGCAGACCTATAACTAACCTCAGCGTGAGATGGTTGTATCGTTAAGAAAGTTGTATGTATCGGCAGTATTGCATCTGTAAACAGTTTGATGTGATGTTCAGCACACTTCCACAGTGACCAGAATCTTCTTAAAATCCTTTTTTTATTGTAAATTGTTGTATTTTCATCTCAGGAAAGCAATCATGTGTACCACAGTTGTTATTTTGTATGACTCGGTATGTAAAGAATAAAATAGAAATATTCAAGTTTAAACATGAGTTTATATCACATTATAAGGTTGATATTTAAGTGATGAATCATTATTGAGTAATATGAATGTTTTGTAGTTTTCTAAAACTTAAAAACCATCATACGTTGTGACAGTTAATTTTACTAAATATTTATAAATACAAACTTAATCTACAGAAATCAAGCGTTTGGTTACATTTAATAATTTGCATACAGTATGATTTGCTATTGTATCAAAACAGACAGTTTGGAGGACTGGATCTATTTAAATAAATCTCATTTTATTTAGTTTGCTTACTTAAAGTGCATTATTATTTTTGAATATAAATTAAAACGGCTGATTATCAAGCTATAATGATTTCATTGTATTATTGATTAACCCTTTAGTATTGTTCTTTTGGGAGTCACACTTGTGTTGTCCGCAGTGAAAAGCCACTGAACACCTGAAATGTTATATTTCCCCCCAGTTAAATCATGTAATATATTTTTGTTTAATGATATTTTTTCTATTTTGCACTCTTTATATTTTAGAGTGTCAACCCTTCATTGCTGTGCACTTTTTCTGCATCATGGCTGATTTGTAGAATGCAAAAATAAATTTGAATTTTTGCCTATTTCCCAATCATTTCTTATGTTTGATCACGGTCATGTTTGACTGTGGACACAAGTGCAATTTTTTTTAACAACCATTTTGCTTTTTCTAAATGTTACAATTTCATACCATTCCAATGGAGCAGCAAATTAAAAAAAAAAAATCCAAATATATATATTATATAATTTATTTATTTTTCTAATATGATTGAGCAACACCAGAGGGTTAATACAAAATTTCGATTAAAATTTTAATTTTCCTAGTATCATTTTGTACCATTAAAGGGATTGTTCCCCCAAACATTAAAATGTTGTCATTTATTAATCACCCTCAAGTGATTTTCCAGACGTGTATGCGTTTATTTCTTCTGTTGAACACAAAAGAAGATATTTTAAAATATGTTTGTAATCACACAGTTGACGGTAGCCATTGACTTCCATAGTAGGAAAGAAATACTGTAGAAGTCAATGGGGTCCATCAACCGTCTTGTTATCAACATTCTTCAAATATATCTTCTTTTGTGTTCAACAGAAGAAAGAAATCATACAGGTTTGGAACAACTTAAGGGTGGGTAAATGGTGATGGGATTACATTTTTATGGTAAACTATCCCTTTAATTAAACTTGCATTATTTCCCCGCCTGTCCAGCTGGTGGCGCCATCATGTAGCGCGAATATACTCCTCCACTGTCGGCGTCGGCGAAGGAAAGTATGACAGCGTTCTAGTGCAGCCTTCAAGCTAAAGTCATCCAGTCTGCTGTCATCATGTCTGAGAAAGAGATCGGCCAAAAGTGGGATCGCTGCCTCGCAGACTGCGCTATTAAAGTCGGTATGGATTGGTTTTATTTAATAATCTGCTTAATTCACGGCAGGAGGTCATGTCCGTGTAGGGCACTCAGGTCATTGATAAGATAAGATAAGACGCTCACTCGCACATTCGTATTTGACTCAAAACGTTGTGAATGTGTGAGACTAGACGGCGGTACACCCATAAATCCTGTCTAAGTTTGTAACTCGGTATGTTTTGAGAGCGTATTAGGCTGAGAAGTAATGTTTTTGTGTTATAGCCTATTAAAAAAGTGCTGCGTGAATACTAGGACCGCCTTCTACTAATCTCGTCATAGTTTAGTTACTATGGCAGTGACTACTTCTAGTACTATGGATAGTTACCGTAGTATTTTGAACACTATACAATGGTAAATCTATGTTTTGAAGAGTTTTGGACTGTTTTTCTATATTATCATGGTATTTTCTTAAAATACAATGCATATCAAAGTACCACGGTAACGTTATTGCAATCTCTAACACCACGACAGTACCACAGACTAGAGTAATTTTGTAATGTCATATAATGGTTTTCTCTTGTAGGTACTGGGCTGGGTCTAGGAATTGTGTTCTCTGTTGTATTCTTCAAGCGTAAGTATTTTATACTATACCTTGTGTAAACCAGAACTAATAAAATATGTCTTCATCCATCTTAATCATCAAGCTGTTTTTGCAGGCCGGACGTCGCCCATTGCCTTTGGTACAGGACTGGGTCTTGGCATGGCGTATTCCAACTGCCAGAATGACTTCAGGTCACATTATGTACTGCACAGTAACGCCGCTAAGGTTTGTGTTTTTGATTTATAGAGACCATCAAATCTCACCATTACCTTGCAGTTCATGTCCATCTGGCAAAAATATCAGTTTGCATTGGAGACCTTGGGCTCATCATTTGTCAAAACACACAGAACTAGAGACCCCAAATTTGGTCAGATTACTATTCAGAACCACCTCTATAAGTGTGCCAAATTTGAGCATTTTCCTACAATTACTATTTGACTCCCATGGCAGATGAATAATTAATACTATTAAGTATCCTTGATGGCAGAGGCTATTTACACTAACTCCGCCCACTGATGTCTGATTGGGCAAAATTACGGATAGTAATACAATAGTGTAAGAGTAAGGCACGTAGTAGAAAGTTTTGACGCAAATCGACCCGAGTTAGAATCCTTCTTTTGCCGATCTCACTCTACTTTTCCCCTTTCCCAACACATATCAGATCGGAAAGGCTTTTATGTTCCATAAAATTGAAGAAAACGTTCGAAAAGTGGAAATAAAGTGTCTAACGTGTTTAATTATAAAGTATTTATTGGTTAGGGGTAGGGAAGTCTTTATTGTCCCAATGCGCGTCATTGACAAAATGCGCAACCAGATGTTCGAATAGTTCGAATATATGTGTTTTTTAGAGGGAATATTCTAACGTCATTTTTGAGCAATTTTGACAGCCCTAGTGTACATAGCCGCAGCTATAATAATAATAAATTCATTGTTATTGTAAGAAGAATAAAAGTAACGAACACTTTTAGTGCTTGGTCCCTAATTATCATAAATGTGAATGCATTAAAATATTTTTATGAATAATTTCTAAAATAAATTCAGTATTTTATCATTTCGATTAACTGGTTTGTTAATATTTTGAATTGGATTTTATTTTTTTGTTTTCATTTTAATTTGTTCAAGTTTGTCACTTTGTTGTATGTTTTTGTCATTTTTCTTTTTAAATGTCTGTTTGTAGTTTTTAAATAAGTTTATTTTAGTACTTCAACCTAAGCTAAATGAAAATGGAAATGTTTCCTTGGCAAACTTAAGCTAGCTTAATGTTTTTTTTATTTAGTTTAATAATAATCATAACACTGACAAAAAGGAACTTTTGGCCATCTAATAATTTGTTCATTTATGTTCAGTTGTTACAGTGTTTTTAAAAAGAAATCATTAAAGAAATTCACTAGATATGTTCTGAACACGGCATGTTATGTGACAGTGTTATATACAATACAAATTGTATTTCTATAGCACATTTAAAACAACTACCGTTTACCAAATTGCTTTCGTGCATAATTAATCCAAAAGCAATTACATACCATCACACAAACTAAATTAAATCCTGTTCACCCTAATCAGTTCTAAAAGCCATACCAAAAAGCTACAACTTCAAATTAGACTGTTGATTTATGAATATGATTATGTAGCCAGAATATTTTTATGCACACAGATGATCACTGTACACACTTGCTTTGTTTAAAATCAAGTCTTATGTACCAATGCATAAAGTTTGTATGGATGCTTTTCGTTGGTGGACTGTATGTGCTCTTTCACGTCAGTTTCTACACGCTGATTTGTTTGTCACCTTTAACATTAGATCATACGCATGGAATCTCAAGACATTTGAATATCAGTTGAAGTGTTTAAAATCCTGTTTTCTCTTCTCTTTCAGGAGCAGTAGAGTTGCATCAGTTATGGATTCTGTCATCTGCCTTTTCTTATTTTGAAGCCTGACCGCTTTGTCAGTCTGGTTGTCTTTCTCTCTCCATAATATATATGTTCTTGTACAGGACAGTCTGTGGTTATTTAATAAAATGATAAAGGAGATTTGAAGTTGCAAAGGATGACATGAATGTGAATTTTTTTTTTTTCCTTTAATTTTTATTTTATTTTAAAGACCCTACAGTATCATTTCAAAAATCAGTGATAGCAACCCACATTGTCATCTGGCTTTTGACCCAGGCCAAGATGATTTTTGGCAACCACGCATAATTAGTGCACTTATGCTTAAAGCAAAAACCATGTTTTGTGTCCAGAGCAGTGTTGGCATGGTGACAGTTCTCTGGTTGTGAAGTACAAGCATACTTTTTTTTTATTCTGCTGTGCTATTAATAATTGCTCTTTTTTGTTTTTTGTTTTCTTTTTATCCAAAGGTAGATTTACATATCAAAATAATTTCCATGCATTGTTCAGAATTAAGTCTTTAGAGGATGGTTGCAGGCATATTTATGCTCATAAAATTACAAACATTAAATTAAATGTATCATCTCTTGCATTTGTCAAAGGTATTCACAACTGTACAACCGTTTAGGAAGACCATATTTTCAGCTTCTCTTTTGGAATAAACTTTAATTTCAAAACCCTTTTGATTCTTTCTCAGTTCTAATTCTCAGATCATCAACATTACAAATGTCCATTCAAACATACTAATGAAGCACTATAGCATGCAGTTGAGTACTACAGAACACAATCAGTTTGTAATAAGAAAAACCCAAAACAAACTGAGTTATGCATTTGGAAGTCTATGACCAATGACTCGTGTACAATCTTGCAGATTGCAAAAAAACATAAATGATATAGATTTATGAGATACAGTAAAGAAAAAAACATTCTTGTAAAAAAACATTTTTAATCAATCACAAACATTGTTTTGCACATTTTCAAACACATTTACATAAGCCTTTTGTAAGATGTTAAATGCGTGCCTCGATTAACCCTGAAGCATGATTAGCTGTGAATGTGCATAAAGTCGCATTAAGAGCACAATACTCAGACACGCTTTATGCCCAGCGGCAGAGTGCGGATCCTGCAGGCACCCTGAAGTGGACGATACAGGGATTAGGAGGGCAAAAGGAACAGCAAAGACGCCAACACAGTTAACTAGTGCACTCATCTGCTCCCTTTTACTCAATTACAGCCGCACAATTACTGAATAAAGAACGTTAAGCTCATAAAAATGCATAGAAAGCAAAAAGAAATCCACCTCGATGGGAAGAACCGGACCGAGATAAGTTTGTTTTTTAATTCACTCATCTAAAAATATCTAAATGGTAGTCTTGCTCTTGTAACACTCCCTCTCTTTCTCACAGGCTCTTGTACTGAAACCCACCTCTCAGTTGCCCTCCCCCAAAGAGTGTCATCATGACACGTAGCTTTGAAATACTCTGACAGGCACAGAATTGCTCATACCGGTGCTAAGCATTGAAGAAGCCAGACTATGGACAGGGAAATGTGTCATTTTATTGCTTTGCTCATCTCATGTTAACAAATGGAGTGATGGCAGCTGAATATCCTCGCACTGATGTGACTGAGGCGCACAGAGGGAGTGAAATCACCAACCTTGCCAAAGGGAAAGATGGAAAGGATGACTATAAACGGGTCATTTTGATATTTTTCACCATCTGAGGTGGTCTGCATTGGATTCAGGGAGGTGACCCGCAGATCAACTGTTTCAAATTCAGGATCAGCATCACTCTCTCAATGCACTTGAAAAACCCTGGATGTGTGTTCGCTTCATCGAGACCTGAGGAAGCGCACACAGTCCTATTCAACTCTTCGATGATGAGTGGCTCACCTATCCCTCGGGTAGAGGCAGCATCAGGTGCAGATCCCTGGAACGCTCACAGGAGCTTCAATGACAGCGGTACTATCGGTGATGGTTGGAGCATTAGTGGCAGCGGTCCCTGGCTTCTCGCAATCATGCTTTCCCTCATAATTCTGGTGACAGCTTGTGGGAACATTTTGTTGATTGGCTTGGTGTTCGCACATCGGTCGCTGCGCTGCACCTCCAATTGCTTCCTGGTGTCCCTCTTTCTGTCAGACTTGATGGTGGCTCTGGTCGTGATGCCTCCTGCTATGCTCAACGTGCTGTGCGGGACCTGGGTGCTGGCGCCTGGATTCTGCCCCGTTTGGCTTTGCTTCGACGTGATGTGCTGTAGTGCTTCCATCCTCAACTTGTGTGTCATCAGTCTGGACCGCTACCTCCTCATTATCTCTCCATTGCGATACAAACAGCACATGACCCCGCCCCGTGCCTTGCTGCTGGTGGGCGGGGCTTGGGGGTTGGCAGCGCTTACGTCTTTCCTGCCAATCAAGATGGACTGGCACAGCCTGGGTCGCGTGCAAGACCTTTCCGAGCACTATCCCGCCAACGCCACAGTCTCGCCGTTGAGTTCCTTCTACCCCTCTTCATACTTCCAGCTTTCCACGTCAGGGACGCCGTCCACACAGTGCCGCCTGCGGGTGACTCTCCCCTTTGCCCTCGTGGCGACCTTTCTCACCTTCTTCTTGCCCTCTACGGCCATCTGTTTCACCTACTGCCGGATCCTGTTGGCGGCCAGAAGACAGGCACGACAGGTGGAGGCACTTACTCATCCTCCTTACCCACATCACTCACATGGTGAACCATCTCATCCTCCGTCTCCCGGTCACGCCGTGCATGATGGAGACGACTACAGCCATCAGGAGCCACCCGTGCTGCGGCATGGTCCGGTGAGAAGTCTGAGAACAAAAATGCGACAGGAATTCAATTTGTGGAGTAGCAAGTACCTAATAAAAATAAAAAAATTAGTAGATTCAAATTGTGATGGATGTCTTGCTTTATGTATGTGTGCAAATTCTTGCTGTAAACTCTCGACAAAATAAGCCACTTATAGTGTATGCATTCTCAAGCTGCTTTGGCCTATTTCTCATTCACAAACCCCACACTTATGCAAGTGAAGGCTGTGCCATTGCTGACAATGCATTATGTAGAGAGAGTGTAGAGAAATCCTTGAACCTTAAACACAAAAAGAAAGGTGAAAGATGTAGCAGAAAAAGAAATTTTGATCTTAAGGACTAGAACAGAAAGTAAAGAGAGACGTTCGAAGATGAGGAAGTGCGAAAAGGGAGGGCAGAACTTTTCAAGACAATAGCAAAGACCTTGTGAGGCACTCTCACTTTCAAAAGCTTTCATCTGAGAGAGGGAAAGACATAAATAATTACCCCAGGCCAAGGTAAAATTATTTCCCATCTCTTGGCAGGCGAATCACTGTGAAATCTCTATGAATATATTCTTCTCTCTCTCCCAACCTCTTGTTCTCAGTTGTCGGTGAACAGCGAGCGCAGACTGGCACACAGGCAAAGGAAGAGAGCTCTGAAAGCCAGCCTAACCCTGGGAGTGCTCCTGGGTCTCTTCTTCAGTGCCTGGCTTCCCTTTTTTATCACCAACATGGCACAGGTCAGTCCACAAATCACACTTAAAGAAACATCTCATTCACGTTGAAAGTGAACCTTACCTTGACCTTAACAAGCACGCATCAAAAAAAGGAATGGGGGGCAAATTAATCGCAATATGACAAATTGACAAAGAGAAATGTTCCTATTTAGTAGAGCAATTATTCCTGAGCTTGCTCTCAAGTTGTCAACGATCCTGTCCCCCCATCTGTGTCCCTCACTTTGCTCAGATTTTGAGCTTCTGGGCAAGCCTGTCTCTAGCCCTCCTTCACACACAATATGGTGTGTGAATAGCACTCTATCTTTGTCTCTTAGGCCAAGTTCACACTGCAGGCTGAAACGACCCAATTTCGATTTTTTTGCCCCTATGCGACCTGTATCTGATCTTTTCATGACCGTCTGAACGACACAAATCCGATCTTTTCAAATGCGACCCAGGCCACTTGGGTATGTGGTCCAAATCCAATATGTATCCGATCTTTTGAAATGCGACTTCAATCTGAACGGCCAGGTCACATGTATCCGACCCGCACGTCATTGATATGGATTGTTATGACAAACGTCATAATTCTGCGTTGAAGTAGGCGGGAATGAGAAGATAAACAACAACTATGACCGCTGAGTACTCTTCTGCGCATGCGGGTCACTTCTGGGTCATTTCACGTTCACACAGGATATCACAAAAGGTCGCATTTAATTGGAAATGTGACGGCCTTGCAAAAAAATCAAATTTTTTCAAAAAATCGAAATTGAGCATTAAGCCCCTGCAGTGTGAACGCAGCCTTACTCTCACTTTCTTCATTCGTGGCATCCTGACATCCTCTTCCGATGCACTAGACATTTTTGACCTTTTCCACCTCTTTGGTATTGAGTCTCAACCACATTCTGTATTCACGTTGTGATCTAAGACCTTTTATTCTGTACATTCAGGCAGTGTGTGAGTGCATACCACCTTCCTTCTTTGACGCCATCACCTGGTTGGGCTACTGTAACAGCACCATGAACCCAATTATATATCCAATGTTCATGAGGGATTTCAAGAGGGCTTTGGCACGGCTTCTACCCTGCTGTTCTTCATCTCAAGCCCCTCGTAGGCCATCACTGCTACTTTCCCTTTCTCTGCGCAACTCAGGAGAACCGCAACTGCCCACCGAACCCCCCTCCCTCGTGTCTGACCCGCCTCAACTACCAGCGACGGCCACGGACGCCGTTAACCTTCTCGACGCTGAACACACCGGGATCGACCTGCCTCTGCTGCTGCCCAACCAGGTCGATGCGCTGGACGATTGATACACCGACTGAGACTACAAAAGAAATGCAATATACTGTGGACTGCAAGATGTGTGACTTATAATTATAGGTTTGTGAGAAAATGTGTTAAAACATACCGTGCTAAAAAAATCAATGGGATATATGTTAATGGGTTAGTCGTGCATAAACTGGGAGGCTGCATCGTTCCTCAAGGCAGATCAGAGAGATTGTACATTTAGTACGGTCTCAACACGCATCCCGTCCTCATTCATTCATTACCATAACAACCAAAACAACAGATGGATAAAGCAGACGAGAGCGAAATAAATCTCACTAATACCTCACACAATGTCAAGTGGGTTGTCTGTGGAGCTGTAATTCACATCTTAATTAAACAACAAACCACTTCTAATGAAGGGGGCAAATGGTATAGAATACTGGCAATTTTCACATAGCTGTTTATCACAAATCACATTCAGCAATGTTGACATTAATTACAGATGATATCCAGTAATAACTTAATGAGATTATTAGGCGATTCCAGACTGGCAAAAAGCCAAGGTTCCAGTTGGTTCTAGCTTATATTGCCATTTTATATTCTGGGTGGTGTCTAGATGGTAACCCTTCTTCTGCTAAAAGTCTCACATGCGACATTCAAACACTGTGTTTATTTGAGTCCCCAACCCTCATCTTGGTAGCAGCAAATGTGACTCCATAGAGAGTTTCTTGGAGCGAGGTTTGCCATCTAGACCCGACCCACATTCTGTGAGTGAATCATGGAAATGTCATCTTGGCTCAGAACAATCAGGTTTGCCATTGGTTAATTGGTTCTGTGCTCCAGTGTGCGATTGGTAGGTTGTGTATGTGTGTTCAGCAGTCCAGTTCGTGTCGTCCCAGTCCCAGGACGTGTGCTCAAAGTCTGTGTTACTTTCATTGTCTCTGTCTGTTTTGCTTTGGTCCTGAGATGGTTCAACATGGTTCTTCTCGTCTCCAAGAACACACTGTGAATGAGCATTACCTTGACAGGATTCAAGGATGCCATCACATTCACTGATGGAATCCAGTAAATCCGATATATCAGGGATATCCCAGCCATTCTCTGAGTCCTTCCTCTCGTATTGATCTACATTTGATGATGGGACATCTAAAGTATCTTTGTTTGAAATGTCCATGGATGGTTCCCCTTTGACTCTGCTCTGACCAGCTGATTCTGGAGTGCCTGGTTTTTCCTGAGATAAATGAACAAGATGTAATTTGCTACTCATGGGTCCAGCCTCTTCCCTAGTAGGAACCCCCACTGCTACTAGGATGGTGTCCATCTGACGCATGTAGTCCAGGTGTCCTTTTACCTAAAAGTTGGACAGAACATACTGTAGTCAGTATTCAAAAGCAAGTCAAAATTAAATTTTTACAGTGCTTGCAATGCATTACAATATTAATAGCCTCATTTTAATTTTAGTGTTGCTTGCTAACCTTTCAGAAAAATCATGCTTTGGCGCTTAACTCAGGTGTGCATGATACCTCACATCACACAATGTATGCTAATACTGTTCCAAGAGATCGATTTTGATTAAGATCAGTAAGTCAATGCCGAATTTGATTGAAGGGAATACAATGTACAGTCTATTCAGTGGGTAGACATGTTTTTAACTTTAGCTGATTGAATTGGAAAATAGCTCAAATTTAACACATATAAAAAATGCAAATAATCAAATTCTTAGGTGTGCCATTCAATATTTTTCTTATGAACTTTATCAAAATTAAGTCTTAAATTTCATAAAAGTATAATCTCCCATTGATTAACATCCACCATTTGGTTTTCACTGCAATATTTGCATACTGAACTGGTCTATTTAATATATTTATTTAATTATAGCTGCCTTGACATAATGTAACATCTGCTGAGTTTTTATGTAAAGATTAAAGTGGTTCTGATAAGCCTAAGTTAGTCCTGAAAACTGTAACACTATTTTAGCGCTGCCTTACAAGCACTGGTATTCATTTCAGGAAATGCTAATTTAATCGCTTCTTAACAGTTCTTCACATGCCGAATTGAAGGTGCAATTCTTCACATGCCTCACATTGCAGTCGCAAAACCAATACCTTGCCATATCTTCTGCCAATTTATCTAAGCTGTATAATTGTTTTTTCATGAATAACTTCTTTCACAAAGATACTACAAGCATGTCTTTTTTTGTGTCCTGAATTAAGGCCGATGTGATGCAACCTGTATTATGTGTCAGTGAGATAAGGAATATCTCAGATTCAGTCCTTTGTTTACAATACATCACACGGATGGCTGGCCTGACGACCTCTGTCGAGATGTACAGACTATCTGTTGCTCTGTGTAACTTAGAAGGGATTGTTATGAACAGATCATTTTAAGTTGAAGTGTCTTATCTTTTTACATTTGTGAATATTGCATAAAATGACACATTTTTGAGTCTTTTTTATGAGGTGACAGCGCTGGATTTAAGGACTCCACTTGAATATCAACGAGGAACTTCCTGCGACAGTAATTACAGTAATTGTAGTCTTTTGTGGCTGACAATTTAACAATGCCCTTTCTATTCATGTAAGGGGGTGTTTAATGCAAAAAGCATTAAATCACTTTTGTCTATAAAAAGTACCTTTCAGTAGGTTAAGGTTTGAAGTCTTCTGAAGGAAATAAAACTATTCGAACCAACTTCACTACATTACATTAGCGTACTCTCAGTCAGTAAATTGAATGCATCTCACAGACACCAAGAACATTTAAAACGAACTAGAGATGCAATATTTAATGCACACATGCATTTGCTTACCACTGATGACAGATCCACATTGATTATTTTGCGGTCTTGCGAATTGATTGGCTGGAGCCCAGCAACAGACAGCTGAACAGATGAACTTCTATACAGGAATCCAAGAAGCCAATCCCCTCTAAACCAATGATGACAAAAATAAATAAATGTGGTTAAAACAATAAAATCGCAATCTCCAAATTTGTTTGGAGTTAACATTGAGACATTCTGTTACTTTTTATTAAATAAATAAAGTGTCAATTCTAATTATTCATGCATGGCCTAAAATGACACAAATTTGTTAAATATTAATTTAAATTTGATTTGTAATTTAATTACCCATTATACCATCTGATCTAATTCATAATTAAACATATGTAATAATCTAAAAAGTTACCTTTAACCCTTTTCTGGTTAACTAGTATGATTTCAGCATTTAGAGGAACTAGTTGGCAAATCTGACATGTCACTGGTTTTCTTGCATTGATGAAGACTATCTGGTAATTTAATTCCCATATGAAATGATGTCATAAGCAGAAAATCTGGCATTATGAACTTACTGAATGATATTGCACAAACACTTCTGTTCAAATGTTTGGGGTCAGCAAGATTTTGAAAAATAAATTAATACTTCAATTTAATGCATTCTTGCTGAATTAATCAAACGTGACAGAAATATTTTGTAACATTATAAACGTATTTACTATTTTAAATAAACGCTGTTCTTTTGAACTTTATGTTCAGCAAAAAATCCTGAAAAAAATGTATCACTGTTTCCACTAATATTATCAATATTGAAACAGTTTTGCTGCATCATAATTTTAAGAAATTTTCTTAAGCAGCAAATCAACATAGAACGATTTCTGAAGGATCATGTGAGTAATGATGAATATCTCTTTGAATATATTTAAAATGTAACATTCCTGTGATGCAGAGAACAGTTCTTTTAAATTGTAATATTATTTTAAAAATATTTTGTATAAGATAAAAAGAGAGTTAATTTGGGTAAACTGTTAAAATTATAATCATAACTGGAAATACCTTAGAAGTAGGGATGTCCTGATCAGGTTTTTTGTGCCCCTGATCCGAGTCAATGAATATTGAGTATCTGCCAATCAGAAACATGTACCATTGCACATCTACCAATGTCAATATATATACACACGTTACAGTGGTAGACATTGTAAACCGACTGTGTGGTCACAATTATGAATATGCGACTACTGATATAAACTTCTTGTATTTTATATGTACAATAAGCAGAATAATTTGGACATAAAAGAAAAAAAGGAAAAAAAGCAGATTTAAGGTTAGAAAGCGTGACGTTCGCGGTGTCAGAATGCCACTGTTAGTCAAGTCCGAAGCAAGATGCAAGTCTCAAAGTCTGACGGAAGATGTAAATAAATTACTTTGAGTGATTTCTTACAAAAGTGAGCATCAAATGCTAACCATGGAGCCTTGAACTTGGTTGTGAGGCGCTAGAACAGACCACATTGGTTCAAACACACACATTGGAGCTGCTTCTTTTCCTTTTAATGGAGGTCGCCAGTTGGCAGAACCGGCAAGACAGCTGATGTAAAATAAAGGATCGGGCTTAGGATAGCCGATACCGATCAGTTAAAAAAATGCTTCATCGGCCCTGATCCTGATTCTTAAATTCAATCAGGACATCCCTACTTAGAAGTAATACTAATAGTGTCTTACCTGCAATATCCATTAACAATCTTCCCCGCCACTACCCTGGAGATTCTCTTCCATGCTTTATCGGAGCCGTCCACAGGAGCCCCCAGGAGCACCACATCTTCCACCACACCTTCACTACCTGCCCGATAATAAGAGACAGAATGTCTTTCAACCGGCTCCATATGAACAGATTCTCATTCACAGCCTCACACCTCTCCGATTTCATCTTTCATTAAGCTGATAAAGAGAAAACGACTCAGTCTGGCTTGCAGGAAATTTGGCCATGTCCAGCTCTCTCAAGTCGACACTTCTTCAGAAGCAAGGTCTTAAAGACAAAAGGATGTTCCCTCATCTCTCATCCACTCCGTACAAAGAATAGAAAGCCTACCTTGATCATTAGCGAGCTCTTCTAGACAGAAGTATATGACACGAGCTCCAAGGCTAAAGCCAATTAGATTGACGGGGCGCTTTCCCTGCACAAAGATGAAAAAAGGAAAATAATTAAACACATTTGAAAAAAAAAATCTTCTAGGTTTATCCTATTAATTTAATTCGTTTTAACATTTCTAGCAGTATATATCTACCATGTTTAATACATACATTTCTAAGGCCTCTAAACAATCATCAACATGATCAAAACTTTGCTGAAAAACCTAAAATCTATTACATGCATTCTGTAATCTGATTGACAGTTTATACTTTTTTAGCATGTAGAAGGCCTAAAAAAGACAACCTTCAGGTCGTGATACACAAGTGTTTTTGCAGTGAAATCTTTACTGATTTTTATAAAGTAAACATAAAAATAACTTAAATCGTTTCAATAATAAAGTGATTATCCATACATAATTTTTTAGAAAAATCATGTTATAATACAAGTATCAAATATGACCCATCAGGCTTTTGAGAAATGTTGATTTGTTCATCTGTCGTTCATCATTGTATTACATTGCATTATATGTTTTGCCTCCACAATAAAAACTCCAGAGCTTTGATCATGAAAATAATCATTTAAATACTAAAACATATTAATGGGAGATATAGTGACTGATATTTATATGCAATTTAAGTAAGTAGTCCGCTACAGTATACTGTTATAAAGATTGACATTAAAAGCTATCAGAATGTACTTTTCTGCCTTATAAATATCAGCAAATGCACCAAATTGCATATTTTTGCTCAGTTTTGATCTCTGAATAAAATTGAGGTGTTTTTCTTCCTCGATTATTAGATCCATATTCTCCTATATCTTAGGGCTACTATATATGAATCATAAAAACCTATCAAATATGATATTCAACGAAAAAAACACATGCAAACGGTTTCATTTTTCAGATTTTTCAGATTTCTTTCATAAGTCAGGATTTACAGGGTTAATTAGTATGCTGAAAGCATGCTGTTACCTTCGAGGTTAAAGTCCCCCTGTGGTGAAAATCAAACTTTTAATGTTGTTTATATGTGTTGTTTTTAATATGCTTTAAGTCAAACCATGTGTAAATTCATAAGTCAACATCATTGCTGAGTATTTTCTTCTTAAAACTGCAATGAACCAAAGACAGTCTTAAATTTGCAGTTTGACATCACAAACTACCAATCAGGTCAACCTGTGATTGTCAACGAGTGGATCTGTGAGCTGGTGTGAGTGAGTGGAGGCGGGGCTAATTTGGATATTCATTGAACCACGTATTCTATATGAGGCAAGGGTGTAGATTTACATTCAAGCTATTTTAAGGCATGAAGAATTTTTTTTTTCAAGGACAAAACTATTAAATATGTCATTTTGGTGTCAAAGATGAGTAAGGGATATAATTATTGACTACAGGGGGACTTTAAATAATAAATGAAAACTGATACCCTTTAAAGCATAGGTTCTCATAGCGATAACATCTGAAAAACATCTGTAAAACTGTTAAAACTGTACATTGCTTTGAAAAAATTAATCTATCCGTTTAGCGGTGTTTAGCGGCCGAAAACAGCACCGCAAATTGCAATTTAAAAGGGTATGTTGACCAAGTAATCAATATTCAATGTGACTTAATGACAAGCTTATTAATAGCCGCGCTTCCATTAACTTTCACATTTTTCGCTGGCGCGAACACTTGCATTTTCCTATCAACAGTGGAAACAACTTAAAATACTCTATCATTTCTGGTCATACAGAAAATAATAATACATTATTCGCAACTACTTTTATTTGTGTAAACTCATAATAACAAGAAAACATTGTGCTTTTGTAAAATAAAATAAAACAATCAGTAGCTAGCCTACGCGCTTCCATGATCTCCGAGAACTGGAGCGCGAGAACTGAAACAATATAACCTATGTAGGCGAAAGCTTGAAATGTCCACTTTTAAACAAATTCGAATCGAAAGCAATACCTTCTGATTATGTAATCCGTATGAAAGGTGCATTTCTCTCTAAAAGCGCATCTGCTTAACAGCGGAGATAGAGATATGTTTTTAGCCGACACTTAGAAAACAATAATTAATAAACAATTAAAATGCCTCGCTGTTTTTTCAGACACATTTATTATCATTCGCCTATAACTCACCTATAAATCACCTTTCTGTGGGCTGTGGTTCCAGAGACACAGGCTATAGCCTATATGGCTCTTCTCATTCAGCACTGCGGGAAAAATATAAATTCCAGGTTCTAATTTGGCCTTAGAAAACCAGTAAAATCGACATGTTTTCCATATTAATTTGTGATTATTTTAAATGTTTAATAAAGGGGCAAAAAGTAGGCTAATTTAAACAAAAATCTGAAAAAGTCTGTCGATATTTACTTTTTTGCGCAGCAGTTGCTGTTGCCAGTTCAAATTAAAATGTTGGTGTTCAACTTTGCGTTTTAAAAAGACAACAACCGTTAATTTTTCGTTTTTCAGTTACTGTAAAAAAAAAAAGATAATAATAGCACAAAACATTTGCGAAAATCTGCAATAATGGAAACGCGACTGACAGGCAATGATAGATATGAATGATGATGACTTGTTCGGTAAGCTTCTATTTTAAAAGTTTCTGTTAAAAAAAAAAACTCGCCAGGTTTTGCCTCAGTTATGAATTAAAATGTGTTTATTGCAATAAATGTAAACTGTAGAGATTCAATCTGTTCATTAAAATTATTTCAAATGGGGTTTTTTTTTCAGTTTTTTTTCTTTTTCTCCCCCGCCCCTTTGGCGGCCCTCAGTTCAATGTTGGGTTACTAAATTGGCCCTCACCTATGAAAACTTTGAGAACCCCTGCTTTAAAGCATCAATTCTTCAGCTACATACAGTACATTCACACAAACGTCTTTGGATGTTGCACCATATGTCACACTGTTTTTGAGCATCCTGCCATGAGCATTGCATTTTTACGGTTTTACACATCTTACTAAAACTTGGCATGTCATGCAGTTACAATAGAAGTCTATAGGGCAAACGTCCAAAGTACTGCATTTCTGCTCACACATTTTGTTTCTAAAACACGAGTCTGAACGGCTGTCTATCATAATTGACTAATTGACAATTTAATGTGGCCTGCTGTAACATTCCTTGAATTAGTCGTTACAAGTTGTGCTGAACTGAAAAGACCAAATACTAATGGAGAATTTAGAAGGACTCATTTTCTGGACTCTGACCTGCTGTCGGCTCCGGAGCACCTGTGCGAGGTGTTTCCCCACCTCCGCCGACCGACTCAGACACACACCCCAGGGGTTGTCGATCACACTGGCCACAGCCAGCAGAGAGGCAGGCCACGTCAGAGCGGTTACTATGCCTGAGCATGAACAAGACAATCAGCAATGTGGTTATTCTGGACACTGTAAAGCAATGCGTGACAAATCATTATTTCATAATGCTACAATTAAATGGAGCAATTTTGAGGTATTCTCAATAAACAGGTAATGACATTTACTTTGTTGACGGTCAACCTCGGGAGGACAAACAAAATATTATACAAGCTGGTTTATTTTATATTCTTTTTTTTTTGCAAGGCTGATAGGTCCTTTACATGCAAACTGCAAGCAATCATATCATTACCACATGGCATAAGCTGATTGGCCTCTGCTGATCCTGCAGTGCTCAACATTTAAATTGTCTGGTTCATTGTTTGCTGTAAGCTTGTCCTGTAGAGTTCCTCTGAACCCCTCCACCTCCCCCAGCTCCACCTGTCTAGATCTACTACAGGATTTATTTGTGTCTATTCATGCAGCCGCAGCATTTATTACATCGTCACAGCAGCGTGTCTGTGTATCTATTAGAAGCTGCAAGCCCATAATTGTATATATCAGGGCGTGCGGTCCATATAAGCTGCGATTGCTCTGCATATCACAGGAATAAATTTCATTTAGAAATATATTAAAATAGAAAAGTTATTTTAAATTGTAAATAATATTTCACAATATTACTGTTTTTCTCTCTTCGTATTTTAGTCAAATAAATGCAGCCTTGGTGAGCATAAGAAACTTATTTTAAAAACATACAAAAATCGTACCGATCCCAAATGGATAACATTTTCACATTGAGTATGAGAGTTTCTGGGTTCTAAACATTTGAATAATAAAAAAATAAAAAATAAAAAAAGGTTTTTCATTTTATGATTCTGCCAGAATCCACAGCAAAAAGACTGAAGCACGAGTCTGAAAGTATTTGAGAGAAATGTAATGGCCCTCAACTAAACAATACAAATTCCAGCACTGGATTGACATTCATGATAACACACACACACACGAAAGAAACAGAAATTCCAATTAGTCTATTAGTGACATTTCCTCTGTATTAGACACATTCCTGCCAGGACGACTGTGAAAGATGGTCCAATTCAGATTAGACTTAAGTGAATTAATATGACTGCACAGTTCAATACTCACATAAATAAGGTAAGATAAAGTACAGACGACTTTTTTTTTCCCTCAAACCATGAAGTACTACCTTTTTATAGCTTAACAGCATTGGTATAGTAAAGCAGACATACCTGAGAGCACTGTGTATTTGAGGGCCTCCTGGGCAAAGACACTGACAAGCCCGTCCCATAATGAGTCCAGAATAGAGCCCAGGTCCAATAAATAACGCGACTCCCATTTCAGACAGTACTGCTCGCCACACGCTCCTAGACTGGACCAGGGAGCCTGGAACGAACCTATGATGGGCAATCAAACTGAATGTTAGTGTGAACAATATTTCATGGCTTTTTACATTAAAGGCGTCATATGATGCTTTTAAATATTTGCCTTATATCTAACAGAGAACGCTGCTCCAGACATGCCCAAAACGCCTCAATTGAAGTCTAGATATTACTTGATATATATATCTTGATATTACTTTTACAATTGTGTTTGGCTGTAAGAAGAAAGTCATATACTCCTAGGATGGCATGAGGGTGAGTCAATTATGGAATAATTTTAATTTTAAGGTGAACTAGCACTGTGAAGCACTAAAGGTGCACTGTGTAATATTTAAGAGGATCTGTTGACAGAAATGCAATATCATATTTATATATAACTATTTTTTCAGTGGTGTATAAAGACATTACATAATGAACCGTTGTTGCCTTAGAATGAGCCATTTCTATCTACATAAATGTCTTCTTACATGCCAAGTCGCCATTTTAATTTCATTAATTTCTTACTTTTATCTTTGTAAAGAAACCTCATTGCTTAACTGGCTAACTCTCTGCTGTCTCAGACGACGACATCTTTTTACTGTCGGCCACCGTAACTTCTGTTGGTTGCAATTAGCAACCGCACCACTAGTAATTACACACTTCACCGTCAAAGGTGAAGTTCACCCATTTAAGACATGAAGTTGTATGGAATCCTTACCAGCACAATAGTGCATACACACTGATCCACTCTGTAGTCACCTCCCTGGTCAGAGTTCTGGCCGCTGGAAGTTTTTCAAGAAAGTACTCCCGGTTAGTTTCCGGGGCCTCAAAACTGTGCGTTTTTACGTGAAAAAATTATTTGCGTTTCAAAGCTTGATTAATTTAACACACAAAAAACACGCCGGTCAAAATTCATACCTCAGTTTTAATCAGCACTATTTTCTTTCCATTTCTATCAATCCGCGCTGCTGTCAACGTCAACAGTGCGCACGTTCCGATCAGCTGCTCCATAGTGTTTACACAATCGATTACGAAACGACGTAAAAAGTAGAAAATGAATGATGGTGCGAACTTGTACATTTCCAGGCTGTGACCACAAGAATGTGCCGGGATCACCGTTCAGATTCCATCGTTTTCCTGTTTCGGATATAGCTACGAGACAGCTTTGGCTGGTTGCCATCGGCTACTTTGCGGGAGCTAAAATATCCAGAATCATGGATTATAGTGTGTGCAGTGCTCACTTCAGCGAAGACGATTACATCCCCAACCAAGGAGGCAAAAGAAAAAAAAATGATTTTAAAGAGTTTTGCTGTACCAGTACTACCACGGGTAAGCTCCATTTACTAACTTTATGATCCCATGTCTAAACTGTACAGTAAACAAGCTGATGTTTAGACTCCAGTGGAAAACACGTGGAAAGATGTCTAATATAAAAACAGTATAAAGGGATATAGGTATAATTTGCTGAGAAAACTATTTTATTGAACACACACACAATTGAGGTTTTGTGTTGCAATCAATAACATTTTATTTGATCTTGTGTCCTCTCGCTCTCTCTCTTCCCGTTCTATCTCCATCTGTTGAAGTTCGGCATCGGTATACTCCGGTTCATAAAGGTATCCCTTTGGCGTTGTGCTAAAATTACTTTCATCCTCATCTGTTCCGTCTGACATTGTGCTAAAATTGGTTTCATCATCAGAAGTTTAGCAGTCAGACATGTTGTCAGCGGGTCGCGCTATCAGCAGCTGATCGGAACGTGCGCACTGTTGACGTTGACAGCAGCGCGGATTGATAGAAATGGAAAGAAAATAGTGCTGATTAAAACTGAGGTATGAATTTTGACCGGCGTGTTTTTTGTGTGTTAAATTAATCAAGCTTTGAAACGCAAATAATTTTTTCACGTAAAAACGCACAGTTTTGAGGCCCTGGAAACTAACCGGGAGTACTTTCTTGAAAAACTTCCAGCGGCCAAAACTCTGACCAGGGAGGTGACTACAGAGTGGATCAGTGTGTATGCACTATAGTGCTGGTAAGGATTCCATACAACTTCATGTCTTAAATGGGCGAACTAACCCTTTAAGGGGCGTTACATTTATGACACGCCCGAGGTGTTTGTCCAATCACAACGCACTGGATCAGCTGGCCAAGCAGAGCACTCTGAGCTTTTCGGAAGGAGGGGTTTTGTAGAAATCAGTGCGTTTCAGACAGACTGGGAATAGAGGAGCTTCAATAATGTACAGTGTGTGAAAAATAATGTTTTTTGAACATCCAAGCATGTTAACCTATTCTATTACACCCAATAAACAAAATTACAAAATTTTAAAATAGCATCATATGACCCCTTTAATAAATAATAAACACCACATATATTCAGTGCATGTTAAAGTATTAACACAAGAGATTTTAAAACATAATAGTAACTGAGAAAAAGCTGTTTGGATGGTGATTTGATGGTTAATTTGAGCACTCACTGTATTTGCCGCTGCACAACCAGCCTGTCACAGCTATAGTCAGATGCAGATGCTTTCCAGAACTCATCGGAAGAAACTCAAACTCCTGTATAGCGCCGACACGCTTGTTCATTTTATAGCCTGATGAGTAATGCAAAAATTAGAAGCAATACCTTGTGGCATCTTCATATCATAAATACATAAGAAAACTTGATCTGCAAATAGAGATATGTGAGGCACACACTCACAAACTGCATTTGAAGAAATACCAAGCAACTTCAACAACCTTGAGCTCAGTTAATTTTAAATGGCAGCTGACAATGTCCCCTGCTTAAAAGCAAGATTATATAAAACTCTGTTCGCACCAGAAAACAGACTGTAACTTTATCACTGTCAGTATGCCAATTGATCTGCTCACATACCAATCCTCCAACAACGCCTTGTAATTGAAGTGCCCCATTATGCTTTTTCGAATATTCCCTTTCATGCAGTGTGTAATACAGCTGTTTTGTGTTTTATATTGTGTAGGTCTCCGGCTAACCGGCTAACTCACGTTATTACGGTCTTACTGAAATACTTCTGCTAATCATCTGTGGGCCAATAATACCTAAAACTGTCTATTAATGCAGATTGTATGTCGTTCTTTCTACTTTGAGTAATGATAAAGAATGGAGCAATATTTCTTTTACAATTTGCTGCTTAATTTTTTATTAATTACTATTTTATTATTGTTATTATGAGTATAATTCCCAATTAATTATAATAGTGATATATTATGAAAGTAATATAATTAGCCTAACTGTACACTGTATGGTTGCCAAGCATCACTGCAACTGAGCACAATATTCATTTACTTATACACTAAAACGATGATCACATATTAGATAAACTGATATGTGGTCATAGTTTTAGTGTATATATCAGCTATTTTAGAGTCAGACAAACAACAATACATTTTCTTCAACAGTTTCTATTATATTCTGTAAAGCACCTGTTAACCCGGCCCCTGCGGCCCCAAACAACGAGGCTATGACGGCGATGCCCGTGGCGGATCCCAGAACAGCGGCTCCACCCGCTCCCAGCACAGCTCCGGCCCCGGCAGCCACCAGAGGAGCCGCCAACCCCCCTGTGACACCTGATCAAAACACACACACCACACCAGGGAAACACAACTGACATTAGTGTGTGGGTGAATCTCATGAAATCAGTCCTGGACTTTCACCCATCAATTAAGAGTCAGAACTAAGAGATACATAATTTAATAATATTTTTATTTTAAAAATAATAATATATACATTTTTTAATTATGACACTATTTATTTTTCAGTGAAAATTAAGCACATTTCCTCTCAAATTATCATAACCATAACATAAATAATATATATTTTTTAAATGATTTAAATTGTGAAGTATGTATGTATCATAAATCATTTATTGTATTGAATTTAATTTATATCAATTTAACATTTTAACTTATATTATTCTTTCAAATAAATAATTAAAGAAAATGAATCAAATTCACAAATAAAACCTACAGATAAATTACAGTAATGAAAGTTTATGAATATAAATGAAATACATAAACTCCAGTCTTCAGTGTCACATGATCCTTCAGAAACCATTCTAATATGATGATTTGATGCTCAATTATTAATAATGGTTCTTATTTTGATCAATGTTGAAAAACATTTTTGCTGCTTAATATTTTTGTAGAAACCATGACGCATTTTTTCTGAATTATTTGAAGAATAGACATTTCAAAGAACAGCATTTATTTGAAACAGAAATCTTTTGTAACATTATAAATGTCTTTATTGCCACTTTTCAGCATATTAGAATGATTTCTGAAGGATCATGTGACTTTGAAGACTGGAGTAATGATGCTGAAAATTCAGCTTTGATCACAGGAATACATTTAATTTAGCATTATATTAAAACTTTTAGGTTGTAATAATATTTCACAATATTACCGTTTTTACTGTATTTTCTGATCAAATAAATGCAGGCTTGGGGAGCAGAAGAGACTTATTTCAAAAACATTAAAAATCTTAATGTTTCCAAACTTTTGACAGTACTGTATGATATAATTATATAATTAAAACAGGGGAAAAGCCTGAAAGGCTTCAATTTCTTATTAAAAATATAAAATAAATAAATAAATCACATAAAAATAGGCTTTATTTTCTTCATGCATGTTTTCATGGACTTTCCAGTGACATTAATAGTGACCTAATCACCTCGGCGAGACCAGTGTAGATTAAAACAAACGTCCTGTGGCATTTAGACTCACCGATTACGGTCCCTCCACCCACAGTGGCAAGTCCGATGAGCAGGTACCGGCGCAACTTACGACCTCTCTCTTTCTTCTGCCGTCTTGAAGACTCTTCTCTGTTGAGAGAACGTCAATTTGATTAATAACACTGGAGGTGCTGAAAGCCCAGAGGTCTTGTTCATTGTGAGCAAAATTCTATTACAAAAACCAAGACTAAAATGAAATGCACCGTACGGAAGGAAAGACCTTGACTGCAAAAACATAAAATACTCACATATGGCACACATCACGTCTCTTGCAGCAGAGAACACATTAAAAGACAGAAATCAGCAAACGCATTCAAAGCTCGTTCCCCACCTCAAACGTATTCGATTTAACTATAATATTGATTGTGCCACAGTGTTTCTGTATGATTTGCATTGGCTTTTCCTTTGTGAATCTGCAATGGCCCAGGTAGGGTTTGTAGAAAATAATCTCTTGTAAATAATCCATCCAACAGTGGAACCAGTGTGTGTTTCTCAGAGACATGAGGATAAGCTCAGAAAAAGCCCATAAATAGGCAGCAACTGATGATCAGAGGAAGTTTCACTCACTCGCTCTCCTCTCCTGCCTCTCTCAATATCTCTCCGAGAGTCTCTTCAAAATCCTCCAGCTGCTGTTGGGTCACACGCAGGAGACAGCTGACATGTCGGATCAGAACACGAGCCCTGGCATCATAATGTCCTACATGAGAAGAAATTAAGAAATGCTCATTACACACAAAACAAGAGTAATAGATCAATCAGGGTTGCTTTTATTAGAACTGAGACTAAAACTAAAAACATAAAAAAAAACATTTTCTTTATTCTGAATAAAATAAACGTTAGCTGAAATCAAATATAAATGCAATTTCCCATTTTCATTTAGGTAATAAAAATTAATAAAAACTATGTTAACAATAAAAAAAAGTCAAAAAAACAACAAAATTATGGTAACACTTTACTATAAGGTTAGTTAATGGTAAAATTATGCATTAACTAACATAAACTAACAATGAGGAATACATTTGTTGCAGGATTTTTTAATTTTTGTTAATATTAGTTAATACAAAATACAACTGTTCATGTCAGCTCAGGTCTATTAGTATTAACAGATGCAACTTTAGATTGTAATATGTATAAGTAAATGTTGAAATTAACATTAACTGAGATTGATAAATGCTTTAGAAGTATTTTTATAGTTAGTTAATGTTAACTAATATTAACAAATGAAATGTAAAGTGTTGCCAAAATTACTAAAACTTCTACTGATATTAAAATTAAAACACAAAATATAAACAAAATCTAATTCAAAATATTCATAAAACTATAATAGTATCTCAATGATATTAAAATAACACGGAGATGAATCACAAAGATAATGTGAAAGACAAGTTCAGTTCATTTTAAAGAAAAAAAGTAGTATTTTGCACAAAGAAAATAAAGACTCTTAAGGATTATTAATGTTTTATATTGTGACGTTACTACTAGAAGTACAAAATATAATTCAAGTTTTTGTTTACATTCACATCAGCATAAAGTAATGTAGCAGAATAAATAATATTGTGATATCATTTTTTTTTACAATTTAAATAATTTAAAATAAGAAGCATTGGGATGTGAATATGCTAAATTGTGCAAGAAATTAAAATTAAAATGCAAAATATATTAATACTAATGATACAGGATTCATTTTCTTTATGCAAAATATTACATTTAGGACATTAGCCTAAATTTATTTATTATTCATCATTTTAAATAATAGTTTTTTTATGCGTGCCAAAGCAAAAAAAACAAAAAAAAAACAGCTAACGAAATAAGAACCGACAGCTCACCATCTTTGACAGAGAAAGACACGAGATCCTGAAAAACAGTGTTACAAAAGAGAACGTCACAAACAGTGAGTTGCACGAGCATCTACATGTCAACGCAATCATCCAGCTATGTTCATGTCATGTGCGTACATGAGTGATGGGTAAAGCTCCAGCTCGAAGCAGTGGCTCTGCGTGTAAAATGGACAGGAAGGTGTCAGTGCCTTCGAACCCGAGTCCTGTCAGGAAAGCTTGCATAACCGGCATGACCGACTCATCGAGATTCAGCCACTGAACTAGACCCTCCAGATACGCCTCACGAAAACGTCTGCATTGGGAAAAACATCACAGTGAAGTGTCACAACCCCAAACCTCAATATGCTGGAAGTACATTACCGTTCAAAGGTTCGGGGTCAGTAAGAAAAAGGTTAGCCGTGAAGCGCAATTTACTATCGCAATGAATGTAGCTAAAGCCGAGCCACTTTCATGGTGCCCAAAACCCAGTGAACTAAACTAAACTGAAACATACAGACCCTGGTGGGCATAAAAGAGTTTCAAAAACATAAAAGAACATAATGACCCCAAGCTTTTTTCACGGTACATTAAAGTGTTGTTAAATGTTTTACTTTTGCTCGTGTCCATGAAAGAGCTGTCCCAGGGACACACCACATAACCCTGCGTACGCAAACCTCCCTGGTTCACTCAGCTGTCGGCCAAACACATTCTCTACCGGTGACTGCTTTTTCTTCTGTCCTCCTGGGTCTGTCACAATAAAAAGAAAAAACACAAAAAGTGCCCGTGAAGAATGTGTGCGCATAGATACAGATTGTGAATTTGTGTCAGAACAAATCCAGTTCTCCACATTTTCATTACATGCTTATTATAGAGGTCCAAGCATTAATGTTTGTTCTTTTATTAAACATTTCAAATTTAATGATCACATTTTGTTTTTGCTTAACTTAATCATAATTACAGTATGCATTAATGTTGTGATTGCATAGCAATCAGTACATCATTTTAAAATGTAAACACTTAGCCCTGTTGACCCACAATATTAATATATTACACACGTTCCTCTTCTCATGAAGAACTGTGCTTTTGATGACGTGCAATGCTTAATATTTGTGGTTAAAAGGCTGTAGCTTCTAGAAAAAAAATTATTTGCATGTTTTCTGACACTGGAGACCACACAAAACTCTTATATCAAAACATTATTACTTTGTATAGAGAATTTGAACAAACATGTGGCAATCTATGACACTATAAATGCAACTTACGTAGCCTAATATGTAATTTAACTCAATGGTCTCGAGCTTTCTTTTCTTTCTAAGCCCCGGGAAATAAGTTACATCGGATCTGCGTGTGTTATTATTACGTAACTAAAAATGTCCCTTGTTTAACCAAAACATATTTTAGGCCTTGATCTTATCCTGCATCTGTGATTAAAACTGAACTGAATAACGTTACTAAGCAGCTGTTGGACACGCATGCAAATACGATCATTAGAAAACAACATCAAAATAATACATAAAAGCCTCCTTATAAAATGAAATACAATACAACATAACGAACAATAACTAATAAGAGAGTTAGGAATAAGAAAACCAAAGACTCTTATTTTGTTGTACGTTACGCTGTCGGGCAAAACTCAAATCTTTTCAAAGTCCTTTAAAAAAAATAAAACTGCACTCTTAGTAAAGTTAATGAGTACCTGGAGTTAATTTCGGGTCCTCGTTGTTGTTATTTGTTGGTTCCATTGGTTTATCCTTACAGTAAATTACAGCAGATGTGTTCACTCCATGTAGGAAAGTTGTTAGATTGTTGTCGTGACAGATGAAAGTTCAGCACAAAGTTGTCTTGTGTGAAACAACGCCCCCTACTGGTCAAATCCATTCACCAATCATATGAAGGACTCGCTTATGAATATTCATTACGCAACGTTACGTTCGTCCAGCTGGCCTAACCGATTGGCTGAACTGCAAGAGTTGGAGAGGTTTCCGCTATTCAGCTGGGAAATAAGCGAATCCTAAAAGCGAAGGATTGGCTTATGAATATTAATAAGAAATGGCACGTTGGCAGACGTTGGTCACAGAGGAGTCTTTTTGGAGTCGTCAGCTGGCAAATGAGTAAGATTGGCTTATGAATATTAACGAGGAAACGTGACAGGAGCATAGATAGAGGAGTATCGGAATGCTATCGGAATGACTGGATTAAAAAACACTGATCTATAAATCATATAAAATCATTTACATAGACCACTGATTAAAACTCAAAATTGCCCCATGACGATTGTAGATTTATTTGAAACGTTCTGATGATGGCAATTAATAATTAATGCTATTAATGTCGACGTTTTGCCTGACAAATTTAAGCTATTTGTGTATCTATAAACTGTCTTGGGATTGAATGAAAAAAGTATTTCCGCTGGCTATAACGTTAGATATTGTCGAATATATGAATTGGGTTTCGTGACTTGACGCTCTGTCTAGGGAGGTTAGAAAGTAAAGACGGCATAACCTTATTAATTAATGAATATCCATAAGCTGACTTCGTCTTCTGAGAATATATAATTTAAACATGATTTTATGTTTTGAGGAAGATGTATGTTTTTAATTGTTGATGTTGTTTCTCATAAATGTAATCAATCAGCCCTTCTCTTTGTAGGATCTGCACATTTTGTCTTCTTTATCTGACAGACCCAGTGTGTGCTTTCCTAACGAGCTGATGATCTGAATCAAGTGTTAAATGAGGGAGACAATAACATACAAACTGTGCAGAGCTGTGTGGGTCCCCAGGATTGACAGTAAATACATAAACATATGCCCTTCAGAAATAAAGTGCCATTTGCGGCCAGCAGAGATCACCAGAGGTCCATATAAGACTGCATTCATATAAGTTATGTTGTATCCTAGAGTTTAAACAACCTTACAGACACACACAACTTCACTGTATGTATTTGTGAGTTTGGTTATTGTAATGCATAAAAAGGTGTGTTTTGTATTCTTTTTCCTTGATTGTATCCTGCATCGGTGATTAAAGCCCAGAATTGAACACTACAGCTGTTGGACATGTATATTTGTTGTAGGCTATATACTGTACACCTCTCCAAAGTTTTGGATCAGTAAGATTTTTAATGTTTTTAAAGAAAGTCTCTTATATTCACCAAGGCTGCATTTATTTGATTACAATAAAAAGAAAGGTATAATTGTTATTGTTAAATATAATTTTCTATTTTTCTAATTTATTCCTGAGATCAAAACTGAATTTTCAGCATCTTCAGTGTCACATGATCCTTCAGAAATCATGCGGATTTGATGCTCAAAAACATTCATTATTATTATCAATGTTGATAATAATCGTTCTATTTCAGATAAATGCTGTTCTTTTGAACTTTCTATTTCAACATTGATGATACATTTTTCTTGAGCATCAAATCCGCATATAAGAATGATTTCTGAAGGATCATGTGACACTGAAGACTGGAGTAATGATGCTGAAAATTCAGCTTTGATCACATGAATAAATTACTTGACTATATATTCACATGTAAGCTGTTTTAAACTGTAATTGTATTTCACAATATTACCGTATTTACTGTATTTTAATCAAATAAATGCAGCATTGGTGAGCAGAAGAGACTTCTTTCAAAAACATTAAAAATCTTACCGATCCAAAAGTTTTGACTGATAGTGTATGTGTATGTAGCTATAAAATGGCATAATCATCCCTGAATATATAATTTGATCAGTCTTTGATTGATTATAGCAATTTGTCAGAGTTACATAATTCGCATTGCAAGCAATAGTTCACTTTTTGACACCTACTGGTATTTTTAGATTCATTCTGATTCTTATCCTTTGCATTATGATCTTGATGTCTGAGCTGCTGTCTTGTTGCTATTTCCACTAAAAGCCCATACTTGGGATGATCCAAGAGAACGGTTTATGAAATGCATGATTACATAATTTTCCCAAAACCAAAAAAACATATCTAGCATGTGATTAACAATCTCTGTAGGAGCAAGGGCTATATATGAACATGTCTTTACAGCTTCACAAGTCCACACAGACTCATGACTATTCATATTCTTTACACAACACAACTGACATTCGTAACAAGAGAGTGTGTGTGCATTTGTGCACATCTATGTCATGTCTGTATTTCTCTCCTGTCTCTTTCTCTCTCTCTGCCTGGTACCGTCTCTTTACAGAGGTTATGAGGTCAAGGCTCGAAGAAGGAGAAGGGAAAGGAAGAACTAGCCGTCAACGGTATACAGTAATACAAACCCTGCTCCTTCATTCATGTAAACAAATGCCAGTGAAGAATCTTACCTTTGTGTATGAGGTCAAAACTTCCTGTTTATACATCAGTGTGTGTTACAGGCGTCTTTATTTGTACTTCTTTTTCCATTTCAACTTGAGAAGTATGCAACCTGCCTGAGAGAGATACAGAGCACAACAAGTCATTTTTTCCATTTCCCTTTAATGTAAAACCATCTGTGGCAGAACAGTTCTAGCATTCATAACCCACAGAAACAGAAAATCCACATAGAGAGATTCACAAAGCTCCCTTAATTAAAAACATAAGCCGTGGACAAAATATAGATGTTAATTTGAATAAATTACATAATAATAATAGTAATAATAACAATAATACTTATTTTTGTTGTAATTATATATTTCATACACTCTGAAAATGCTGTTGTTTTAATAAAATTTGGGTCAAATATGGACAAACTCCAACATTGGGATAAAAATGCTGGGTTTGTCCATATTTGACCCAAAATTGGGTTAAAACAACCCAGCATTTTTAAAAAATGTATCACAATACAATATTATTATCATCTATTAAATATATGATATTACTTTTAAATAATAATAATATTAACAATAATAATAATTACTCATTATTACACTTGATATTATACTTGTCATAGATCGCACCTCTGTGGCTCTCTCCGCTCATCCTAGAACACCTTCACCAGAGTATTGAACTGCATTTCCCATAAGCCCCGTACCTAGGTCTAATTATCTGCACAGGTGTTCCCACTTCTCTCCTCCATATAAACTGCCTTCTGACTCACACACTTTGTAAAGTCTTGTTCTGCCCCGGCTAACATTACCAAAGCGTTTATCTACTGTCTTCCGATTCCCCGTGTATTGACCTGTGACTGTTTATCGACTCCCGTCTCCTTGTCTGCTGCCTGCCTTGACCTTTGCCTGTTATCGTTTGGATTTTGGATATTGCCGCCTGCCCTGATCTCTGCCTGGTATCGTTTATGCTCTTGGACTGCCTGCTATGCTGTTTTCTGATTTCTGCCTGTTTGACTATCCTGAATAAACCACTGCAAATGGATCCGACTGTCTCTGACTCTGCATCACAATACTAAATTACTATTTTATCATTTTAATATTTTAATATAACAATACAAAATGTAATTTGTTTATATTATTACACCACAATTAAATAATAATAATACATTATTATTATGATAAATATTATTACCATCTATTAAATATATTATATTTTATTACATTTGAATGATAATAATTATTATTTAATAATACAAATATAATGACATATTTAATTTTACAATGCAATATTTTTAATTATTATATATTAAATATATTTAAAAACAATTATTATTATTATTATACTTTATATTATAATAAATTATTATTACTTTAATATTATTTTACCACTATTACATAATAATAATAATAATGATTGACACATTATTGTTATTATTATTAAATATATTATAAAATTGTAAATATTGCAAAATATATTATATTACTTTTAAATAATAACAATAATTATTATTTTTAATTAACATCAAATATTTATATTGTTTTAATGTTAAACCGAACAAATTATACATAAATACAAGCGCATTGTTTTATGACGTTAAAAAAATAAATAAATAGTATACATAGTAAAATAGTAGGCTAATAGTAAATAATAATTAAACCATTTCTGGTTTGTTGTCCAATGTCTAGTTGGTAACACTTTATTTTGATTGTCCCTTTTGAACGTGCTGTTGACTATAAGTAACTTTGCAACTATATATCAACTAACTGTCATTAGAGTATTAGTACTGTCTGCTGAATATCTGCTACTCTTTATTGTGATGGTCCCCCAACAGACATTCTCCTGACTATAAGTAAATTTACAACTACATGTCAACTTAATCTCCCCCTAACCCTACCAGTCTACTAATACTCTACTAACATGAGAGTTAGCAGACATTAAAGTGCAACGTTACGTATAGTCAAAAGAATGTGTTAAAGGGACCATCAAAATAAAGTGAAACCGTCTAGTTAGTTGTCATGCATCTCTATAATTATCTGTAGCATCTTATCTTATTAGCTCCATTTGGCATTGTTTGTTTACAGTAGCTTAGTGTTTAGTTGAGCTTATGTTAGTTAACTGAGATTCTTTTCTTTTCTCAGATATTCAAATACAGCAGTTTAGATAGACAGACTGTGGTTTAATGATTCACTGCTCCTCATCTTCTCCATCTCATTCCTATCAGCCCGACGAGAGACTCGTTTAACCAAGAGTTCAAACGCACAGACAGACAGAGGAAAGGTGCTAAAGCTGTTTGTTCAAAGCTAAAAGTGCAGTGGGTTTACTGTCATCAAGAGCTCCCCACATCTGTTGAGAGATAACAGAGCAAAGACACTTATAAAGATCTGTCTTAGCGAGCATTGTTCTACATTAAGTGTGTGTTTTCAGTACATCCGCAGCCGAATCTGTCGAGACAGGCCTCACAGAACAGGGAGATTCTTGGGGAATTTGGCGTCCAATCAAAGGCAATATAAACCGAATACACCCTCTTGACATCCGCTCAGTTAGATAAGGTAAACAAACTCAAAAAGATCATTCGCAGCACACAAACATGCTCTCGAAACAACCACAGGCCTCCAACGCCAAAGCATGTACCTAGCCACAAGGCCCGTCTGGCCTTCTTACGCGCGCGTAGAAAGAGACTTTTGTGTGTGATTGTGTATGCTTGTGTTTCTATGGAGAAAAGGGCAGCTGGACAGTCTTTTGGGAATGGTGGGAGTGGAGGAGTAGGTCAGGATATGTCTAAAGACAGATATAAAAGAAAACCGCAGCTGTATAAGACTGCGGCCAACATGGGAAAATGCTTAAATGCATTGAAACGCATGAGAACATGTGAGGAACTAACGATGACTTAGGGGAATGGGAGGAATGCAATGGAAGGTTTTAATATTTCCTCCTAGATCAGTGGAGACTTTTGCTTCTTTGGGTAAAAAGACTCTATTGCTTGTCTCATCTTTGTCTCAAACTGTGCTCGAATGTGTAAAGATTTCAGTCAGCAATAAAACATACAGAGATCTCAATACGACCTCAAACATTTCTCATCGAATTCTTCCAAGAGCAAATTAGTTGAGCTGCTATTCATATTTTATAGCTATTTCAATCATTTTTCCATTTATGTCTAAAATGTTAACAGAGAAAAGGAATATTCAAAGCTATTCAAAAAATATTTTCTTCTGCCTCAGTGATTCTGCCTTGTTTTCCATATATAAACATTCTTAAATCAAGCAAAACGACTTGTCTTGTATGCTGAAAAATATCTATATTAAGTGAGTTTATGCTTAAAACAAGAAAAAAATATCTGCCATTGAGGTAAGAAAAATAATCTTGTTTTCCCTTTAAATTAAGTTTATTTTTTCTGACCTTTGGCAGATATTTGTTCTTGTTTAAAGCATAATCTCACTTAAATTTGATACATTTTCAGCATACAAAACTTATTATTTTAAGTCATTTTGCTCCTCCAGTAAATGTATCTTGGTTTAAGAATGTTTATATTTCTACTGGAAAACAAGACAAAATACTGAGGACAAATTTTTGGCAGATTATGCTGAATGTTCATTACTACATGTTCAAATACTCACTTATTCAAAAGTATAGCCACAAGCCATGAACAATATGAGTGTTAGCATGGCTTTACTGTAAAGAAACTGCTACTAACCTTTGCTGTGTACAGTTATATCAAATAAAAACTAAACTAATAAAATAAACCATAAACTAATAAAGTAATAAAGTAAAATAAAACACTAAACAAACAAACAAAAAATAAATCACAAAACCATATATTTTGAAGGTATCATTTTTGATAAAAATCTTTACATTTCTTTAAAAAATTCATCATTAATACTTGTTTTAATTTTTTTCATCATTATTATTATTTGTTATTTAAATGTTGTTGTTTTTTTTGTTTTGATTTTTGTGTGTGCTAACCAACATTACGCCTCAAATGCTGTGGACAAAGCTTAAATGATAAAGTGTTTGAAATGAAATCCAGTATAACAGAAAACATCATTAAGCTGACACCATAATCCGTCTGCATATGCGTGCATTAACAATCATCCCTCTGGATCGAGACTCTCCTTTGACTTCAATGCATGCAATCTCTGCTGCTGCTTCTCATGGGAAAATAAGCTGTCACCCATTGACATTAAGTCCGCCCATGCAGTGCCCTTTATCCACCCTTACTCACAGGACGGATGACTAAATCTGAGCTGAATGAAAAAGATCAAGTGCGCTTTACTAGTTTTAACCCCAGACATTATGTGGTTTCCATTCAAAACGATGAGTTCTAGCACAAACACGCTCTAATAAGGATTCTTTAGAGGACACCAGATGAGGACACAAGGACCTCATTGTATTTGTCATGGATATAATAGCTGTTTTTTTGTTGGAAATTCCTCTTCCACTGAGGAATTCTTTCCAAGCTTTTAGGAATGCTGTAAATACATGAGGGACTCCCGTTCCCGGTTAGTAGCTGCAGTCTCATGATTGCTGCGATGAATGTGATGGATTGATTTCTTAAGATGCAGCACTACAGCTGGCAGAGAGACGCGGTGTGGGAGCGCTGCATGGAAAAGTTGTAAAGTGGGTGTTGGCGCTACAAAATTGGGAAACTCTGAGTGCTGAAATTGTGATGAAACCGCTGCTTTTTTCCTGAAACTTATGGGGATGGAAAAACTGCATTACCTTTATAACGCCCATGATTGCCTATTACTATAGATACAAAACATGCAATGACATGTACTGTACATGGTGGTAAACCCCCCCCACAGATTACCAGCCCTGTACAGGCGGAGATGCATACCTACACATGGGGCCCATATGGGAAGCCATAAAAATGTGTAGTGCACAAACAAACCCGTGTGACAAACCTTGAGCATGGGAAGGAATGGAAGTCAGGTCATTCAGACCACAAAGAGGGAAGTTAAAGTGACGCAGGTACTGAAGACTAACACTTCGAGTCAGGAAGGCAGCTCTTTATAAATACGGGATGCATGGGAAACCCCGATGCGTTCCCACAGTATTTTTAGGGTTTGCGTGGAAGGTGATCATTTATGTCTTCTGTCTGGTCCTCATTAGCGAGCGCGGGCCTCACGGGCTCCTTGTACCGAGTGCTTCTGATTATCGGATCTCTTGCCTGAATTTCAGCGCACAGATAACAGAAATCAGATAACAGCTTTGTTTATTCTCATGCCTGCGATATCAGTGCTACTTTCAACTTGAAGACTTTGGGCCCTATCATACACAACAGGCGCGACGCAAGTGTTTTTTGCGTTTCAGCCCGACGCAGTTATCACTTTCATGTCCTGCGCCACGTTGTTTGAATAGCAAATGCATTTGCGCCCATGGGCTGCTGGTCTGAAAACGAGGTGTGTTCAGGCGCATTGATATTTTGAGGAACTGAAATAGACTGCGCCATTGACCAACTGAAACCTGGTCTAAAGTCAATGGCGCAGTATTGTTTTTGTTATTTAAAGAGCGTATTAGTAATATGTGCATATAGGCAGGTTCACAATGCGAGTACACTTTGTCCCGTATATCCCTTTCCTCTCTGGAGAAGCGTTCAGTTTTTCCGCTTGCAAATTCCAGCATGTAAATAGCGAATCCGGCATGGCGGGCGCGCAACTGGCTTTTAAAGGGAATGGGAGATGAGACGAGACTATAATTTTTTTTTTTGCACGTTACGCCCATAAACACACCCATTACTCATTAAGAGAACAGGGACAACACTTTTAGACCATGCAACGGGTGCATCGACCATTTTTCCCGTCATTAAACTAGCAAAAGTGGATTCGGATACATAAGTGCGCTTGCGCCGTGCACTTTTGACCATACGCTTAGATCATTAAAATAGGGCCCTGAGTCTGACAGCTGAGATTGTATATTGTGCACAGAACTGAAATGGCAGTTTTTGATTCACCAAAAAACTAGTATTATCCACAATTACATACTTTTTCCAATGTAATAAGAACGGTTTACGGTTACAGTACACTTCACCGCTGAAGAGGCCGGCTTAGACCAGAGTGAATTGGATTGGGCCTGATTTATGCCAGTCAATAACGAACCCTCCAGACCCAGATCCAGAACCAGCTTGTCAGTTTTCATTTTAATTAATGAAAATGGTGAGTTTATTGACGCGTTCCGGTCTTAAAGTCACCATGAAATCAAAATGGACAATTTTAATTTTTTTAACCCTCTGGGGTCCTTCGGTTCAGAGTCACACTCAGGACCTTCGGGTCCAAATGGGCCGGAGGGGTGGGATTCATATTTATTAAAAGAAAATCAATATTTTTTTTTTACTTGTTTTTTATAATCTTTTTTCTTTTATTTTTTGGTGTTTTGAGATAATTTTATGATTTATAATTAATATTTATGCAATAAATATGACCCATTTTCCCCCAATTTCCCCCCCATTGAATATAATAGAAAATTATATAAAAAAAAAATCTTTTATTTTTTTTAAAGCTGTATTTCATTTTAGAGTCAAGCCTAGACCTCATGAAAGCAATTTTTGAAATGAGATTGATGCCATCTGGTGGACAAACTGAGCATTTTGAAAATGCAAAACACATATGAAATCTGAATTTTTTAGTTTGTTTATGTATAAAAGTGTGTTTGTGTGTGTGTGTGTGTGGATGTGTCTGTTTTGCACTCTTGATGTTTTATAGATTCACATTTTTTCTGGATCGTGGCTGATTTGTAGATTGTACGCACAAAAAAACTCGGTATTTTCACATTTTAGCCAATTTCCAATTCATTTCCTATGCCGGGTCCATTTGGACCCGAAGGTCCTGAGTGTGACAATTTTTTTTACAACCACTTTGATTATTCAATACCTGTCCCCAATTTTTTTGTGTGTTCATATACCAAGTACCAAAACCCTCACCAAATTTCAGACCATTCCGATGAAGCTATGATTTTTTAAAAATAAATATTTAAAAGTTTCGGGTCCATTTGGGCCGAAGGACCCTTAATGGAATATTGCAGTATTTATTATAAATAAACTATGTGTGCACATCATGATTATTTATTTAAAATCAATTTTCCCTCGTAATCTTTAATCTAAATAACTTCCTCTCCTTCTTTCAGCAAATACATCTACATTGCAAATACATTGCAGAGATATACATCTTTGCAAGACTTCAACTCTTCCAGCTGGTGACGCACTATAGCCATGCTGAAACTAACAGTATCTACTCAACCAACCAGCTTGGTCTTTTTAATCATTAAATTCTTGTTAGTAAAGCCTGATAGAGACACCAGCAAGCTGCCATTCAAAGCAACATAAGTTGATCCACATTTAAGAAAACTGAGCCGTCTCTGAGGAGCTCCGAGTGCCATGCCTGTACCCTTCCCTCATACCCACTCACATCCAATGACTCAATCCAGTTAATATAACCCCTATAGTGAGATCATGTGACCATGCAGTTCCCAGGACAATGCTCACTTGAACAGCTATTAGCCATTTTGGCTGAGAACTCAGACACCTATTAGCGTTTTCATGAAGCGCTCTTGAAATTCAACACACCTCAAGTGGAAAGTCCATGCTTTTTGACTTGGTCCTTGATTAAAATCTGCTCTGCAGTGCTATTTGATATTCAAATCACTCTCCTCCCACTTTATTTCCACTCTCAACACTCTCTGGAATGATATTACCTCACCTTCGATGAGAATAACAGAGTATCGCTGGACAACTTGCTTTGCAAGTCAATACAAAAAGCTATGCACACATTCCAGAGCAACATTTTTCTGTGCACATGATTTATTGGATGAACAATTCAAAGACTGGACAGTGTACAAATGATGACAGTCTTATGAGGGTGCGTGTCTAGACTGGTTGGGTGCAGCAATGCACAACACTGTCCCGACACTGTGTTGCACGATCACGTTTATAATTGCAATATCATTGATTTTACAATCTCTGCAGAGGTTTTGAACTCTCCACAGGGTTTGCCCAGGGATAGTTCAAAGGAAGAACTGCGGTTAAGTTACTGAATGTAAATTCAGCGCCGCAAACGTCATATCATATCTGTTTGCTTAGTAGGTGTGTAATGGTGAACACGGCTTTAGGGATCTTTTTTTACACCGTATCCGAAATTTGCTGCATGTGGTCCAATACAATATTTGCTCGGAAGTTGTCTTTACTACTTCCTTATATGCTTACTCTATTTAAGACTTTATCTCATGTCATCTTTATCTCATCTCCTCACGTAGTAAGGAGTTGAAGTGACTCACGTGTGTGTCTATTATTAGGTGCGTCTGGAAGTGTGTACCTGTAAGGCAAACACAATAAAATGAAACCATGTTCACAAGTACATTATTATCAAGATAACAAACACTTCACCCTCTGCATATTTTCCAGAAAGAAACTGAAAATATCAGTTATCATTTTTAGTTATTTAAATGTACTATCCTCAAGAAGGTTGAATTTCTTTGAAAAACACTGTAAAAACAATATCGTAAAATATTATTACAATTTCAAATAAGTGTTTTCTATAAAATATCACTTTTTAAAGATGAATTTTCAGCTATTTTTTCCTTCAATATTTTTATTCGAGAAAGATGCATTAATTAATGTGACCGTAAAGACTTAAAATGTTACAAAAGATTTATATTTCAAATAAATGCGGCTCTTATGAACTTTCTATTCATCAAAAATGTACGTTTTCAACATTGATAATAATCAGATTTTTTTCTTGAGCAGCAAATCATCATGTTAGAATGATTTCTGAAGCATCATGACACTGAAAACTGGAGTACTGATGCTGAAAATTCAGCTTTGATCGCAGGAATACATTTTTTTTTTTTTACAATATATTAAAATAGAAAACAATTGTTTGAAATTGTCATAATATTTCACAATATTACTGTATTTTTTTTTTATCAAATAAACATTTATTTATTGCAAATGATATTATATTATGATGCATTATAATTAGGCCTATATTTAATTATATATGTATACTTTAGAAGTATTTATTGACCCAACTGCATGACCAAAACACATATCATCACTAAATATGTGTAAAGAAAAAATAGTGTCATGTGACCATGTGCATTAGTGTCAACTAAAAGGCTCTACTGAACTAATGAACAACTGAGCTCTCAAGTGGCCAGTTCTAGTTACCCATAATGATACATATTATATGACCATTCCCTAGCAAGAAAATAACTGCAACATAAAGATCAGAAGGACCAGAAACCGGGCACAGGTTCAAGACGGTGACGCTGGTACCCGTCTGAAGTATTAGAGGAGGAGTGCGCAGTTCACCGAGGGCGGGAGGAACCTGCTGCATTCAGTAGCCATGAGAGAGAGGGGTTTAATCCGAAACTGCTTTTGATCCACACTGAGCAGTTTATAACAGCGCAAAAAGTTTCGTGTTTATTTCGATCTCGACGCGTAGAATGTAGAATAGTCGCGCAGGTGCTGCAGCTGCACATTTTATTGCAGTTCTGGTGACTGCCTGCATTGAATGAGACTTTTAAAGGGAACCGGGCGGATTTTAGAAATATAAATCGAATAGAAATTGTGCTAGGCAATGTAGACGCGTCAAAACGTGCAAAATTGACTATAAATTTTGACATTAAAGTCAACCATGGAGGTCAGAAAAGCGCTCACGTGTGTTTTGATCGGCGTGTTTCTGTGGGCTGGTGACGCTCAGGACTCGGTACCTGATTCAGGTGAGTCGTTTCAGTCATGTTTTAATACGGAGCTCAAAGTATGAGATTTTGTATTCTTTAATCCACAGGACGCGGTTCACAATTTATTTGAGTCATATGTGCTAATTCTAAACTCAGTGCCTGATTCAGCCGAGTCATTTGAGTCAAGCATTTTATTCGGATCAAAACCAGAATGATAATATATTCTGTATGACTCAGTATGTTAGTGGATTATATTGGTTAAATCAGCTTTCACTACCTGATTAATGCCTAGTTCAATACTCTGTTGGTAATTTAGGTAAATTATTACTGTTCTCCTTACGATGAAGCACATTGGTCAATTCAGGAGTCAGTATTTGATTTAAGTGAGTCATGTTGTAGGACAGGTGATTCGTCTGATTCAGGAGTCAGGACAGGTGAGTCATGTAGGACAGTACCTGATCAAGGTGAGACATCACTCAGTAGCTGATTCAGAAGAGCGCATAATCTTTTATTTTGTAACACACAAGAGCAAAAAGGAATTTCCTGTTAGTTATTATTGTATTAACTGCTGTTAACATATATAAAGTGTTAACTAATTATTTAATAGTCCCATTCTCCAGAACAAACATGCATTGAGTTTGAGTGCAATAATAATCATTACTAATGTAAATCACTGACCACTGCTCAGAGTTAACGTTAACCTTAGCATTCTTGGCAACAACTTTATTTTACATTGTCATTTTTCCATATTCAATGTAGTTACTATGCATAATAATTACATGCAACTAACCCTACAACAAACCTAGTCCTAACCATAACCCTATAGTAAGTACACATAGTTAATTAATCTTACTCAGTACTTAAATGTATAATTCCACTGTAAGGACACCTTAAAATAAAGTGTAACCACATTCTATTCTATTCCATTCTATTCTATTCTATATATTCTTGGTTAATTCATCAAGATCTCAAAGCCTTTTAAACAATAATACAACTGATAGAAGAAATCTGGATATACTTTTATTTCATTACAGAGGATTACTTTCTGTTAAACATGACTGATGGAGCACCAGCAGACATACATTACAAACATGTGAGCTAGAAGAGAAACGTGTGTAAAAGCATTTTTCTTCACACATTGTGTTAGGGGATTCTTTTCTTTCAACACATATGGTCCAAGTTTAAGTGATTCGCGCAAAAGAAAAGAAAAAAGTTCTTACACATTTTATGTTGAATTAAAGCTTTTTCTCCCTGGACTGTGGTCTGGCTATCTTATATTTTGCTGTGTTAAATACAGTTATATTCATTCACGATATGGATTGACAAAAAAATTATATAACTGATGTCACTGCCTTACATTTTCAGGACTTATAACTGACAGGGAGTATTTGCTGTATGAATAGAACAGAAATAACTTCTTGTCAGCACATCACTGACATGCACATTGAGTGAGGCGTGCGAATTGAAGGTTTCTTCCTGTCAGTCACTAAGGCTATCGACCATTTTCACGAAACCAGTTAAATGGCAGAAAATAGGGGTAGCCTATTGTGTACACTTTGCCTCTGTTGATGTCTATCATGACATCCCACTGCACTCATGAAACGCATGATGAAAGATAAGCAACAGAAGAATTCATGCATGTACTGTATCCAACTCGCTGACTCACTAGTGAATGTCACATTGTTCTCTATATGAGAAAAAAAAACTATCGTATACAAACACAGCTCAATTCGAACAGCTGAACACAAACATGCCTTTTGCATGCCAATATCATAACATTTTGGACTTTAATCAGATTTCAAACAGCATATCTAGGCAGGTGGTGCTGGGGAGGTGGAGGACACAGAGTTCTGGTGCTTTTACACTAGCACTTTTTGTGTGTAAAAGTGTGTAAAAATATAAAAGTGAGGCATTGCTATGCATTTTGCCACCTTCTTCTGTGCCGTCGTTACCAAGTAATGGGGTAAACAGCAACTGCTTTGATGACACAAACGCACCGCGGTTCGGACCCAAATAATATAATCTAACACAGTCTAGCCGGGGCAAGGGAGCAATCGATCTCGGGATCAGACCAGGCAATCGAACCTAGTGTGAAAGCACCCTTAGTGTGTTCGTTTGGATAAGTCGATTTTAGGGGTGTAACGATACCCACAAGTCACGGTTACATACATCACGATACTGAACTCACTATACGATATTATTGCGATACTCCAAGACATATGGCTGAAAGGTTAAAAAAAATGTCCTGTTAATTAAAATGCAAAATTTGCATTATTATACATTCTTTGAACAGTTTAATGTAGTACTGACACTAAAACTCTGTGAACTTGAATTTTATCTCACACAGTAATTTTCATTTTGGGTGAACTACACACAATACATATTGTCACTATCCACGATACACATTGTTAAATTTTTGTATTGCGATATATTGTGACATGATATATTGTTACACCCCTAGTGGAGGTAGTAATGCATACGTGAAATCAATGGACTGTGGAAGTTACATTGAAACAACCAATCATAACACGAATAGAGTTTCAAGGCTGAACTACTCATTTGAATCTGATTGCCACAAAATTGCCACAAAAATAAAACAATTATTTTGATGCCTGCCTGAACAAAACACCATATAGACACACCAACAGTGACTCACAGAGAGTAATTTTGGTAGAGCCTTAGAGCATTTTGGCTTTGACTCCAGCCGTTTCTGTATGCCACCGCACCCTGGTTCCAAGCCGTCTGGCAATAGTCACTTATTTAGCAGTCACAGGTTCAAGTGAGCCGATAGGCTCTTTTCTCTTTGCAAAGTGTAAGAAACTATGGGAACTTTTTTATGACAAGTTTTAGATTTTAGTAGAATTCATTGGTTCCACTTGTGAAACTGACCTTCATCACACAAAAAATGAGCTACAAAGAAAACGATTTGGATTGATTCTCTTATAATTTGATTCAAATTACTCCTCCAGATCTTCTTAACATTGTGGCATTCACCTGAACCCTCTTGCCCACTACCTCTTTTCTGCACACACTCTTTCTTCCTCTTCAGGGAATAGCCTCTACATTCCTTCTTTTACTTCATATGGAACAGCCAATTCTCACCTCCCCCTTTTTCTCCATGCGTGCCCGTCAGTCCGGTTGTAACATCCAGTAGCAGGGCTGTTCCTTCCCCCATCTGTTTATGTTTATCAAGCTGCTACAGGTTAGAGGGCTCCTCTGCCAGGAAATTCCTGTAATGGCCAAATCAAATGTTCCATCTCTTTAAATATTGTGAAGCCCCCAGTTCTTTCTTATCCTAATAAGTACTACTGTTTTCTTATCCTTATTTTTAGAATCTACCGTTCCAGCCTACTTCCTTTCGCAAATGACTAATTTCCTCACTCGGTATCACACTTATCTACGTTTGCCCGCACTTTCTCAGAGTTTTTTCTCATTTTATTGTCAAGTCAAGTCACCTTTATTTATATAGTGCTTTTTACAATGCAGATTGTTTCAAAGCAGCTTTACAGAGATAACAGGAAAATAATGTTGTAAGAATATTGTTAAATATAAAATTGTCCCTAACTAAGCAAGCTAAAAGCCAATGGCAACAAAGGCGACAGTGGGAAGAAACCAAACTCCATCAGGTGACAGAATGGAGAAAAAATCTTGGGCTCAGTCGGGGGGCCAGTTCTCCTCTGGCCAATGAACGAACAGTGTATGATTATTCAGGCAGCATTACAGGTCAGAAGTCAGATTGGATCGGAACATTATATTATGCAGTTCATCTGACTGAAGATCGGAGTCATCACGTGTGTATGGGGACGAGTTTGTTGAGGATCGGTGCCGATGGCTGTCATGTCGATGAGACTTTCACAGGGGAGAGTCTAGTTGACACAAGCTCTGCTGACACTTCAGGGATGCGTTGTGGTCGTATCTAGGCGCAGGTCCGCCATCTGATCTGGATATGGCCCAGATCCGACTGATTACATCATGCATTGTGGTCGTGTCTAGGCACAGGTCCACCATCTGATCTGGATACGGCCTGGGTCCGGCTGATTACAGTAAACCTCGTAATAAACAGAAAGACTAAAATTAGCGTAGATGCCATTTTTTTAATGATGTAGCGAGTACATCAGGTGTTATAGGAAGTGTTCCCAGTTCCGGCTGACCTAATTTATGCAGCCTAATGATCATTTAACTGATTTGAATAATAGGAATGTATAGTGTTCTATGTGTATGCCAGGTTGAAGAGATGTGTTTTAATCTATTTAAACTGACAGCAGTGTGTCTGCTTCCCGGACAATGTTAGCAAGACTGTTCCAGAGTTTTGTTGCTAAATAGGAAAAGGATCTACCGCCAGCTGTCGATTTTGATATTCTAGGTATTATCAACTGGCCGAAATTTTGAGATCGCAATAGATGTGAAGGACTATATTGTGTTAAGATCTCGCTCAAGTACTGGGAAGCTAAACCATTTAGTGCTTTGTAAGTAATCAGCAATATTTTAAAATTTATACGATGTTTAATAGGGAGCCAATGCAGTTTTAACAGAATCGGGCTAATATGGTCATACTTCCTGGTTCTGGTAAGATCTCTAGCGGCTGCGTTTTGGACAAGCTGTAGTTTGTTTATTAGGCGTGCAGGGCAACCACCCATAATAGCATTAAATTAATCTTTTAAGATGGAAAAATGCTGTTCTACAGATACTAGGTACGTGACTTCAAAATGAACTATTGGTATCAAAGAGCACACCCAGGTTCCTAACCGATGATGAGGACTTGCCAGAGCAGCCATCAAGTGTTAGACAGTATTCTAGGTTATTACGTGAGGACGTTTTTTGTCCAATAATTAGAATTAATTATAGAACATAATGAATTTCAGAATTAAGTAGTAGGAAATTACTAGTCATCCAGTTTTTTATATCAGCTATGCCTTCCGTTAATTTTGTGAATTGGTACGTTTCATCAGGGCATGAAGAAATATAGAGCTGAGTGTCATCACCAGAACAGTGAAAACTAATGCCATGCTTCCTTAATGATATCTCCTAACGGTAGCATGTACAGAGTGAACAGCAACGGTCCTAGTACTGAGCCATGTGGTGCGCCATACTGAACTTTTGATTGATAAGACATCTCTTCATTTACTGATACAAACTGATAACGGTCAGATAATTATGATTTAAACCATGCTAATGCAAGTACACTAATGTCAACATAATTTCAAGTCTATTTAAAAGAATGTTGTGGTCAATTGTATCAAATGCAGCACTGAGATCGAGTAACACTAATAGAGAGATACAATTATGATCGGATGATAAGAGCAAATAATTTGTGACTGAAAATGATAGCTGTCTCAGTACTATGGTTCGGTCTAAATCCTGACTGAAAATCCTCCCAGATACCATTTCTTCGCTATAAACATTTAATGACTTTAAATGTTGTGCATCCAAACTTTTAAAATCTTTTGTCAACTTCCATAGTATACATCTGAAGCTGTACAATTGAATTAATACTACCGAGAGCTGCATGATTTAGGAATATAATCGAATTGCGAGTATGCTGTGCTTGTTTGTAGGGCTTTGAAAATGTTATGATTTTATATAAATATAATTAAAATAATAATAATACAATATTATTATTATTAACTTTATTAATATTAATAATTATGTCTACTACAACTACTACAAAATCTTACAATTTAAGATATTTTTATTTAGTAAATATTACTAACAAATAAGACATTTTACTGTTTTAATGCAATATTCACAGAAATATTTCAAAAACTGATTGTTGTCATCATACTAACCCACATTTCCTTACAAACCTGTATGACTTTTTCTTCTGTTGTTTAGAAGTTGATGATGATCTTTTACATTATACAAAAGCAAATATTGACCATGGCCTGTCAAGCTCCAAAAAGGACAAAAATACATGATCAATTGTAATAATGATGATGATAACAATAATATTGTAAAAAGTATTCATATTTTTTAATAATATTTAAAAAAAATAATAATAAATGTAATATTAAATATTTATTTATTTTGTATATATTAAAATAATAAGAATTTAATGAAAACTATGAATTTATTGCTGAAATGTTTTATTTGCAAACAAATAAATGAATAAATTTCAATTATCAAATTAATTATGCTTCCCTACAAGACTATAACCCCTAACCTTAAAGGGGTAGTTCACCCAAAAATAAACTTCTGTCATAATTTATTCCCCATGAAATTCAATGCGGTCCAAAACCCTTAGGCAGCTTAATCATTCTTTCCAAAAATCTTCTTTTGTGTTCATTCGTACAGATTTGGAACAACATGAGGATGAGTAAATGATTACAGAAAATGCATTTTTGGGTGAACTATCCCTTTAAATATTAATCTTTGGGGCTTGTTTGTGGTAAATGATATCTAAAATCATGTGGCTTGTTAAAGAGAAATGTGCTTTTACTTGGTTTTTAACCAACTGGACTATTTACAGCTGGCGGACAATAAAATGGGCAGAAAAATCCCATGGGCAAATAATATACGACCATAGAAGCTTGACTATACTCACACAAAGTCCTTCTCCTCATGCCTTGAAAAGTCTGGAGTGTTTCAGTGCTGCTTCAGAATGTACTAAATAAACACTCATCAAACCCCCTCTTGAGATGTTAAACCATGAATCATTTACTTAAATGTCTACTGTTGTTTTTCACCTACAGTTTTGAACTGCTGCGAGGGCGATGTCCTGTTTCTCCTGGACTCCTCTGGTAGCGTGTCCTCCTACGAGTTCTCCCGTATGGTGGCCTTTCTGTCAGAGCTCCTGCTGCCTTTCTCGCTGGGGCCGGATCAGGTGAGGGTGGGACTGCTGCAGGTTGGGACAGAGCCCCATCTCGAGTTCGGCTTTGACGCATACAGCTCCCAGCAAGGCCTGCAGGCGGCCCTGGAGAGGACTAAACAGCTGAAGGGCGACACCAACACGGTGGATGCTCTTCTGATGGCTAGGAACCAGGTTTTGAAACAGGGTGTCCCGGGAGGTGCCAGACCGGATCTTCCCAGGGTTCTGGTTTGGCTCACGGATGGAGTGGATCCCGGCGAGGTACGGGAACCAATGAGGAGGCTGCGGGAAGAGGGCGTGGCTGTACTGGTGGTTTCCACTGGTCACGGGAACTACCAGGTGCTGAGAGAGGTCGCAAGTCCACCCAAAGAGGAGCACCTGTTCTTTGTGGACATTGACGATATCAACATCATCAGTGAAGACTTGAGGAATGCAATTATTGGTGTGTTTCATCTAAATATCTCAAAAACTGCATTAGTCCATGGCAGATACATACATTCTATCACATACCCTCATTTCATTCCAAATCTGACTTTTGTTATTCTGTTGAATACATCTATTCCATATTACAAAAGCAAATATTGACCACACTGTCAAGCTCCAAAAAAGGGAAAAACACCCATTATTATTAATAATAATTATTATTATACATTCAATATGTAAAATATTTTTGTAATATTAAAATGTAATTTTAACTATATTACAATAACAAAAATCTAATGAGAACGATGAATTATTGCTGAAAAATTCTATTTACTGGAGAGAGAAAAAAGAAATTAAAAAAAATTATATCATAAAAAATTCAAACTCAAAAGTGAAATGTTGGGACCCATTACTTGCTCATTGTTAAATTGAACATGACATAAAAATTGATGCATATTATCCCCCTCAAACCTAAAATAATAATAATAATAATAATAATAAAAACTACTGAAATACCATAAAAGTAGTCCATATGACCGCTTGTATAAAGTCTTCTGAAATTATTTATGTGAGGAACAGACCACAATATAAAAATATTCCCTTTTTTTTTTTACTTTTGCAGTAGTTTTCCAATTTCATTTAAAACCATAAAAAAATCTTACTTGTAGAAATTCATACACGTTTGGAACAAAATTAGGTTGAGTAAATGATGACAAAATTATCATTTTAATTCTTTCCCCACTAGCTACTTTTGAAAAAAGTTTCCAGACAATATTTTGTTGTATGAATATCAGGACATGCAATATATCAAAAGAAAGAACCGGGGAAAATTGTATTCTATAGTTTCATACATTAGTTTTTTATCCGTTTTATCAATGTTTCATTCAGTAACATTAAACAGTTTTGATTTATATCCTGTTTAATGTTTGATGAACATGTGATTTTACATATGCATCTGCTTGTTTCTGCTTCTTCTTTGATCAGGAGATTCAGTACTCTTTCAGAAGATGTGTAATAGCGCCTCCTACGGTATAGCAGTGAAAACATGGATTGCTGGAAAATTCTGTCAACGGCGGGGAAAGAGTTAAAGAGAATTACTCAAATAAAAAACACAAAATTCTTGACACTTTCACCCTATTTCACCCAAAGTAACAGTCAATCTTATGAGAGTGTTGTCTAAATAGGGAGAGTGATCTGATGTGGGTGTGAATATCTCCATACCTCCGCCCCTGTGTGCCGAAGGAAAACTCGAATGCCAGTCAACTCCGACACAAATAGCTTGAGACGGCTCACAGATAAGAAGTGCCAGGAGGAAGCGGGTACAGAAACCGCCAGACACTGTAATGAGAGATGAGGGCTATTTATACAGAAATTATTTTGTCCTTTTCGCCCCCCGGCAAAGTCCCCCGGGGCGCTAGACACAGCTATTATTAGTGGGCATTCCTTTGCACGAACATAAGGCGTTACATGTGCAACTTCCAGACACTTACATAAACAAACGTATTGAATGCATGCTATAATTCAGACCAGGTGGGATTGTATCCTGTTAGAAATTTCCCTAGTTATGGATTTAGTGAGTAGAGTACATCATTTAACTTATGCCATGTGTGATTTCTCTGTTTCTGATCAAACGCAGAGATTATCCGGGCCGAGAGGCTACAGGTGAAGTCGGTCACTGCTACTTCAGCTCAGTTGGAGTGGAGGCCTGTGTTGGCTGGTACTGGATACTATGATATCCAGTTTGGTCCCATCCGAACAGGGCAGACCGGAGGATCTGGAGGTCCGGGCACCAGTCCTGGCACTGGTTCGGGTTCGTTTCAGAGGATCACCCGGCCTGGAGATGCCAGCTCGGCTCAGCTGATCGGCCTGCGTCCTGACACTACATACACAGTCACACTCACACCGAAGGCCAACCTGGAGTTCCTGAACTCGCTTCACGCCACCTTTACTACAGAGACAGGTGCGCAATATGCAGATTCATCATCATTCAAACTGAAGTGTGAATCTCATAAATCCTGTCAATATATATATATATACATACTTTCATATATATATATCCAGATCCTAATTCATCACAAGTCCAAAAGAAGAAGAAAAAAAAACTATACTTTGCATAATGAACATTATTTTGTATGATCATTACTTTTTGGTCGTTGTATCTTTGATGTTTGATTCATGCTTTTAATAATAGTATTAATAATATTGATTAGCATTCATTAAATATGATCATTATTTATTATTATTATTGCTATTAGTAATATTATTAATTTAATTGATTTATTAATTGTTAATTAAATATGAATATTAAATTTATTAATAATAATAATTATGATTATAGTTATTATAAATGTTAGCATTAAATACCAATAACTATATTAATAACAAAAACAAAAACAACAATAATAATGACAAATATAAAAAGATAATAAATTATACTTAGAATACTGAGAATGATTTTTATGACCATTACTTTTTGGTCGTTGTGTCTAATTATAATAATAAGAATTAATTTAATATGAACATAACATATATTATTATTGTATATGTTGTTATTAGTAATATTATCAATAGCATTAATTTGATATCACTAATTAAATATAAATATTCAATGTATAATTATTATTAATAATAATTATGAATATTGTTATTATAATTATTAGCATTAAATACCATTGACTTTACATTAAATAATATAATAATAATACATATAAAGAACTTATAAATTATACTTACTAAGAATGATTTTTATGGCCAGTACTTTTTTCATTGTGTCTTTAATGTTAATTAATGCTAATAATAACAATAATAATAATAATAATAATTACTATTATTGTTGTTAAACAGCGTTGATTAAATATTAACTTTAAATGTATTACTTTTAATTATTATTATTATTTTATCATTAATTAGATTTAATTAATTAAATGTAATATTCATATTTTTTAAATGAACAAAATGTAGTAATAATAATAATTTTATTAATATGAATTATTTAATATTTATTGTAATATTAAAATGCAATTTTAGCTCTATTACAATAATGAGAATTGAGAATCACTAAGAAATTCTGAAAAACAAACTCAAAACTAAGGCATATTCACTGTTAAATTCAACATGAAATAAAAATGGGTGTATATTATCCCCCCTTATCTTCATACAAAAAACTTTACCCTTTGAAACATTAAATTATAGAAGTAAAATGGGATGTGAACAGTTTCTTGTTGTCTTTACAGATGTTAAGGAGCCCTCAATATATTTTTAAGGGACAAAAAGTGAACTTGATCTTTGAAATGTCTCCCCTTGTCATGTGTTGTCCCCAGTGAATCCTCCTCAGCCAGAGGTGCAGACTCTCTCCACGGTGAGTGTGTCGGAGTCGAGCAGCAGGAGTGTGCGTGTGAGCTGGGCTCCACTGCTCCCTCACCTCATACAGGACTATCAGGTGGAGTATTCAGCTCTTCCTTCAGGCCCGCTCCGGGTCACCAGCGTCAGTAACAGGCAGGACTCTACCGTCCTGACCGACCTCCAGCCCGACACACAGTACCTGCTCACCGTGAGCGCCAGACAGTCCAACGGCAAAGAGAGAGCCATGTCGGTTAGAGCCTGTACACAGGAAGGTAAGGACCAACCGATCTCGATGCACGCCTTTATAAGTGCACTTACCTTTTCCAGTGAAATGACACTTAGGGTGTGTTCACACTTGGCATGTTTGATTCGATTACAACAAACTATGGTGAGATTGCTCGGTGCTGGGATAATGCGTATCCTACATATGATGGTATTTTGTCCAGCTGAGAACTCGTGAAGAGCTTATGAAATAATTATGTAAAGGAGTCAAAACAGCGGCAGGAATCCCTCCGACACACACACAAAGATCCGCTGCGAGGAGACGCTGGTTCTGATGCCTGTACCGACCTGATGGGCAACATGATGAGAAAAAACAGGTGTGCGTGAGCATTCTGGGTCGCATCTCGTGACATCACATCCTGTTTTGTAGTTCATTTGCATGTCTTTGGTCCGTGTTGCGTTCATATTTCATTTGAATGTGGGTTGAGACCCATCTTTTCAGCATTCTTGGTCCAATTGTTTGATTCACATCATGGTTCGGATGGCAGCGTTCACACTTATTCAAATGAACCACACTAACAGAGCAATAGCACCAGAGTTCATTTTAATTAAACTAAACCCGACAAGTGTGAACTCACCCTTAGTGTGTTTCATTCGATGTGAACGCTGCCATCCGAACCCTGGTGTGAACCAAACAAGTGGACCAAGAACGCAGAAAAGATGGGTCTCAGTCCACATTCAAATCAAATATGAACGCAACACGGACCAAAGACATGCGAAAGAATTAAAAACAGGATGTGATGTCACAAGGTGCGACCCTAAAAAGGACAGAATGCTCACGCACTCCTGTTTTTTCCTGTTATAGTTTCCCATTTACAGTTCAGTACAGTTGAAGGAACTGGTCTTCGTTTGTGTGTGTGACGGAGGGATTCCTGCTGCCGTTTTGACTCCTTCACAAATTTTCTAAGCTCTTCAAAAGTTCTCAGCTCCATCAAACTGTATGTTGCGACGCACATACAGCGAGCGCATTTAGCCCGGGACACACCATTGTTTTAGATGTTCGACAAGTTCCTTCGCAAAATATATATATACTGACAGTATGAACACTAAGCAAATCAGGTCCGGATCCGGATTTAAAAGAACCAAGACAACCGAACTACAAGTGTGAACACACCCTTATTGTCATGTCATTTAATTAGGAGCATCTGGAATAGTGTTGGAATTCCTCTTTCCTGTTATTATCCTTCCCACATCCCCTCACCTTGCTCTGAATCCCAGCAAGAAACGGGAAGCTTGACCTTTCTCCCTCTTTCTGTCAGTGCTGCCGGCTCTCTCGGATCTGCAGCTGACCACAGTGGGCAATGAGTCAGTGCAGCTCCGGTGGAAGGGGAGTTTCGACGGCCTGCGCGGTTACTGGGTCACATGGGAGCGCGGTCAGAGCCAGCACTCCACCCTGTATTTACCACCCAACCGGCTGTCCACCACCCTCACCCACGTGCCCTCCAGAGCCCGCGTCTGCGTGTCCCCGGTGTACCGGACGGCCCGTGGGGAGGGGCTCTGCTGCACTGCGTGAAAGGCTCCGGTGAGACCCCTGTCTGGGAAACATGGGGATTATGGGTCATTTTATGATATGAAAAAAGTCTGTAAAGCCTGGCATATGGCATAATATAGTCTGAAAAATCACACTGTTGGAAATGGAACAGTTTGTTGAACCTTTAGAGGAAAAACAATATATATATATATCATATGCGATCATATTTGAAAACATCAGGATTTTGTGGCTCATATATGAAAACATAGATATAATATAACAATAAGATAACATAGAGCTCACACTCAGAACAGAGGCCGAAATTCATGTTATTTGGTGCAGTTGCTGCTATTGATATGTAAAAAAAGTAAGAAAATTCGGTTGCACTTTATTTATTTTTTACAGTAGGCTATGTGGACTAACAGTTTACTTAGCTAAGAACATACAGTATGGAACTTTTGAAACTTTTCTCAGCTTTTGTTCAAAATTTTGCTTTTTTTATTTATAAAACCTAACCCACATTCAAGTGTTGATTAAATTAAAAGAATGCATGAATCTAGAATAAAACACGTTTGTTTAAAAGTAGAGGCTCTGTTCTTTCTTTTGACATATTGTATGTTCTGATATTCATACAACAAAATATTCTAGGGTCATGAAAGTTTTGTGATTTTTTTTTTTAATGCTGGCAGGGAAAGAGTTAAGTGCTTAGTTTTATGAATACAGCTCTGTAGTTTTTATTTTGGGGCAAAACATACAAAGCAATACAATGATGATTGAGTGATGAACAAATAAACCTTCCTCAAAAGCCTGATGGATCATGTTTGATTTTAAAATATGATATATTGATAACCATAAGTTGCTTCAGTCCAGTAAGTGTTCAAAATTAAATATTTCTTACAATAGCTATTTTTATGTTTAAAAAGTATGAATTATCAATCAGAAAACAGAAGGCATGTAGTAGATTGTTTTTTTTAGCAAATTTTGGATCATGTTGATAATTTAGAGGCCTCAGAAATTTGCATATCAAATATGATACAGCAGGATGTATAGGGTTAAAAGTAAAGTAATTTTACCTAACAGAATCGTATGATATAATATTACAGAAATACATTGGTTGGACAAACAAAAGGCAAAATGTTAAGCTCTTTACACTGCAAACACTTTTAAACACACATTTATTATAATAACAACGGCACCTTTTGATTGTTTTTCTACACAGTTGCGTTGACCTGGAACCGTGGATCATCCGTTCTGCCAAACACGAAAGATGGAGGGATGAACAACACCAAAATCTTCCCACAAATGGACAGATGGGAGGACAGGGCAGTCCAGGACTCTGTTGGAAAACTCATCACCCATAGATGGTGATCTTTAAACACAGCAACACAACATGCACTGACACACAAACCCCAAACGACACTTATAATACAGAGACTAAAGGACTCTGAGCTCAAAAGGGACTTTTAAAGGAATGTTTCGGGTTCAATACAAGTTCAGCACTATTGGCCACATCTCTGTGGCTCGCTGCATATGACCGCAGATGATTTTGACTCATTCCTTAATTTGTAAACAAGCAAAATTCACATTTACAGTAATGCACTTACAGTAGTAGTTTGTAGTATCCTCGCGCATATTGAGAGAAAGTGACAGGGTTAAGTGACTTATGATCATTGATTATAACTTTGACTATAATAGGCTAAATTAACCATTTTATCATGTGGCTATACTTTCCAAACTGTGCATTTTAACATTTATGTGCTATGTCATGAACCCATGATATTCCTTTAAGTTGCTAGAATGTTTATGCATTAGAAATTCAAGTTTTTATTAAGAGTTATATCACCGAAGCAATATTTTGTAAATATCCTACTAACGCTTTTTGAGTTATATTTATCAGAGACATAGTTGGTTAGTGTATTTTTGTTTTTAGATTCCTCCATACGGTTTTAAAAAAAGGGAACAATAAGGCACTATTAGGGGGAATCTGAAAGAACTCCATCACTGGTTTTTCTTTAAGGTCAATGCAAATATTGAAACCCTGCTTAACTTACACGTTACCATAGCGGCAGAATCTCACAGCGGTGAAACACTGAAAATCTGGCATGGATCTTAATCACTGTGGCTAAAGTATTAAGACTTTGCAGATGTTGGTTGCAGATGTTTTGTGGTTCAAAAGGGCCATGATTGGTTTGTTTGAAGAATAGTGACTCTTTCAGTGGGTCAAGCTTTTCCCTGTGCATGCATACTGTAGATTAGATTGATCATTTATTAATTATTTTCTCTGTGGTTGTGTCTTAACAGGCAAACATAAGTTCGCAGGCTGGATCATGGTCTTAAAATAGTGTTTACAGACACATCATTTTGTTCTGACTTAATGATGTGAATAATTTTCTACATCATATTCATCAAGACATAAAAAGGAAAACCATTTTCGTCCCCGATTTCAGGGTCATTCTGCAAGAATTTGTAGTCTATTTCTATAGCTACTCAAAAAATTCAGCATCTGATATTTTGTGTCTTTGTTTGTTGCATCATAATGGCAGGTCAAGCTTTATGTATTATGAAAAGGTGCTTGTTCATTCCCAGCTTGGCTGCACGTCTTACACATCACTGTTTTTAAAATGTTTTCAGTTATTAAATAAAAAAAGGCCTGATTTTAATCCATGTCTGCTTTTCTTTCTAAACCTATGTAATAAAGTCATTATTTATACTTTAAGAAAGTTATATTTTATTTCCTAAAAAAAAGAAATAGATATAATATTTATATTAGCTACTAATATTTTTGCATAAAGAAAATTAAGCCTGTTATTCGCCATTAGCATTTTCCCGTTTTATTATTATTTGTACGACAGTAAAGCACATTTCCATCTAAATTAATGCAATGTTTTTACAGTTTTCTTTTTCATTAGATTTATGATGTTATAGTAAAAAAAAGACGTATACATTCTTAAATTAAATTGATAATTTTACGTTAAAGAGATGATAAAAGTACTTGTCATAAAAATGCAAAAACTCTAAATAGTGCTACATAGCATCTTCTTTAAGCAAAATATAATTTATATTTTGAGGTGAAATGTGAGATCCTGAAATTCACCCTTGTCGTGAATAAAATTTTAATTCTACACAATTTAAATCCCATTTGAAAAGTTTATTCATAGGATTTTCACTGCAGAATATGAAGTCACCCAATTGTCTGAAAATGAAACGCTCGATTTTAAACCATGATTATTTGAATGCTCTATTCTTAAGTAGCTTTCAAAAACTGAAAGTAGGGGCAGAACTGAACGTTTTTTAAACAAATGAATCAAAAATACCCCAATAGGTTTAAATAGTGGTCCATCATTAATCTTATACTCTTTCTCCTCTCAATATTTCAGATCCCTTTCCAAGTGTTCTTTAGCTGAGCTCCGATGGGTCAGCTGACATTAATGAGGGTTAATTAATCTATGTTCGGTACAAAAATTCAACCGCCAACAATCTCAAGCACAGCGTACAGCTCCACGTATCTCAATGCCATCTTCATGCTAAAGAAACACGCGCTCAAACACACAACACAGTTCCTGTACGCTTAAACTATTAAAGTTTCTGGTTCATTACACAGTGTTCATTTTTGCTCTAGATGCTCAGGGTGTTGAGCGCTGGAACAAGAGTGACGGCTTCAGGTCCGTTCTGATTCTGGTCATGTGACCCTTTGCCCTGTAAAACCTTCTGTTTATGTCTCTCCTCTTGCCGTTTCTTCTTTTCTAGACGCTGTTGCTCTTTCCTTTGTTTATTAGAGAGCTAAAAAGGATAAAAATACACAAATACCTTATTATTTTCATCTGAGAATCTCCAATATTACATTTTTCTCATTCAAAACAATCCGAGTTACCTTGGGTTTATGTGAGATGCTGCCCTCTGTTGGCGATATGATTTCCCTACATTCAGCCTGCATGCCTTGACATAAAGGGCGTGTCCCTGAAGCCGAATCTCTCTGTGATGATTGGCTATTCTGTTCCGACTCCAGCCAATCACTGAGGCACATCTGTGATGTGTCATTTGATTGACTTAGATTGTCTGATTGACCTGCGGACACAAAATAGTGGTGAGAGCATGTTGGGAATAAAGGGAAACAGAATTAAAACAGTGAATTAAAAATGGACCGACTGTCGGCACAGAGATCGCTCAAGATCAGCTCTTCCTCTTCAGAGACAGAGCGCGAGGGAGAGGCACCTCTCGAATTATCCTTCTGACCCTCTCCAAAGCGTCTGGAATTATTCAGACTCTATCGAAAGAAAAGATGAGAAAGTCACATGATAAGAGCTTAGTAAATCATAACGAGGGTCACCTACATACATATACTTGGATCAAAAGTTTGTGTTTTTTTTAAAGAAGTCTCTTCTGCTCACATTTTCACTCTTCTGCATTTCTTTGATTAAAAAAATACAGTAATGTTGTGAAATATTTGTTTTCTATTTTTATACAATTAAAAATGTAATTTATTCCTCTGATCAAAGCGGTTTCGGCATCATTACTCCAGTCTTCAGTGTCACGTGATCCTAATATGATGATTTGATGATCAAGAAACAATTTCTAATCATTTTAATAAAAAAATAATTCAGGTTATTTTTATGATTAGAAAGTATAAAGGAACATCATTTATTTGAGAAAGAAATATTTTGAGATAGAAATCTTACTGTAACTTTTGATCAATTTAATATGTCCTTGCTGAAGAAAAATACTCATATCGTTCCAAAAAAACCTGACCCCACATTTCTGAATAGTAACAACAACAAAATGTCCATATTTATATGATGATTTGATGCTCAAGAAATATTTATCATTATTATCAGTGTTGAAAACAGTTATTAAAATTTTGATTTCAGGATTCTTTGATGTATAGAAAGTTCAAAAGAACAGCATTTATCTGAAATAGAAAGCTTTTGTAACATTAAACACAACCGTTCAAAAGTTTGGGGTCTATAAGAATTTATTTTATTTTTTGGGGGAAATAAAAAAAAAATCAATACTTTTATTCATCAAGGATTAATTAAATTGATCATAAGTTACAGTACGTATAAGACAACATTTATAATGTTACAAAAGATTCTATTTCAAATAAATGCTGATCTTTTTAACTTTCTATTCATCAAAGAATCCTGAAAAAAAATGTGTACACAACTGTTTTCAACATTGATAATACAAAATGTTTCTTGAGCAGCAAATCATCATATTGCAATGATTTCTGAAGGATTATGTGACAATGAAAACTGGAGTAATGATGCTGAAAATTCAGCTTTGATCACAGGAATAAATTACATTTTAAAATATATTAAAAAAGTAAACAGTTATTTTAAATGGTCATAATATTTCACTATATTACATTGTTTTTGTATTTTGAATAAAATAAATACAGCCTTGGTGAGCATAAGAGACTTCTTTTAAAAACATGAAAAATCGTGCCGATCAAAAACTTTTGAATGGCAGTGTATGTGACTGATGTATGTTTAGCAGACAGACCTCTATACGTAGATGTGCTGGACTCTCCGAGTTGTCTCCAATCTTTCGGACGCTGTCATAATGGTCTCCATAGCGATATGCAATGTGTAACTCACGGCATGACGGCTTCTCTGTACCATTTATCTAAATGGCAAGGAAAAAAATAATTAATAACAAAACACTTTAGAATTACAAGAATCAAATACATTAATACTCCCTTACCTCCCACAATGGAGCGTTCAGCTGATGAATAACCACTTTCAACTGTTGGCTGCGAGCGAAGGCCACGATGGCGTCGTTACCGGCAAACATGCCCGGCTGGGAGAGGTTAGACACTGAGAGAGAAAAAAAATCACAAGGATTTCTTTAATGACATTTCCTGCAGGAATTCACTAGCCTGACAAGCCAGAACCACACAAGATGTTGGGTCTGGGAACACACCATTGGCAGGGCTCAATCCGAGGGGGGGGATAAACGGTTGTCTTTCAAATTCCCTCTGCAAGCAATAGGCTAGCGCTACAACCAACCAGAGCAACGACGAAAGAGACGTAGTCAGAGTGATTGGCCTGACTAGAGTTTGGTTTTCCAGCTAGCAAGCCAATGGAGAGTTGCTAGACGACACTGGCTGCAAGATAAAATTTGCTGCCGCTAAGGTGCGTCTAGATTTCTAGGCTAGGAATTCACTGGAATAGCTGGATAACACACCACTCACATTTAGTATATACATATATATATATATATATATTATATATATATATATATATATATATATATATATAGTTATAACTTGATTTATTTTTTATTTTAACTTTTTTTTTTACATTTTTGTATCATCAATACAGTGTTACAATTGTGAGAAATATATTTAATATTTTCCATTTCTGTCAGTTTTATTTGTTTTAATTAGATCTAAATTTAAAAGAATAGTCCAAACAACTATAATGATAACAGCGCAGAGGAATGATATCATTTTCTTTTTTTCAAGCTGAAAAAGTTAAGATCTCTATGAACTTTTTGAAGCGTAAAAGTGTTGTAGTTGCAAAGCTGTCAACGGACGGACAGAAACTTTCAGATTTCAATGAAAAGATCTTCATTTGTGTTCCAAAGATGAACGAAAGATGAACAGGTTTAGAACAACATTAGGGAGAGTAATTAATGACAGAATTTTTGGGTAAACTAAACTATCCCTTTAACATTTTTTTATTTTTTCAATTAACGTAAATGTATTTAAATAGTTTAAAAGTTATTTTTCCAAAGTTTAAACCATAAGTATGAGCAATATTGATAGTGATGCTTGACTAAGCAAACGATTAGTCACGATTAACAGTAATTTCTGAAGTTAATGTTAGTTGGAATGTAATCTGATTATTTTAGTCCAGTTTATTTTGACCAGAAGAGGATTTATTGCAACAGACACACACACTTTAGAGACTTCTCTTACAATGCTGTGTGAACGGCACCTCATCTTCAACGAAGGGCTCGAAGTCCTGCCTGTGCGTCGTCATGTACTGTACCGTCTCCTGCCGCAGATGCAGGTGACCCCGCGAATGTCCCTCCAGCTGATCTCCAAGAGCCCGGAACAAACAGTTACTGCGGGACAACATGAGAAACAGAAGCCTGACTCCTTAAAGAACCATACGTTGTCATCACATTGGTCCTGTGACAAAAGCCCACACATACCCGTCTCCAGGCACCTCTCGGAGTTTGAGACCCAGAGCCTGAAGCTGGTTGGAGAAGCTGACAAACTCCTCTCCATCTTCCCCTCCTGGAGGTCTGTTCTTTTTGTCTTTGGCCAGAGCCCGACGGGCCGCCCGCTCGTCTCTCTTCCTCTCTAATTCATACTTCCTGTTTCCCTTTATGGGCTTTCCTGACTGTTTCCTTGACATGATGATGGGCTGTATTATACAGTCAGTGATGATGCAGCCGTTTATCTATCACACACGCAAGACATAAAACACATCATTAAAATCACAACATCAGCTATGACAAGGGGAAGTGCTTAAAATGAACACTCAATATGACACAATCGAATATACACAGCATTACTTTTTCCGCGAATAACAATTTAATAATAATTAATAATAAATGAATATATGATTACATACAAAAGGTTTAAATGTGTGGTGGCTATAACCAAAATAACTTAAAAATAGTGCTGTCAAATCACACAGTAACAATAGTAATTTGCTTATTTGATTAATTATTATGTTTTTAAATTAATATAATTTTCTTATTTCCCAGGTATGGAGGAGATTCACGCTATGGATGACTGATGGTATCATGTGATGTCATATCATAAGTATGTCCTCGTGTCGAATGCAGAGATCAGAAGTGTTGTGGTGTGGTGTGGTGTGGTGTGTTGTTGTGTTGTTGTGTTGTTGTGTTGTGTTGTGGTGGTGTGTTGTGTTGTGTTGTGTTGTGGTGTGTTGTGTTGTGTAGCGGTGGTGTGTGTTGTGTTTTGTTGTGTTGTGGTGTGGTGGTGTGTGTTGGTTGGGGTGTGTTGTGTTGAGGTGTGGTTGTGTTGTGGTGGTGTTGTGTTGTGTAGTGGTGGTGTGTGTTGTGTTTTGTTGTGTTGTGTTGTGGTGTGGTGGTTTGGTGTTGTGGTGGTGTTGTGGTGTGTTGTGTTGTGTAGTGGTGGTGTGTGTTGTGTTTTGTTGTGTTGTGTTGTGGTGTGGTGGTGTGTGTTGGTTGTGGTGTTGTGTTGTGTTGTGTTGAGGTGTGGTTGTGTTGGGGTTGTGTTGTGTTGTGGTGGTGTGTGGTGTGTGTTGTGTTGTGGTGGTGTGTGTTGTGTTGTGTTGTGGTGGTGTGTGGTGTGGTGTGTGTTGTGTTGTGGTGGTGTGTGTTGTGTTGTGTTGTGTTGTGGTGGTGTGTGTTGTGTTGTGTTGTGTTGTGGTGGTGTGTGGTGTGTGTTGTGTTGTGGTGGTGTGTGTTGTGTTGTGTATATATTTTTTTCTCACGGTAATGTCATTAACAGTGGATTTGTGTAGTGTTGTGCTTATGGATTTAACGTTACTCACCTAAACACACTGAAGCCAATGAATCATGTTTGCAGATGTTAAATGTTTGTTTGCGGTCTGTCTCTATGAAGGAATTAAAATTGAGTAATGAATCCAACAAGAACAAGTTCAGAGTCATGTACTGCAGATATCAGACAGAGAGTGGTAAGAGAACAACAGCGTGATGTGTCAGAAATGTCGCGTAATAAACAGTTTCTCTCATCTTTGGCAGTGATTAAACGACAGAATGAGAATGTTTCTTTAAGATAAAAGACATTAAAAGTTTGTCTTACAACTCTACTCACGTTATTTGCTTGACAATAAGAAACACGATCACTGCACAACAATTTGTCCGGTAAATCTGCGTTAACTCTGCTAACGTTACTCTGATTGAGCTGTCCAGGGTTTGTTTACTTCCTAAAGAGTGTCCGGGCCTCATTTCCGGTTCCGGCTTTGCTTTCAAAATAAAGGCACGACCGAGGCAAATCATTAAAAAAAGACATGTCTTAATTTAGATTATTTCTTTTAAAAATGACAAGAATTAGAATAAATGTTGTTTTTATTATTGTTGGTGGTGTTGTTTGAGTATATTATTTGTGTGAGAAAAAACACACAAAAATGTTTTTCTCACACAAATAGTTTTTTGGATTATGAGTTTTTGGATTATGATTTCTGAATCTTAGTCTATCCATAATATTAATGGTAATAAGTTTAATACTCTTGATTGCTGATCATTCACTCAGCACATGTGGATTAAAACTAAATCCTATATGTAGTAAAACTTGTTACATGATTTATGTATAATGAGTGGTTCCCTAAATTATTACAGGACGTTTGCAGGTCAAGAAGTTTCATGAACGCAAACATCCGACGCTCGCGGTTGTCTTTCATGTCTTGCGCTTGCGCTTGCGCTTGCACGGACGAATTCACACAACATTATGCAAAAATACCCGTCTTGGCGAGTATCCTAGTAGACATTGTCGATTATTTCTCAAGTGAACGTTGACAGTATATTCATATTGGACCTGTGCATTCGGTCTTAAAGGGGCAGCAGCCTAATAAACCTATCTATATAGAGAGATGATTATGCAGTGATATTTCAAATTTGATTACTTTGTTCTATTGTATTTATTTGTATCTAAATACGAATGTGAGAATTGTGATATTTCACTAGTATCTAAACATTTGCACCACTGACACAATCTTCAGCAATGAGCCCTGCTGGACAAGCTCTAAATATGGCTGCATGTGCTATTAAATTATAGAAAAATATGATAGAGCAATGGAATGAACAGTGAAAGTAACTGAAACTAATACAATACATTTTACTAGGCTTAATTAAGCATGAAAATAACTGAAGGAAATATATATATTTCCTTAACAAATTAAGCCAACTAGGCTATAGCCAAATTAAGCCAAATTGATTCATACTCTTTTGGGTTCTACCCAATACATTCAAAAATGACAAATGCAGTAAAAATACAGGTATCGGTACACGGTATCGGCAAGTACTGACAATGAAAGTATCAGTATCGGACTCGTTCTGGAAAAATTGGTATCAGTGCATCCATAAAAATAATAATAAGTTTAAAAAGGTGTCCTACATAGACAAGAAATTGTCTTTCTTTTTTAGTGTATTTGTACCATATTTTAATTACCATCACTTGACATTATTTCATTAATTTTTTGCTTGAAAGAAACCATTTTTAGAGCGAACAGAGAAGATTAATTTATCCGATTTCCCTTCTTATGCATATGCAATAAGAAGATTCGATGACTAGATGAATAGATTCGATGACTCGCTTGCTTTAGTCCTCATTTGTAAGTCGCTTTGATATAAGCGTCTGCTAAATGACTAAATGTAAATGTAATGCAAGCATGTTTATGTAATAATAAATGAATTAATTCCACAAAAAGCACAACTGAGAAAATACTCTTATTATGACATTAACAACATAACAGTTCGGTTGAAACGTTATTTGATGCAGAATCTTACAGTACCACAGAGTGATGCAGAGATTGAGCAAATGTGAATTTATTTTATGGCAGTAAAAGTTAGCACACTCTACACATGACTTTTATACATCCTTTATAAATAGTACTCTGACTTCTCTCACCTTCTTACTCAACCCACGAATATTCATATTAGTTGTTTAAACTTGTTTCTGTCATCATTGTTATTGTTATTTTTTTTTTTTTTATTTTTTTTTTATTTTTTTCATTGTTGTAACTACTGTTGTTGCTGTTTTTTGCTCTTACCGTTATGATCACCACTGCCATCATCATTGTCGTTTATTATTATTATTAATATTATTATTATTATTATCATCATCAATATTGCCATTGTCAATGCTGTTTTAGAATTAGATATCATTGTCATCACTAGTGCAATAACTTCCCCCTTATCTCTTCATGGGTTTTTAATGCACCACAACATAGAATAAAAAAAAATAAAATAAAAAAAAAAAAGAAGGATTAAGGATATATGGAAAAACCTCACAAACACCAAGGCAGGCTAGACAGGCGAGAAGTGGTTTCAACGGGACAGCATCTCTGTCCCAATTTGAGACACTCTCGCACTGTACTCCCTATTTTAATGCACCTTAGACATTGCACATAACACACATAACACAAAAAAAAAAATAATTAAAAATTAAAAAAAAAATAGGAAAAGATATGGACTGATGAGATGAGGGGGAAGGTTATATTATATTATCTTATATTATATTATCTTATTATGTCGTATTTTATGCAGGATTGACAATGGCAATTATTACATAGGAGGAAGGATGGAAGTAAAAAATCTACCAACACAATATTGGCAATATGGTGGTAGTGGGAAGTGGGATGGTGATGGTAATAACAATGGTAATACATAATAAACGGTTACTTTGTTTACGCATACACACACATACACATAACCACACTCACACCCGCACACATACACACTTAAACACTTAAATCACTCTTGTCACTGCTGGAAGTATGGATTTACAAGATTGCTCACTACTGCACTATGTTGGTTTGTTTGTATGTATGCCTGATTGTTAAATAAAAAAAAAAAAAAAAAAAAAAAAAAAAAAAAAAAAAAAAAAAAAAATAAATAGTTATCTTCTGATAAAAAAAAATCATTACACCATCTGAACAGACATACGTAACAGTCGTAAACTTTCAAGTCGTTTCCCTCTCCGTGCTGCTCTGCAGCTCTCAGTCACTAACTGGGTCCATACGGTTCCTCATGACGGGTCAGTGCACAAGCAGAACTTCATTTTGCCTCAGCTTTTGTCATGTAGGCATAAACAGCAGCAGGGCACAAGCATTATGAAGCATGAGCTCTGAAACTCATCCGCCTCTGTCTGGTCATGGGCAGTTCCTTAGCCTTGGCCTCCATCGCAGCATCCATTTCATCATCTTCAGGGATGATGGTTTGTGGCTCCTGGACCTGTTCTTTTTCTGTTATGATCTCATGGACCTTTAGCATCCCAAAATCCGGCTCCTCGTTGTCAGGGAAGAGGGAAGCGGCAACCTGTACTACACCGCTCACCATTCCCAGGACAGCGAACGTGCCGCCCACTAGGTAGACCTTCAGGCAGCCTTTGGAGGGACCGGACCTCAGCATCTCCTTGGCAAAAGGGATGATCTCATGAATGTCCATTCTCAGTTGTGTTACTTCTGTGAAAGGAAACAAGAGCGTCAAAATGAAAATACAATAAAATCAACTGAATTGCATTGATAAGTAGCCTACTTGCTGGTATTAAGGCTTATCTTGAAATCACGCTGTTTGCAAAACAGTTTATTTTCATATCTCATGAAATAAACTCAAAATTGTACATGGTGCCCAGGAATATGCATTAAAGGGATAGTTCACTCCAAAAAATGAAAATTTTGTCATCATTTACTCACCCTCAAGTTGTTCTAAACCTGTATGGCTTTATGTCTTCTGTTGAACACAGAAGAAGATTTTTTTGAGGAATGTCGGAATGGAGCCCATTGACTTCCATTGCATAAGTCAATGGGGTTGAATAAAGGATATTCTTCAAATGATCTTCTTTTGTGTTTAGCAGAAGAAAGAAATCCATTGAGGTTTGGAACAACTTGAGGGTCAGTAAATGATGACAGAATTTATTTTTTTGGGTGAACTATCCTTTTAAGAAAATTAGGCCTAACCCTAACCCTAACTTTTAAGGCCTGAAAGCAACGTTTGGTAACTCTTTACAATAAGGTTCCATTAGTTAAGGTTAGTTGATGCCTGAACTATTATTAATTACCGATGAGCAATACATCACGTACAGTACTTAATCTTTGTCAACGTGAATTAACAAAAATACAACTTAATTCATGTTAGTTCATGTTAATAATGTTAAGATACAATGTTTGATTTTAACATTAACGAATAAATGCTATAGAAATACGTTTCATTGTTAGTTCATGTTAAGTTATATAGTTAATTAATGTTAACAAATGAAACCTTATTGTAAAGTGTTACCCAACATTTTAAGTTTTGCATATTGAATATGAATTTACAGAAAAAATATGTATATTTCATTATTTGGGCTATACCAAATTAATAAAATCTTTTTTTTTCCATTTATTACTTTGATTATATAAGCTACTGCCACCCACCTTAAAACAGATTATAAAGATTATTAATCAAACAATTATCAAGTAAATTTACCATTAACTATAAGGTAAACATCAAAATAAAGAAGGTGCACGTGTCAGATACAAAACCCCATCATTGTAACACATGACACTAAAATAATCCAATAAACTCTAATTTAGCAACTTCAGATGAGACAAAAAATGTATGTAACTGATAAGAAAAAAAATAAAAAGAAACAATTATTTCAATGAAAACCATCATATATGAGCTTTCTAAAAACTGTAAGCTTTTCACTGTAGTGCACCGTAAAAACAGATATAGGTAGATATTTATAAAAAATACTTACTTGCAAGACGTAGAAGAACCCGTTTAGGTGATAACTCCTTATGCTCAGAGTTTCAGTGGGTGCTGCAGGAACAGATGCTCTGCCTATTTAAGCCCAGTGGGCAAAGGTCGACGCCCACAATGCATGAATATTCATGAGGCTGGAAAGCAGATGCAACTTTTGTCCAAGTTGCTTCATGTGAGCGGTGAGTGACTCAGGGTCTGCTGGCCAGATGATGAACCCAAGTTACACAAAGACAGTGGAAGAAACCTGTGTGCTGGTGGTCACGTGAAAACGCCATTAAAACGCACTCTACGTGAGGAGTGTGTGTAAACAAACTGAAGAGGTTTATTAGTACAGGGAACTTGGTGATTCAGCTACAGATTCAGAGTTCACAGATACGTTTTATAGTATTATGAGGAGCGGTAAAACACGTTACAGTGTGATGTTTAACAACAAATAGGCTTATCCAGATGAAGGCAGATGATATGAGACGTAAACACAGACATGTGAGGAATAGGTCTATAAGCAAAAACATAAGCAAAAGGTCTAAAAGCATTCAATCATGTACAGTGCTGTAGTGGTACCATGGTACTTTTATTGTTCGAAGGTTTTTGAAAAAAGTCTCCTATGCTCACCAACACTGAGAAATATTACAGTTTGAAAGAATTGTTTTCTATTTAAAATATTTTAATTTATGTAATGCAAAGCAGAATTTTCAGCTTCAGTGTCACATGATCCTTCGGAAATCCTTCTAATATGCTGCTTTGCTGCTCAAGAAACATTATTTCATGTGACCCTGAAGGCTAAGGTAATGGATTCAGGATACTTTAAAGAATAATGGTATCACCATGGTATATGTCCAAAAAGAACAGTATTTCCAGCATACAAAGTGCAAATAAAAATAGTAATACTGTACAAAAAAAAAGAAAAAAAAAAGAAAAGAACATAAGATGCATTAGAAATGTTCTGTCAGAAAACTATAATGGTAAGGTAAATACTGTTTGTTGTTTTAAGACAGGAAATTAGACTATGATAAGAGACGCCACATCATTTGCTTTGAAGACCTTTACTCCACTGCCCTCTGTTCATGCTCTTATATTAACAAGCCTGATGAATAAGAGAAACAATAATATAATGCAAACGTAAATGCTTAAAAAAAACAAAATTGTTTTTCAAATAAAAAATGAACTGCTCAATTTATTACAATTAATTTAATAATATTTGGTAACACTTTATTTCACAACACTTTATGTTACATGTACTTACCATAGTAATAACAGTAAATTAGGCATAATAACATGCAACTAACTATAGTAAGTACATGTTAATTAATATTACTCCTTACTTAAATGTATAATTATATTGTAACAATGACACACTAAAAGTGTGTAATCTAAATTCTAAAAAAAATTATTTTTGTATTCTCTTTATTTTTAATTTTATTTTTTAAATTAACATTATTGCGTTGCAACAGTATGATGCTCTATTTATGAAGTTTAAAGGGGAATTGCTTTAAAACAAATGTCTAAGCAATTATCAGTACTTTTTGTGCTGTAGTAAGTTATCGATAGTTCAAAAGCAGAACACACTGTACCATTAATGCCAATAATCATTTAAGATACTGCAATATCTTTTTCTTCAATAACAGGTTATAAACATTGCATCAATGATTTTGCATTAAGATGGAGTTTTTAAACAGTAAACATGCTGACCTTTCACTTTTAGTAATATCCCAACTCAAGCACATCCTTAAAATGGAGTAAGAATCATCAGTGCTGTGGCTCTCATGAGGCTGCTTGCATGAGGGGAGAAGGCAGATGAATGTTGGGTAATGGACTCACTGTAGACCTGCAGCCGCATCAGACACTTTTGACCCGTTTGGCTCGGATATGTGCCATGCTCTCTTCCCTAGATGCACAGACAGTGTTGGGAAACCACGTTCAACACGCGCAGATTGTGCTGGAGCAGCAGACGTGACAGTTCACACTGTAACATGGGAAGAAACTCATTTCTGTCACAAGTGTTTGGCATGGTAATGGATATGACAACGTTGATATGTTTGGTCTTGGGGGAATAGATACACTGCCGATGTTGTTGCTGCTGCAGAGCAAGTACGGGACTTTCTACTGCCAATACACACTTACATAAGACATGCTGTGCAATATAGCATACATGAATTACCCGTAGCAGATCTATACAGGTGGAGCTGGGGAAGGTGGAGGATTTCTGAAAGCGCACTGCAACTGCCAAGGCAAATGCTGACCAAGTATTGAAGGTTGAGCAGCTCATTGGCTACTGATACAGCAGGAACCAATCAGCCGTGCCCTATAGAGAATGATGTGATTGTTAGCAGATTGAGTTAATGACTATCAGCCTCCACCATCTAGAGTTTCATGACAGAACTTTGTATTTAACAACAATAAGACTCAGAACAATGTCGACATATGCCAATTGCCAATGCTTACTTATGAGATTGTTTTAGTAGTTTGATGTCAATCTGCAAAGTGCAAAGCTAAATATAGGCTAAGTGAGCTGAACTGGGGCAGGGGAAAATGAGCACACACACACACACACACACACACACACACACACACACACACACACACACACACACACACACACACACACACACACACACACACACACACACACACACACACACACACACACACACACACACACACGCGTGTGCACACACACACACACACACACACACACACACACACACACACACACACACACACACGCGTGCACACACAAACACACACATACACACACACACACAGACGCACACTATCACACGCGGACACACACACACACACACACGACTATGCTCAAAAATGCTGTTTAATTAAACTTTTACAGTAAATGCACCTATGAAGCTCAAACATGCTGTTAGAGTGAATATTTTAAAATGCATATACCCCAAATTATTTGAATCAAACATTGAAACATGCCCTATAATGTAAAAAAAGCCAAACATTTACTTTTTATATTATTTACCACGTCTTCAGTAAACAGGTGGCAGTAAATGACAGTAAGACCAATCGTAATGTCAGCGGTGTCAGTGTGTCCTCATGCATTAGTACACACTCAGCAGAAAGATGACAGTGATGATAAATAAGTCTCATGCTAATCTGAGCTCAGGTGAGGGACCTGCATAACGTCTACAGGTCAGTCAGGAGTCCAGGTCACATGCTGTATTGAGGGCAGTCATTATTTGTTTACTGGGACCATCTAAAAGTTTCAATTATCACAATATTTGAATGTAATGTCAGTAAAGATAAGATGCATGTCAGCCTTAAAATAACAGGTTTTAAAGAGAACATATTTTAGGTGTTCAGCTTTTTATAGTGCGTAATATTGCTGTTTGAGCATGAAAAAGGTCTGCAAAGTTACAAAGTCACACTGAAATGCCTTGATTGTAGTCTTGAGTTTTCTTCCGGTAATGAACATCTCACAATATTCCTCATTTAAATATTTCCCGCCCAAGGACCTCGCAAATAAAGGGACGAGGCTTTGCAGGACGATATTGAAATTCACAGTTATGGTAAGGGGCGTACATTTCACAAACACAATCATAGCGATTGACCAATCACAACACACCCGTTTTTTTAAACATTCAAGCATGAAAATCTAATCTACTGTAGTAGACACTAAAAACAAATTTAAGACTTTGTGAAAGGACATAATATGGCCTATTTCATTAGATCTAAGCATGCAAAAAAGTACAAACATAAGACCAGTAAGAAAACTATAAGTGATAAAACTGAGGGTTTATTGGTAAAAATATTGCACAAAACTTTGACAGTATAGCAGCCTACACAAACATAAACTCTTTCTGTAGTTCAGAGGACATTATATTATAATCTCTTACAAGATAATTAGTCAAAACTCACAGTACAGTGTTTCTAACAGTGAAGTTCATATGTGTCACGTATAGTACTATAATAGTACTGCAATATAGTGCACGAAACAGGGGCTATAGTCTTACAATGGTGGTGGGAAAAGGCGTTAAATGATTTTAATCTGCTTTATTATGACAAAAATATATAATGAATAAACATACAATAATAATGTCTGCATTAGAAAAATAAACCACTCTAGATAAATTACCAAAAAACAACGACAACTATTTAACGGATAAATAGAAAGGCTGGAACTTCAGTTGGGTAGTTTCTTATTCCAGCGATGTACAATCTAATATCGATAGGTCCAGCTTACAGTGAAGCAAAAGTGTTTTACACATTATTGCACATTACAAACTAGCCATTCATTACAGAGAGTTTATGTACAAAAGCACAGAATTAATACTCCTCACACAAGCGTCCAGTAACACGGACCCCTGCTCCAAATGTTTTAATACAGAGACATTAATTGTCCTTGAAAATGTAAAAATGTTTCCTCGAGGGAAAATACAAAATTTGAGGTTCAGCACTTGAAGTGTAACTGTATCTGCTTTTACAGGGATACTGTGTCATGAGTGTGTGACAGGCTGTATTTGTGCTCTGTGAGCGTGTGTGTGTGTGTGCAGATATGGAGGCACTCCTCTGAACTTCAGTATTTCTGTGAAAGGTCACAGACCTGAAAGCCAGCACGAGAAAGTGAGGCATATACATATATATATATGCGTATACTGTATGTGTTATTAAACAATCAAGCTGTCAGCTTTACGTGTCAAAAATCACATAATTCCAAAGCAGCCAAATCACATGACAGAGCAAACGCCAGTCCGCAGGTTCGGCCCGCTTCGGTTGGAGTTTCTTTTTGCATACCTGAAGAATTTAAAGTACATAATTAGAGTTAATCAATCAATGGATAAAAACAAATTATGTTGCACATTTTTCTCCTTTTATATCCTGTTTCACTCAAAAATATTTCAGATTATAGAGGGGAAAAGGCAGTGTTGTTTTTGTACTGTTAATCTGCAATTATAGTATTTATTAATATATATTTTTTTGTATAAAATTCATGTTTTTTTTATTTCAATTTTAAGTTTCTGTTTAGCTTTAATTTTGTATTTTCTGTTTTAGTCATTTTAGTACTTAACATTATTTCAGTTAGTTGCAAAGGCAACATTTCTATTTTGTATAAATATCTAATATTTATATTTCATTTTATTTAAGCTCTATTTTAGGTTTAAAAAAAGTTTTTGTTTTAGTTAACATTAACAACACTGAAAATTGGTTATGAATAGCACATTAACTTTAAATCTGGTTCTTACAGCTTTTGGCAAACTCAAACACTCATGATATCCACTAATAATAAGTCAAGGTTTCTCGCACCGATTACATTGTCATTTAGTATTGCATGACCATTTTTCAGTTTTCGCCACTGTACCTTTAAGATGTAAATGAGCTCTATTATGATTGGCTAGCCTTCTCGAATGTGAAATGGGTAACTATGCTCACACTAGGGGGCCGTTTACATCACACTGTTATTAATTAAAAAAATGAACTTTTTACGCATTTTCACCATTCATTTACACGACAACTGCGTTTTGGGGGCCCCAAAAAACACAAACTTTTGAAATCAGGTTTCAAAGTACGTTATTGTCTCCATATTAACAACTAAAATGCGAATTTGCGAAAACGGTGTCTTCATGCGCATGCGTATTACACGTTCAGTTTATAAGCGAGTGTTTCTTTACAAAGTGTCGTCGCCATCTACTGGCCAGACACCGAAATACAGCGTTCGGTAACTCTTTGTTTTAAGGTGACGTAGTTACACATTACTACATGTGCTTTCTATAGTAATAACAGTAAATTATGCATAATTACAAGTAACTAACCCTAAACCAAACCCTAACCCTGACTCAAGAGTAAGTTCATGTAGTTAATTAATTTTACTCAGTACTTATTTGAGCAAGTACATTTTAACTACGTCACCTTAAAATAAAGTGTAACCCAGAGTTTTTAGTTATTTTTGCAGATCTGAGTGAATGAGGATCGTTTTGACAACGTTGGTGCCTGTGCGTGAAAAAAAAGCTAAGGAAACACTTTAGTACATCGTTGTACTTAGTTAGTCTCCCAGACTAGCTTAGGGTGGTTTAAGCATTTTGTTTTTCATCAGGTACAGTATGTAAACATAGGAGATCATATGTTAATATGCTCATGGTTGACAAGGTGGTTTCTGAATATTTTCATTGCTTAGTTGCAAGTTTGAGTGTTAGAGTTTTAGTAAAAATGATCAAACAAAGATCTGTTTTCCATGACATGACCTTTAAACACAAACACATACCCATTTAGATCAGCTGGCTCCGAGTGATACACATGTTTGCCCTTCTCTGCAATGGTTAGGGTCCCAACATGAGTGGTCTCGCTGTGACTGACCCGGATCGGGTGGTACTGACTCTTTGCCTCGGTGGAGCCGGACGGCACGTTCATCTGATGACTGGGCTCGTGGTCGTTTAGTTGCGGGGTCTCAGCGATCTGCTTCTTGCGGACGGATTCAGGTGTGGATGTGGCGATGACCTTGATCTCAGGCACAGTTGGCGGGATGTGTTTCAGACAGGCCTCAGAGTGGGCCAGCTGCAGCTTCTTCATCTGGCGAATGGCCACTGTAGCGTTGAAGGCTTGCTGGAGGGACGAGATCAGGATTTCAGATAGTCAGTATAGTGCAGGAAAGAACAAAAGCTAACAGACAGATTCAGTACCACATTTTTTAGTGCCTAATCTCACTTTGATTGTATCTTGAAACGTGAAGTAAAATGAAAAAGAAATCAATGTATTTTAACGGTGCACAAAAAAAATAAAAATAAATTCTGTGAACGATAGACCTGTGCGATCTACTATATACACATGCAGTTTACAAAATGAGAGTACTGTGTCCCATAATGCAGTGCACTTCCATTACCAGCGTGACATTTAAATGACTGTAAAATATGTAACGACTTCTCATTTGAAACAATATGAAAAACCATACCAGTATGCAGCACAGTATGCATTTAGCAGTGTGCTAAATATGCAAATATAATGTTTATGTTCGGAATTGGACACTGGTTTACTAACTAAATATTATAACTGTACTGTTATTCATGAGACCAGGCATTATAATATGCATAACAAGGCATAATTAAGGCATTACAATAATATTAGAATGCATTATACACACTGAAAAAAAGTCGCTGTTTGGATTTAATCAGGCAAATGTTTAAGGATCATTATTGCAGGGATTATTATATTTCTAGCATGTTATATGTTTGGCAACAGTTCTTCTAACACCATTTCACGAGTTGTTGTCAGCCTACACTTCACATAATAGGCCTGGGCTTCATTTAACAAACTATGATAGTTTCATCAAATGGTAAACAGTGTATCAATATAGACTAAATACAAGTGACTTGTATTCTATACTATACTCACCATTAATGCTAATTTTGGTGCTGGTTTTGTGCCGTGCTTTGTGGGCAATTAACATGCATTAGTTCAACGACGCAGATTCAGATCGCTTCATAAATGTAACTTCGTCCATCCTTGTAATTTTCAAACGGTTTATTTATAAATAACCGGAAAATTACCGCTCCACTTCACATTGTCCAATGAAATTTTAACTTGTTGTGCCAGATAACGACCAGTCGGTGTATTATACATGACAAACAGGCTTCAACGAATTATGTAATATTTTAAAATATGTGATAAGTGCATTTTAATTGAATAGACACACAACCTTTTATTATAGAAAAAAAAAGTTTGAGAAGGGCACTTTTGAGTAATTTTGAAATTTTATTTAAATTTTTGCTTGCTTTGGGATGTGCTGGAGGAGACTTTATAGAGTGCTGGACTCTTGCATTGTCAATACAAGATTTTGAGAACCTCTTGATATAAATGAATGTTGCAATATTATTTCCATCAAGAGGTGGATCAATTTCTGTTGCCAAACATATAACATGCTAGAAACATAGTAATCACTGCAATAATGACCCAATCATAGACTCTTAAGCATTTGTCTGTTTAAATCCAAACAGCGAATTTGTTTTTGGCCGGGAAGTATGTAAAGGCATGAAGTGTTTTCATAATATATTTTTCTAGGCCACTGATTTGATCACAAAAAAAAAAAAAAATAGCCAATTAAACCTTTAGATGTCTCTAAGCGTAAAACAACTAAAACTAACTAAAACTGGTCTGTTCCAGATATTCACAAAGGCAAGACGGATGACCAAATCAACGACTTCAATTGTGTAATCAGACCAGAGATCATCTGAAAAACCCAACTGAGACTAAACCACAGGAGACAAACGCCAACCAGAGTTATGAAACATGACTTTACCTTCCACTTGGACTTGGCAAAGTTTTTCTGGATCTGCTCACTGACGGAGTGGTAAATGTCCTGACTCCGGGCCGTCTTTCCTATAATCCTGCAGGTCAAAGCTGGATTTAAAACCAGAGCTGGTGGAAAACAGGAGGATCTTGTTTCCTCTTTTAACCAGACTTTAAGACAGTTTAGTCCAGTTTAATCTAACAACTGTGGATCTCATGTCTGATTCCTGCACTTCAATGAGATTATACGGAGAGCAAACAGAGATTTTTCATATCAAGTCAAGTTGGAGATATCAAAACAAACTCAATATTTCTCATCAAATTAAGAGAGAATTATCAGCGTTATTGTAATACAATCAATTTTTTAAAACATTTTAAATATTTTGAATTCTTTTTATATTATGCTTTCACACTTACATTTCATTTTAAGTTTTGGAAATTTTGCAATGTTTTTTGTAATTTTTATTAGTTTTTGTGTTTTTAATATTTCTATTTAGCTTAATTTTTTAAATTTTAGTTTATTTTTTTTATTTAAAACTTGTTTTATTTCAGTTAGTTGCCAAGTTTAAGTTTTTCATCCAATATACATATTTTATTTTATTTCTGCTTTATTTCAATTTCTGAAAAATATTTTTATAGTTTTAGTTAACAAACAACCCTGATCTGCGCTATACTTTCCATATTACTTTTATAGTTCTATACTCTGTGTCAAAAAAGGTTAAAAAAAACTTTTTTTTTTTTTTTTTATGAGACATATGAGAAAAATGTATACATAAATTAACCAGCAGATATTTGTTAAAGGGATAGTTCACCCAAAAATATAAAGAGATCATAAAGAGATAGTAAACCAAATATGAATTAAGTGGTTAAATCCAAGACTTCTGAAGAGACATGATTGCCTTATATTATGAACAGATTTATTTCAGGCTTTTATGTACATAAACATTGATCATCGAACATGCATGATATGTAGTGCATTCAAATTTGGTAAACGGAAACTCGAGAATGAGAACCAATGAGATTCATTCTCACGCATCAAGCATGTACAGAACGACACAAGGGTGAGTAATTAATGACAGAATTTGCATTTTTTGGGTGAACTATCCCTTTAAGGCTTTGAAAGAGCAACATGATCAATAAAAGTGTCCTGCGGTCACTCACCAGGGGTGTCTGAGAGCCTGTTCTGTGTCGTAACGCATCTTAGGATTCTTCTGCATCATGTTGCGGATGAAGTCCTTTGCTAGAGAGATAATAATTATACATGAGGTTAAGGGCTTCTAGATACAGGTGTGTTGTACAGAATCATAAGAGAGGTTTAGATCAATCTGATAGCAGTAGGAAAGTAAAGAATGGTTGTATTATTGGATGCTCACCAGACTCAGAGATATCATCCCAGAAGGGTGAGTCGAACTCGTACTGCGCCTTCATGATTTTAGAAAACAGACGAGTCTCGGTTTCTTCGTAGAAAGGAGGATATCCACAGAGACTGTGAAGATAAAGCACAATAAATAACATTTTATATTGATGCTCCACTTTAGACATTCTAATAGCTATAAGTAACTTTGCAACTACATGTCAACTACCAGTCATTAGAGTATTAGTACTGTCTGCTTAATATCTGCTAACACTTTATTATGATGTTTGCTGAACAGACATTCTACTGACTATAAGTACATTTGCAAGTAGATATCAGCTTATTTTACGAACCCTAACCTAAGTTTACAAATACTCTAATGAGAGTTACTTGACATGTAGTTGCAAATACACTTGAGTTAGCAGAATGTCTTTAGTGGACTATTGAAATAAAGTGTAACCAAATAAATTAATAAAAATTTAGATTTCCACCAGGGGGCGCCGTGTATTTGAGAGCGTAATACATGTGTAATACATAGTACAATTTGTACATTGTACTATGTATTCTGTGTGACCTTAAACAGCACAGATAAATGACCTCGTTCTGAATCAAACCGCTAATCTGTCAAACAGTAAGCTTTAGGTTTCCAATTTAAGAACCTGGCATCTGTTTATCACTCTCTGTAAATAACAGTGCTGTTTACAGTCCAACTCACTTGGTAGTGTGGAGTGTGTTTTGTACAAAATCAGTTTTCTTAGAAATGACAATTGTGACTTACAGGATATAGGTGATGACTCCAATAGACCAGCAGTCAACGGCTTTACTGTAGGGTTTCTGAGCCAACACTTCAGGGGCTGCGAGGAAGTACAAATACATACACTTTTATTTTCTTGAATGTCTCTGGTTTTATAGTGCAAGATTCATCAGTGCACATTATAAAAAAAAATTAAAAAATGTTAATTGAAATAATGCTGCAATAAAATTAATAAACGGAAAAAAAAATAAGAGTAATACATATTAATACATATTAATACAATTTGTTATACATTCAACGGTTCAACTGTTCATGTTATATCAGGTCCATTAAATACTGCCATTAAATAATATTAACCTTCTAGTGTTGTTCGGATCTTTTTTCTTTTTTTCTTTTTACTTAATCAGAATGGTATTTTTGTGATTTTTTTTAACTTAATCAGAATGGTATTTTTGTGATTTTTTTTTTAACTTAATCAGAATGGTATTTTTTTTTTAACTTAATCAGAATGGTATTTTTGTGATTTTTTTTTTAACTTAATCAGAATGGTATTTTTTTTTAACTTAATCAGAATGGTATTTTTGTGATTTTTTTTTATAACTTAATCAGAATGGTATTTTTTTTAAAACTTAATCAGAATGGTATTTTTTTTAAAACTTAATCAGAATGGTATTTTTGTGATTTTTTTTATAACTTAATCAGAATGGCATTTTTTTAAAACTTAATCAGAATGGTATTTTTGTGATTTTTAAAAAAAAAAATTTTACTTAATCAGAATGGAATTTTTGTGACTTTTGCGGCAGTCGCTATGTAACCACAAAAAAAGAAAGAAATCGTGGACAAAAAAGCGAAATGTTCGTAAGAAATATATATTTGCACTTCTGTTGGTCGCGGTAAAAAATGACCGCCATAGGAAATGAGTGGGAAATAGGCACAATTCGAAAATACAGAGAATTCTTTGTGTGTACAATCTACAAATCAAATCGATGCAGAAAAAAGTGCACAGCAATGAAGAAGTGACACTCTAAAATATCAAGAGTGCAAATGTTTTTAAATTATTTTCGATAGGAAAAAAAATTATCACAATTATTGCATAAATATTCATTAGTACCATGAAATTCTCAAAATGCAAAAGAAAAAAATATTATTGAACAAAAATATATTACATTGATTTTACTGGGGGGGAAAAAATCAGGTTTTCGTCACCGGTGTTGGGTTTTGATGAACAATATTAGAATAACATATACAATCTTTGCCTTTAATAATGTATTAGTAAATGTTGACCTTAACATTAACTTAGATTAACAAAAGTATTGTTCATTGTTAGATCATGTTACATAATGTAGTTTAATACTGTTAACAAATGGAACCTTATTGAAGTGTTACCAATAAATAAAATGCATAAAGATTACGAAAATAACACTTTTTTTTATAATATTTTAAAAATCTAAATAGAATAAAATTAAATAACTTTTCTGCAGCACAGAATACGCAGCATACTTTTCCTAATCCCAATGGATAAAATTCATATTTATCACTGAATGCTGTGCATCACTCAAAGAAACATCACATTACCGAAGTTAAATATGATGTGGATGCAGTTTCACGGTGCCTTTAGAGATCATGAATCAAAACCAGCTGCCTTTTGTGCTTTTACATTAACCGGCTGTCAATGGCTATCATTCTCACCGACATATCCCGGAGTCCCACAGGCCGTGGACATGACGCCATGCTCTTCCATCTTAGAGAGGCCGAAATCACTGACCATGATCTTGGAGTTTTCATCAGAGCTGTAGTAGAGCAGATTCTCTGGCTAAAGATAGAATACAGATCCAGATCCAAGTCTTTATCTGCATATATGTTCAGTATATGCACATGTATTTCTATGCAGATGCTTGTGTGAATGTGGCGTCTCTGTACCTTGAGATCGCGGTGTACTATGCCGTTTTCGTGCAGGTAGCTGACTGCCTCCAGGACCTGTTTGATAACTTGACTAGCATCCAACTCTGAGTACATGCCCCGGTCCAGGATCCGGTCAAACAGCTCACCACCCGAAACTCTGACGGGATACGAGACATTTAACAACATGCTGTAAAGACTAGAAGAGCTGTGAAAAGCTTCAGTGGCTGATAATACTTACAGCTGCATGAGCAGGTAGTAATGCGTCTGACTTTCATAGAAATCCTCCAAGCAAACCACATTGTCGTGTTTGATCCTACAGACAAAAAAATGAAGAAGTTATTATAAGAAAATACAGTTATGCTGTTATAAAATCAGATAAATGTTGTTTTAAATGCATTTACAATATATTAAAATATATTATTTACACCATGGAATAAAACGATAAAAAAGGTCATTTAAACTTTTTATCTTAAATTTCTTTCCAGAATTCTAACTTTTTTCTCACAATTTACGAGTTTATATTTCACAATTTCACAAAATGTCAGAAAAAGATATAAACTCGCAATTGCGAGAATAAAAGTCAGAATTGCACGTTTTTTTTGTTGCCTTTTATTCTCAGAATCACACAAATGCAAGTTATAAAACCCAAATTATAAGATTTAAGACTTTCAGAAATGTGAGTTTATATCCCTCAATTGCAAAAAGTTAGAATTGTGATCACACAAATCAGACTTTATAACTTGCAATTGCGAGTTTTTATCTCAAAATTCTGTGAATAAATTGTCTAAATTGTGTGATATAAACTCACAATTTTGAGTTATACAGTCCGAATTGCGAGGCAATTTAGACATTTTTTTTATTCCATGGTGGAAACGAGCTTCCATAATTTCAATTTTAATTTTATAATTTTCATTTTAATTTTCATAATTCAGAATTTTCATAATTTCATAATTTGGGTTTCAATTTCTAATGTAGTTTCAATTTCAATTTCACTGCCTAGCTAAAAGCTAGAGCTGGTTTTATTCTTACATCCGCAACACGGCGATTTCATTCTCCAGGTTGATGTCCCTTTTGTTTTTCTTCTTCACACACTTCATAGCAAAAAGCTTGCCTGTTTTTCTCTCCTTCACCATGAAGACTTCTGAGAACGCTCCCCTAGAGAAAGCAAAGAGAGAAAGATGGGGGTAAGGTCGAATGTGCAATCGCCTGGGATGATGTTTTTCTGAGCGAGAGCATGATCTTGGTTTATGTGTTGCCGGTGTGACTCGTCCCCCTGAGAGTAAAACAGATTTTAATGAAGGCGAGGATGTGAACCATCCATTAATAACAGCTAGAAATGTGAAAAAGGCCAGGGCTCTGGCGAGATCTGCTATGAAGCAATGTGTGAAGCAATTACTATTAGTGCAAGTGATTTTATAATTGTAGGTAAACACATGTATCAATTAGCTAAAAGCATGGACAATAAAACAAGTGAAAAAATGCCTAGCAACACCCTAGAAACCATTCAGAACATCTTAGCAACATCTGAGAAACTAATCAGAGCACAGACTCAGACAGTGCACTAAATTTACAAACTAATTGCGTAACCGGATAATTTAAATAATCAGTGAAATATGGCTGGGTGGTTGTAGGAGCTTTGGAAGATCACCTAAAGCACTTAATTTTCTTTTCTCATGCCCTCCTCAGAAGTAACCTGAAATAGCTGCCCTGGGACGAAGATTACATGTGCAATCCCTTACGCAACGGAAACGCTAATGGCCTGGTATCCAGGTGCCTCGACAAACACAGGCCTGCAAGCGGGCGGGCGCCTGGCACTTCCTCCGACGGAAAGAGGATAGGTTACAATTAGCATCAGGCTATAAAGAACAGCTGCTGAGATTACGCATCACTGCTTTAAATCTTCACATTATTCATGTAACACTCTTATCATCACTGTTTAACTCTTTCCCTGCCAGCGTTTTTTGAAAAAAGTTGAATTTTTGACCATTTTCACAAACATTCATGGCCCCCAGAAAATGTATGAATACCTGAACAAACATGCAATATATCAAAAGAAAGAACAGAGCCTGTTTTATTCTAGCTCCATGCTTTCCTTTTTTATCAACATTTGAATGTGGGTAAATTTCATTAAAAAAGCAACATTTTGAGCTAAAAGCTGAGAAAATCGTGTTTTGTCAAAGACTACGATATATCCGTTGTTTCTGCTTCTTCATCGCCTCTATGTAATAGCGCCCCCTACCATATAACAGTGAAAACATGGAAAGCCAGAAATTTCCGTCAATGGTGGGGAAAGAGTTATATGCTGAAAGTTTTATTTTTAATCAGCATTTTTGTGTTGATTCATTTAAAAAGATCTGACGAAGAAACATTTAGCAGAGAAGTCAAACTGTAGCCTTTAAGATATTAAAGTCACCAAGAAATGGACAATTCTTTTTTTTATGGAATATTGCAGTATTTATCATAAAGGATTTATCCATGCACATCATTATTTATTTTTAAATTCATGTGCCTTGTAATCTTTAATCAAAATCACTTCTCCATCTTTCAGGGACATTTCTTCTCTTCTCTGATGATGAGGGCGGGGCAACCTGTCACTCATATTAGATCCACCAATAGCAAACCACAACCACGGACAAAATCAAGCCATTTGTTCTTGTTCAAGAAGCCGTTTCATTTGGATATACGTCACAATAGAGAAGAAAAGACGATCACAGCTTCTGTTTCATGTCGACTTTAAGATTTCTCAGAGAATATTTGAAAAACATTAAGAGAATATATATCTTGAAAATAAGTGTACTGGGTAATTTGAGTGTAAATCTCACTTAATTTATTATTATTACAATATTTTAATAACATTTACTACTTAAAATAAAAAGCTTAAAGTTTGAAACTCCATGAATAGATATTTTTAAATGTTTAATATATATATATATTTTTTTAAATGTAGGTATTTATTTTTTATATAGCACTGAATTCATAATGCTTAAATCACGCCTGAAGTGCTACATCACACAATCTCGTCCTCCCACACACACACACACACACACACACAGAGCGTCACCAAACAAGCGTCTCCTGACACTGCCAGCGTCTGTCACATATTCACACAACACCTTTTCCTGCATTGAATGCAAGAGCTCAGAGATGTGTGTTAACCTTCACCTACGGTCAGGAGTGAATAATCCTTTAGAAAGTCCTGAATTCATTAAATACTGAGGATTTCAATGAAATGCATTAATAAATAAATATATAAAAACTAAATACAGCTCAAACTGAAGGTCAGTGCACAGAATGTGCCCAAAGGCTGAGAAAACTGCTAATGAAATACATAGAAATATGATTTTTCATCATAGAATCTCCGGATTAAGCCAATTTTAGATGTCGTACTTCATCCTGATGGAAGTCTGCTGAGGGATTGTGGGAGTTTAATTCGGGTTGTTTTTGTCAGAGGAAACCACTGTGCTCAACTCCCCACGGCCCATAATGCCCCAGTGGGGCCAGTAACACCCACAGGCAAGGGCAGGTTGTGACAGAGCTCTCTAGACACAGCAATTATCTCACTTTATGATCTGTGTGGACTGTAAACTTGTAAAAAAATTAAAATAAAGAGAGTTGAATGTGGTCTCAAACTGGGTTACTAAAACCCTAATATTATTTACTTGAATATTTACTTATAATATTTTCCTTACTTGAAATAAAATAAACACGAACTGAAGTCATATATATATATATAGACGATACGTGAGACGATACAAAACACGATATTTAGTTCACGAGACAATATTTTAACGCTTTAAAAATCCTCAATGACAAAATATATGAATTGTCTTTTATTCGTCTGAAAGTCACAAAATGCAAAACAATGCAGGTGCATTTTAAGATATTTTAACTAATCTAGGGCTGTGACACGATTATTTTGTTAATCGAGTCATCGGTCAATTATTTTGATGATTCTGATCTGGAAATGTATGCAAATTAGAGCATATTTAATTAGATAATGCCTCAACAACATTTCAGTTAACATGTAATACAAATATTGTTTGCAATTCTTAATGTAATTGCATTAAGTAGTGATATTTATTAGATACCCTTTTACCCTATTGTTTGGCCTTAATCAATAAAAATAATCCAGCATAATAATTTGCATGGAAATCGTCATCTGCGTAATAGACAGCACATTGCAGGCCATGCCCGGTAGATTATCGCAAAGCTGTTTCCATCCCGTTAGCTGTTCCCTGGTGCCTGTGATCCTTGTTTTTCCCTGTCTGCCAAAGCGATTAACACACTCCGGTCTAGAAGTGTCTTAACCTGTGCTTTACCCTTGAATCACCTACAGACGCAGGGCGACCTGAATGCTACAGACTCCACTGAATAAATCTCACACCCTCAACATGCAACATCGGCCAATCAAATGCACACTTTTGGATCACACTGTAACTGATTATTTAGTTATTTAAATTCCGTGAAACATGGAAACGAACGTCCCAAATAATGTTTGTGATGCTTGTACTTCAGGGACGAAACATTATTCTGCTTGGTGATCGCAGGACAGTCAGCAAAGGTGATGTACAGCTGCTCGTGTCTGCTGAGCTCACAGTATAGTCAGCTTTCTGCGCCCGCAATGACACAACCGGTTCAGGACAACAGGGGCGGATCATTGCTGTCTGCTTTACAGGCTGAGACCCATTAAGTGGCTCAGATGGGATAATGATAGCCTATAAGCTTAGAGATTTAAAGGTTATTCACTATCTAAATAATACACATATTTTTCCTCAAGATTAAGTATCAAGTGTCATCATCAAACAAAATAAAGTTTTTAAACAGGATTCCTGAATATTTCTCCCATCTGCTATTGGCTGGTCAAACAGAGTCCCGCCCCCAAACTCATGCAATTGGTTGAGTGAAATGATTAAATAAACAGAGCAATGTTATAATCACCATACTATGTAACACTTTACAATAAGGTTCGGTTTGTTAACATTAGTTAATATGAACCAACGACGACACACTTACTTAAACATTGATGAAATCAAACACTGTATCTGCTAATATTATTTAATGCAGCTGAACTGACAATTTATTTTTATTAACATTAACAAAGATGAATAAATACTGTAACAAATATATTGTGCATTGTTAGTTATTGTTGGTAAATGCATTAAGCAACGTTATCTAATGGGACCTTTTTGTAAAATGATACACAATAGTGTTTACCCTTTTAAAGGGATTTGAACTATGAAGGTTTACTTGGTTCTGAATATTAAACTGGGATAAAATAAAGTATTCAGTACAAAGAAAGTTAGATACATTCAATTAAAGTCCCCCTGTAGTCAATCATTTTATCCCTTAAAACCTTTTATAATAAAATTACATATTTAAATTACATATTCTTCATGCCTTAAAATAGCTTGAATGTAACTCTACACCCTTGCTTCATTTAGTATATGCAAATGAGCCCCGCCTCCACTCACTCACACCAGCTCAGACTACCTGATCCACTCGCTCAACTTTACTGTGGTAAACGCTACACAATGGCAAGTGGAAATACTGGTTTAATTCAGCCATACATGTTTGAACCAGAAACTGATTGAGAAGAAGTGGAAGAGTGAATTATACAGGCTACAAGTCCATGATTTAAAACAGTAATGCATTTTATTTATCGCTCTCTACAATGTCGGACACATAACGGTAATTAATACGATTAGCCTTTTTCTTGACTATGTTATCAAACAGCTAATAATGAATTGCTAATGTTATACAAACCTTGTTACCGTTCGCATCTCAGAATCAGACAGCTGCCTTTAACAATCAGTGTTCTTAGAAACGCATTGAACATCACAGAACGTCAGGGGAGAAAGGCATAGTTCCTCATAACATCGTAATATACATCATGTACATAATTCACCCGCTATATTGTTAAATATTGTTTATATTGTTTTTCAACAGAAAAATTTAGTGGGATAACCTGGATTATCTTGAGACTCCCTGTGTCAGAGCAATTAATGATATATGCCAAAGCCCCGCCCACACGTTGACATGATTAGTTACATGTTTCTGATGTAGAGAACAACTGCGATTTCAAACCACGTTTTTGAGACTGTCTTTGGTTCACAGCAGTTTTAAGGAGAAAATACTCATTAATGGTGTTGACTTAAGAATTAGCACATAGTTTGTCTTAAAGCATATTAAAAACACCTTTAAGTCAAATTTCCTTAATCAAAGAAAATCCAAACGAAAGGCTTAAAACGTAAAGACACAGTTAAAGCTGAAGCTCCTGAGGTTTTTCTGATGGAATCACTATTCTCCCAAATGCCGATCCTAGAATTATCCACACGGTGAAGTTGGGTAAACAATCTGGGTCAATCCTTTACCGGACACATTGGGTGAGGAAAATCAGATTTCGGGAAAATGTCTCCAACATATTTAAAATACTCAGGAAAATATTCAAACTTTGAGGTTTTTAAAATATTTATTTATTTATTTAATGTCCATGATAAACTCATTTTTAGCACAGAAATTTGTTTACACTTTTTAAAATCTAACAATCAGCTGCATGTAGAAAGTAAATTTAAGCTATACTTCATTAAAACAAAATGCCACTTGAGACATAAATACTGTCAGTATAAATTTACCACCAAAATAAAATATCCTACTGAAAAAAATGTTTATAAAACCACTCACAACTTTTACAATGAATAATAAGAGGAACTAAAGTTGTACTTACGATCCGAGCACCTCCATGAATTCAAACACATCCTGGATGTTATCTGTGCTCTTTTTCCAATCATAGTCGCCCTCCTTTCGCCCCATTTCTGTGTGAGCTTCTACAGGGATTTCTGAAGAGGATAAAAAAAGAAGAAACCTCTTTATTAAGTGACCAACAAAGACCTACGTCTGTGATCTGTGACAAAACATTTTTATGTACCTTTATTCCCAGCCAAATCCCTAATAATCCCTAACAGTCCAGGAGCCATTAGGCCTGATTCCAAATATAAATCCAATTAGAAATCCAAAACAAGAAGAAACATCAAAAATGCCTCAGGTTACGTCTGTAACCTGTTCCCTTAGAAAAGGGAACTCGCACTGCGTTGAATGACGCTTTGGGGAACGCCTCAGGGGAATCACAATCAAATCACGGCAACCAGATTGACCGGCGACAGCCCATGAATCATTGGCGTGCGACCTGAAAGTATAAAAGGGCGCCTTGCAAACATGATAATCACCTTATCGTCTGAAGGGACTGTTAGGCAGGACGGCCCTGAGGCATGGCGAAAAGACGCAGTGTCTCGTTCCCTGTTCTTCAACCGCCTGACAGTGGTCAAACCTATTTGGCTGTTCGTAATCAGGGCTCGCCTCCAGAGAGGCCCACTGAGGCCAATTGTCTGATTGGCCAGTGAAATAACAGTCGAGCACCCCATGTTGGGGCTCAGGATCAGGAAGGCCTGCTAAGGTATGTATAAGGTTGGTATACCCGTCATTCGAGACTCACTTAAAGGGTTAAAGAGGCCTACTAGGCCTGAAGCAAGTCAGTGCTGTCAGCCATCTTCACACTGCTAGGGATTCGCCCATCAGGGAGGCCTGGTCGGGCCTACTAGCTGATAGCAAGTCTATTCTGCTACAAACGCCTCATGTCGGTGGATCCGGGCAGAGTATGGGTTCTTCCATGCCCTCTCGATCTCCGTGTGAAGATCAGGAAGAAATGAAAGGCTCGCCTGAGCTGGTGGTCTATGGCCGGTGAGAAACCGATCGTCAAGCCTGCCACGAACAGTCTCTCCCCTAATGCGCTGCCAAAGCTGCAGTCCGCCAGCGGCGCGTCCCATAACATCCACCAGCTCAGCATACACAGGGCAGAGTGGCTGAGAGGGTTCAGGATCTACCTGATTATCACCCTCATCATCCATCTCCTACTCGTCCTGAACAGTAGGAGGATAGTCTCTGTCATCCACCTGTAACTCACCCTCGGCAGCCGCCGAATCGTCTGAGAGGTTTACACCCCTCTCAAGGCGATCGGCGAGATCCTACTGGGAACCCCATGATGCAAGTCGCCACTCTGCCTCGGCACGAGAGGGACCTGAACCACGAGGTCCAGATGCTGAGCACTCCTCACTCGAGAAGAATATTTTGGGTACGGGTCAGCACACTTCTGAAAACAATCAGCCTTCCCTGTGCGTTTCATTTTTAAATTTATCTTACCGTAATCCTTCAGCGTTTACAAACAGAGCAGTCGCACGCTACTGATTCATGGGCTGTCGCCGGTCAATCTGATTGGCGTGATTTGATTGTGATTTCAGACACCTGTCACGCCTGAGGCGTTCCCCAAAGCACCATTCAACGCATTGCGAGTTCCCTTTCGAAAGGGAACTCCTTTGGATCTTTTAAGGTTCCAGGTGCAAAGCAGAAACCACCGTAAGTCAGCTCATTTTTCAGCTACTGACGGGGAGTCGATGGCTTCACTCGTGTGTTCATCTAACAGCTTTAGTTTTAGTGTGTCACTGACCTGTGCCGAACTCCACAGCTCCTCATGGGCTGTCCTACATAGCTTTAGGACGGCTGTCAGAAAACACTAATCAGGTTTTGGCTGGTCAGTGTACAGACAGGTAGATGTGCGTCTATGTTTTTTTTTAGTTTGAGTTTGAATTTGAGTTTAGGTGACTTATGAGATTCTTTTGGCAATTTCTATGAAATATCTATAAATAAATCTGGTTGTTTTAATTGGATTTTATTTGGAGAAGGTGGATTTAGTCTAAACTAGACCTTACACCTCTGCAAGCCCAACTCAAAGGTGTCCACATGCCTCTAAATGATTGGATGTATATTTGATAAAGTCATCATCCTCAACAAAACGCATGTACATCGAACTCAAGCCCATCAACTGCACACAAAGTCAGCAGAAATTGCTCATTTTCACCATGTCTATTGTGTTTATTTTGAGGTAAAATAATATTTATTTTTTCTTCATAATAGGTGTTCAAACATACATGCGATCCAACAAAAGTGTCATTTCTAACATATAAAGACTTCTCTGGGATTAGCACTGAGTTCTGGTGAGTTCTGGAAAGCTTTGCTCTCATTCCACTTATATCACGGGTTAAAGACTCTGATCTTCTGAGTCGACCTTAAAACAATTACCTCCCTGATGAGTTCATGAGGTCACATGGAATTTATAACTTCAATAGCCAAAAATATCCATAATCTGCCACTTAGAATGTCATTAAGAACAATGAGGTGAAAAAACTCTACTAGACCAGTAGTACACAAATTAAGACCAGTAATAGACAAATTAGGTAACCAAGAGAAAAAAGAGCATCAAATTAAGACGCAAAAATGGACTGCAAGTCTAAAAAAAAAAAACCCCACCATGGTTGCATGCAGTCATTACGTCAATATGTCATAACGAACGATAGCTAGGCTATATATGGTTTAAAGCATAAGGCATATGACCATCGCCATATGTTAAACTACAGATTCATAAAAATATATTATTAATTTATAAAATAAATGCCCCATATAATACTTATTAAAATAAAAACATTTAAATGAAGACAAAGATTTAATATATTAAATTCCTTTAATAAATAATAAATTAATAATAAATTAAAATGAATTAAAATGTCATGCATACGCATTCATTTAAAAAACAAACAAATAAAAAATTTAACAAATGTGTAAAATATATATATTTATTAATTTCTTGACTTTTTTCAAAAGGTTCAAAACAAACAGTACCAATTACAGTATACTCGTAATTAATTTAGTATATCATAAATTAAAATGCATCCTGCAATGCACAACACTGCAAACTAATCACACAAGAAGAACATAAATTTGAGCACGTGTCTGCCTTTGTCTTTCCTCTGCAGACCCTTTAATGTTTTAATGACCCTTTAACCCACACCCTCTGTGTGGATTAACACTCATATTTTGCTGCTCAGCGCATGAGACCAGCATAAACATAAACATGCAACTCAGCAAGGGTCATTAAAAACATGCATGGGCCGCGTGTCCTGGTGCAAGGTGTCCCATACAGTGACTGATGATCATATTGCATAATTCAAAGTATTAATCTACATATAGGCTACTCACGTGCACCTTTAAGCCAATAATACTGCGATCCATTAATCATCTTTCACAATGTGCATTCTTATGCTGCCTGCATGCATAAGCATAGGTGATTATTTTACAAAGAGACAGTTTTTGACCTTACCTTCAGGTCTGTAACTCCAGCAGTATTTTTGTCTCTTGCAGAAACTATCGAAGCTCAAGCAAGGACAGCATTGACATAGGAAGAGAGGCGAGGAGAAAGGTTGATGCGAAACGGACATTTGCAACGGGTCCGAAATGCAATGATGCACATTTATGTGCAATTAGTACAATTTGCAAAAATCTTTCATATGCACAATCCAAAACGAGCATTTAAATTTTGCAAACCGCTCAGTTAGAAGTTAATTTCTCAAGCAATTGTTGCGCGCACTGAAACAATAAAACTGTCAGATGAAATCGTCTATTTAAAAAAAAAAAACACTTTACATTACAATGTCCATATTGCATACAAATATAATGGATTGCAATAAATAATTGCACATTAACATGAACACTGTAATTTAAAGTGTGGCCTGTTTTTACAGCATTCTCAGTCTCGTCTTGTCTCTGTGGACAGGAATCGGGTTTACACGGGACAGCGTCCCGTCCTTTGACTTACCTAGAGAGGCAAGTGCGCAAAAGATGCCCTGCTCTGACTCTCCTGCCAAAAGCCCGCTGCAGTCTGGACAGATTAAACCCGTCGGGAGGAGCACAAATAACCAACAGGTTGAGATTACATGAGCTGTTAATGAAGGAGGAACGGCCAGCGAGATTCACAACGTCTCTTTCATGACACACCCACCCACCCACACACAAACTTGCCAATATGGGGTTTTCAGTGGCCTTTTCAAAACCAGTATCATGATAGCACAGGTGGTCAATGGGCATATACATCTTTTACATTTTATGACAGCACCACATGTACACAAAATTTCTTATTTTAAATAAAGACTAATTTTAACTAAAACAAAGCATTCACAAACAAAGAATTTTGAAGAAAATTCAACTTTAGCTACTTGATAAGGCTGTTGCTATAGATTTTAAAACTGATCACAGGTGAATGACCATTAACAAACACTGTATAGGCTATACAAAGACTCATATTATACAGGACTTGACAAACTGAGTACTGAGATGTGGCTTTATGTGCCGCACTTTGGGTCTGAGCACTAAATCTGCGGGAATAAGTCAAATTATGCGCAATACGAGCAATCATGCTCAAATTCAAGCCCTGTAAAAGCAACAATATTCATCCAGAGCAACTGAAATGAGTGAGTGAGGAGAGGCGGGTTTGTGTGTAACTCGGTGTGGGAAAGATGAGAGAGAGAGAGAGAGAGAGAGAGAGAGAGAGAGAGAGAGAGAGAGAGAGAGAGAGAGAGAGAGAGCTCATTAGCTCAGCTGGTTTGGGTGTTTGTTCTGTGGAAAATGAGTATTGGAAGCATTTCACATATTTCAGTATCTGTATGTGTAAAAACACAAATCTATATTTTTTACAACATTGCACTTAGTTTATTATTGCACTTGCCTTTTTAAAAGACTACAATTGTAATATATATATATATATATATATATATATATATATATATATATATATATATATATATATATATATATATATATATATATATATATATATATATATATATATAAAATTCAACCCGCCAAAGTCGGACATGTGTTACACGCCACTGCTGAAATACATTTGGTGGGTTGGTGGGTGTTAATGTCAATCTCTGTTACTATGAATGGGAGAAAATGCAATGCGCAATATGACGGAATAAGTATCGCTTTCTACATAAAAGAGCCAATCGGCAATTGGTAAAGTCATCGCGTCACTGCAGCTGCCGTCAGTGTTAGGCTCCAGCTTAAAAAATGCACATTTTTAAACATGATTTGAGCGTTTAGAAACAAAAATTTTGAGACAGTTATTGTCAGATTTCATTCAAATATGAAATTTAATCGTAAGCTTGGCAAACAGTTTTAGAGAATTTGATGTTTCCCCATTCAAAGAGATAAGAGCTGCACTTTCATGACTGAAATAGCTGCCCGAGAGACGTTTCAAAGATGGCAGCCGAGTGAAAGGACTTGCCTTAAAGGGACTTTGCCATGAAAACATGATGGAAATGGCACTAAAAACATTATATGACAATAAACCAAACTTGATTTTTGTAGTTTCTGAAAATGAGAGTGGTGTTTGCATGTGTAAAACTCCCACGCCACAATGCCATTACACTGCTACATGGTTGCGAAGGTGTTCTGAGTGCTACTGTATTCAGCACATTGCCTTGTGGCTGCTACAATGGAACAAATCTGGTCTCTGTATGACTCAGGACTGTGAAATTTGTTCACCTCCATGCAATTCAAGTCCAATCACTTAAAAGAATGTGCACTCTATGATTCTCCTCAATAAGATCCACAATATAAGTGCAGCACTTATTATAAGTGCACCAACCTATAACTTCCATTTACACAGACATATTACACAGATGTGTGAGTCATAGTAATATGGTACGGGGACTTTATTGCTAACCCGAATGCATGTGAAGGTCACAAAAAACATGTCCAGGTCACATTTCACACCAAAATCAAAAGAAAAAGGACCATTCAAGTGTTTTAGTTTTCTCTAGTTTTCCCTAGGTCACTTGTAAGGGAGTACGGTGAGCTCAATGAGAGATTATTGCATGTGACCTGTTGGGCCAGTCAGGATAATCCCATAAAACACAGTGTGACACTTCCTCCTTTAATAGGCTTGAGTAAATCTCAAACACAAATTTTAGTTCTCTTATTACTGGACATGCAACAACATTAAAGACCACTGTCTACAATAAAAATATGAATAGAATTTATAGAATTTGATATAATATAAATATCATTTGTTTACTTTTTGTTTTTACATACATTATATATATATATATATATATATATATATATATATATATATATATATTTAATAATTCACTGGCAGTCAAGTTTTTTTATTTTAGAATAAAAATATTTCTTGTGACAATTATGCTCCAATTAATTATGCACTTGACCAATTCTCATTATTTTTAAGCAAAAATAAATAAAAACAGATCTTATTAAGATCTTATTTTTTATATTATTTAAAATGTAATATGTATTTTGAACTTTAATGTATTATATATATATAAACAAATATACATTTTATTAATATCAAAATATAGCAATGTGTAAAAATAAAACAGTAACATTTACATGATTATTAAAAATCTAGATTTTGAATCTAGATCTAATACTTACTGATAATTTATTTGAAATGTAATCAAAACTATTAAAGGTTTTAATATTTTAATTTGAAAAGTTGTAAAATTGAAGAAAAAAATACAATTTCATTGTAAAAATGTTTGTTTTATAAGCAAATTCATATGTATGCACAACTATTTGTCTACAAAACTATTTGTCGAACACAATTTCAAGCATTTAAGCAAAAGCCTTAATATCAAAAGGGTTTTTACAACCATGTGAAACAAATTCAGTCAAATGTGTCCAAACCTCTGCCTGGCACAGAAGATAATTCGAGGTTTCTTCAAGCTTACCTTTGTGATGCTGTTTTTTGTTGACCAGTGCTTTGTGTTGCTTGATGAAGTATGATGGCATCGCTGGCAGAACTGTGTCCGATGGCAAACGTTACGCTGCAGGACCGGTGCAAGTCTGACTTGTTTGCAAGATTTTGTCGTACAGTATGTATCCTGGGAGGGATGATGAACCTGGGTGAGACAGTTCTCTCATTAAAACACTCTGTGTACGGTGTTGCCATGGTGGGGAAAGGAAACATGGGAGATAACCGGACATGAAGATCTCTAGACAGTTCTGTTTCAGGGAGGATGATTTGCGTAAATGGGAATAAGAATATGGAGACGAGGAACCTGTTTCCACCTAAGTTTCATAGAGGTTTTCATATTCACTTTCGGAAAATATCTAACACCCAGTGCCATGAACAGATATCACAAAGAACATTTGCTAGATATTACACACAAACATCTGCAATGAAGTCAAATAAAAATTACACAGTTATTATGATAGTTTGATTACAAAGTACAGTATATTTGAGACTATAGTCTATATACTGTAGCGTAGATCTGACTATGTGAGACTATAGTTTGAATTAATCCCCTTTTTTGGCAACAAAAAAGCAATTAATACATGAACAATCTTACGTATAGCCCCTTTAAATTAAAGTAGCCTATAAAATATATAAATATTGTTTTATTTTATTTAATTCTTTGTGATACACGTTTAATTAGAACTTTTAAAATAGAAACTTTGGTTTCACCAAGTTTTACTACGTCACGTTTGGTTTTGTATTCATGTCCATGTTTTATGTCTCTTATTTTGAAGTTGTCTCATTATGATGTTCCTGGTTTTGTCATGTGATTTCCTTATCCCATCATGTGATCCTGTCACGTGTTTCCCCTGTTCATGTGTCTTGTTTTCATTGGATCATTGTTTGATTGAGCACAGCATAGACATCATATAGATAGACGCCCTTTCGACCGCTACTGCCTATTGGTGCGGACGAGCCGTGGGGCCGCCATCTCAAACCGGTCACCCGCTCCGCTCAGTGTAATCTGTTTGGCAGGTGCAATGAGCTACCAGCGCATTTAATTAATCATATTTCACTGAATACCGAACTGATTTTCACGCGGGTTTTTTTTTGCTGCAAAGGTCATACAAGTAGCTACGATACAGGACACATTGAATATTTTGTTCACAAAATACCACCAATAGTACGGTAATGTTAAATGTTAAATCTTACTTGTGTAAAGTAATCCCCGAGTGATGGTTCGCCGATTTGAGCAGGAATATGCTGCACAGTGCTCTGGCATCTACTGCTGCTATGCAACGCAAATAGGAGTATGACCGGTTTAAGATGGCGGCCGCATTTCTTGCGCCACAGCGGCCAATAGGGCATCTAGTCTCTATATGATGTCTATGGCGCACAGGTGTCCCTCGTTCAGTCATTAGTCTCTGTGTATATATAGCCAACCCAATCTCACGTTAATTCGTACGAATTTCACGAGGTTGCTAATTCGTACGAATTTTACGAGGTTGCTAATTCGTACGAATTCATACGACCGCACTCGTACGAATTAGTAAAATTTTTGCTAAATCGTACATATTTTCACAGCCGTCCAATTCGTATGAATTCGTACAAATTACCTACCCCTGACCGCGCGCTGAAACCTAACCATCACGTGGGTTTAGACAAATCGTACGAGTGAAGTAGTACGAATTAGCCTCCTATTAATCACTCGTACGAATTGGTCGTCAGATAGCGTTGCAATAGCCCTCATGTTACCATTGTCTCTTGTCTTTGTCTCTGTAACCATTGTTTGATGAGTCCTTGTCTAGTCCAGGTTTATGTTCATAGTCAAGTTTAAGTCAAGTCTTTGGTTCTTCTTTTGTATTTGTTCACATTGGGCTTAATAAAACTGCACATGGATTCATCAAGCTTGCCTTCAGCGGACTTTTACATGGTACGATTATAACAAACTTTCAAACGGTACTATATATGGACCCGCATATGTACTCTCAGACTTTTGGTCCCGATTGCATGTGAAGATTCATCCCAGAGAAACTGGTGTTCTGGTCCAGTCAGTCACCTGAGATGGAGACTTGTGCAAACCCAACAGTCTTCTCGTTACGAGCTCTTTAAATGGTTCTGCTGGAGCTCTGTGGGTCTCTTATCAGGGGATATACTCACATAATTTGTGATCGCATCTATCTGAATCTGCTGTGGAATGATCGTTTAGTTCCTGGATTTCTTCCTGTTTTCCTTTGGCAGTAGTTCAGTCGTATTTGCGGCAAATCTCGCCTGCCAGTGCATCAGTCACTCTGCCAAGTCAAACAGCCCCTAAATAGATAAATGTGTTCGCAGCAGGACTCACAGTGACAGTCTTAAAAAGGCCTGTTATTAATGTAATTATACGAACAGAACAACTGATTTACAAACCCTACATGTACGAGCAAAAGATAATGATGTCCTCAATTCGATTTTGAAGTTACATAATGGAGAAGAGGTTACTAAATATGGAGCATCCAGTACACAAGTATATTCCTGTAGAGCTATACTGTGCATTAGTCATTTTATTATGTATTTAGGCACACCATAAAAATAATAATTTCTCCTATCCTAGGATAAAACCACAAATATTTCTTGTTATACTGTGACTTAGTCTCAGCACTATCAAAACATTGAGCTTCCCAAACAGTTCAATTATATCAGACCAAACATTTATAATGAAACCTTTTACCAACTAACTGTTGAGTGTATTCTATTAAACATATGAAACACAATTAACATATGCTACATATGCTAAATCATTAAATACAATTGAATATGACATTTTGTTATTTTATTAATTTACACATCCTTTAAAAACATTTGTTGGACCAGGGACTTTCAATCTAGGGATCCCAATTCTGAAATTTAAAAGAGCTAAATATCATTTTTTAAGTATGATGACCCAATTTATACTGTAAAAAAATAATATTATAAACATGTTTACAATATTTAGTTTTTTATTGTTACGTTTTTACAGTTTTTATGAGCATTGTACTATTAGATACTTTTTAAAATTTTAATACTTTTGTTATTTGGTCAATTTATTTCATTAATTTTAATAACTTATTTATTTAAATCAAAAGCATTTTTTTTAAAAAGTACATAGTTTTTTTCTAAACTTTCCCACGCTGACATCACGTGACTTGGCCAGTTTGATACGCTCTGCGAACCACTGATACAAGGTTTCGAATATTGTCATGAAGCAGTGTTTCAAAAACATCCATAACGCGTTGCCAACTTACCATCCCAGCAAACACACAACGTTGGCACAACGTACCCAACCCTCTAACAACGTTTTAACAACCTGCCCAAAAGGTTGCTAACTACGTTGTGTGGTGAAGGTTGTTACAGCGTTGACACTATGTTGACATTAAACCACCGTTCAGGGCCATTGTGGTTGTGCCTGGTGTCTAGACAACCACTGGACTACATATGTACTCGTCACTGCCATGAAGCGCGAAAATCAACCTTTTAAATTTCAGCCGTTGTGTTGTCTCATTCTTCATCGAGCAAGGATACGTAAGTATTGCGTTTTATTGACTTCAGCTAAATAAGATACGTAGGCTAATTATTCAAACACAACATGCAACTTCATTTTCTTATTTGACTAATGTAGCCTCGCTCGCACTGTTTAGTTTATCATTTGATTTGTCTGCATTCGTTTCTTTGCGCCTCTGTATTTGTTGATGTTTCCTGGACTGATTCCAGTTACCAACCTTTATCGCCCGGCTTTCGACTACTGTCTGCCATGTACAGAACCCGGCTTTGTTCATTAAATGTTCTTCTGATCTTTGTTTTTTATGTTTTATTTATTATACTTAAAATTAATGTGTAAATTCGTTTATTTTTTTATTTTTTTACAAATGTATGACTTTTGGAAATGTAAATTGATTACCAATTTTAATAAAGCTGAATTAACGTAACCTTCCGTAATTTTTACTCTTCAAAGTGTACACTTGCAGGTGTTGATTATAACATTAATTAGGCAACTTTTCCGATAGCCCCATTAATAATAAGGATAAAAATAATATAATTGTTAAATATAATTATAAAAATATAAATCTAACATCTGACAGACTAAAAATTAACCTCAAAACATAAAATGCTAAATGGGGGATACCTATATCTAGAAAAAGAAAAATTAATTGTCAGAACGTCGTCTATTAGTTTCTGAATGGCGCGCAACAACGTTGCTATACTGCCCTTTGGCGTCTTACAATTCTACGTTGTTACAATGTTGTGAACATGTAGACAGACAGTTTTTTAAGTTCAAAGAACTGCCTGTTAATCATTAAATAAAAAGTTTTTAAGTTGACTTTAACTGGAGCGAATTAGTTGAGTTAAACTAAAAAGTTGAGTGTGATAGGTAGCTTTTTATTTTTTTTTAAAGTTAGACAAGGCAAGCTTATTTCTATAGCACATTTCATACACAATGGTAACTCAAAGTGCTTTTCATAGAAAATAAATTAAAATAGTCATAATCACAACATATGTATAAGAAATAAAAAAATATTATGCATAAGAAATAAAAATAACAATCATATTTAACTAAAGGTTAAAATACTATTCCTGACTTCCTGAATCACTAAATTCGGGTCTCCCGTCTGAATGTTGGAGTCAGAGAGTGTCAGTTCGCCAGACACACTATAACTCCCAGCTTCCTAGTGACCTCCTACCCTTCAATAGAGTTATTTCAACGCCTTCTGCCTCTGTGTCTCTCGATCCCTCAATAAAGTGGAGTTTGTTTATCACCAACCGTCGGCCTCTGATGGCTTTCGGTAAGACACCAGCCTGCGTCCAAGGATCTCACGTCCGTGTGCGTGCATAAACTCACCATCTCACTTCCCCATTCTCTCAACTGTTGGAAGTGATCACTTTTCAAATCAATCCAAAAAACACCTAAGCGTTGAAAGTCTTGAGAAATTACTACTGCTCTATAACAAAGTGTAGGAAGAAAGTAGAATGCCAGAAAGCTGGAAAGAGGAGAGGAAATAATCATACCAACCAAAAAGCCTGGAAAGGATAACAGCAGACCAGGAGATTACAGACCTATTGCCCTGACATCTCACATTTGTAAATGAATATAGGATAAATGAGAGATTAATGTACTTTCTGAAGAGCAGAAATTACATATTCTTCAACATATCAACACAGATTTAGAAAAGGGAGAAGTACTGTACAACAGAATCCAATAATATGACTTGAGGATGAAGTACGAAAAGCCCAAGCAAGAAAAGAAACAGTGATGGCTGTATTTTTTGATGTTGAATGGTCTATGATATGCTTTGGAAAGAGGGACTTCTAATCAAAATGCATTTGTTGGGTGTTAGAGGAAAAATGTCTAATTGGATAATGGATATTCTAAAAATGTCAACACCAGTGGGATAATGCAGTAAAAGGGAGACGTTTATCCTCAATACAAAGCAGAGTAGGTATTTTAAGAAATAAAGATATAAATCGTAGAGCAAGTAATAATGAGCAAGCTAAGAATGGGACATAGCTATCTAAACAGAACACTTCCCATCATGGGAAAACATCCAACAAGTCTGTGCACTCAGAGACAGTTCAACGTCACTCTAGAAAGACAAGAATGATGATTCAATTACAAGAAATAGGACAGCTAGAGAACAATATTAAAAGTATTTTAGAATGAGCAGGCAATAAGTGTGTTTTATTTTCATAAAAAGACTGGACTGGACAAGAGACTTTTAAATAAAGAGTGTAGTTAAGTGTAGAACAGCAGGTGGCAGTAATGCAACAATCCGGATGCCAACTCCAACGAAGAAGATGTGGTGGCGGGAAATCCTGGCGCTTTCTTGGCGGGAAACGGACAGTTGCTGCGTTAAGCGAATCCAAGCATAACACTGAAGCGTCTTAATGAAAACTCCTTTGATCATGATGTGTGTGTTGTTGATGACTATATTTGCCGTAGGTAAGACATGATTTATATTGTTTTCATTGTTTTGATTGTCAAGTTGAATCTTGCCGGTGCTGTGCAACTGTCTCATTCCAGCGACTGAGAAAAACAAACACCTGGTTTGTCTAGACAAGTAAAACCTTTCAAAACGTCACAAGTGACTGATGTGATATGCTCCCAGCTATTTTGTTAACAGAAGTGGCAAACAAAGTGAAGAGACAGGTTGATTCTGACGCTAGCACATGTATCAATAGCGGCAATAATTACCCACATGAAAATAACCGCCAAGCGTGCAGCTATGCTACAATGTAGGTAATAGTTAGCACACGAGATAGCACACGAGACACGAAATATCATGAGATATTTTTAATGAGAAAAAGACTATTATAACATCACCTCAGTAACTTAATATATTACTAATATCTGAAAAAGCTGCTGGTTGAATGATGGCTGATTTTTGTATTGAAATTTGCCGTTTTGAGGTGATCCAAATCGGTCGATAACTGCGCCTTGCTGGCAAACTGACAGATTTTTGCCTCATTTCTGCCTAAGAACTTCAGAATAACATTTGGAGTTCTGAGTGGAATTTTATTCAAACTATTTACACTAACTGAGTAAATATTTACTAAAAAAAAAATTCCAATTTTATTTGTGAACATTTTATTGAATCCTTGGGCACTATTTTCCTAAATGTTTTACTGCAAACCTGTGTTTTGAGCATTTACAGCAAATGGTTTTAAAATCGGAATGTGAATCAAATAATTAATCTGTTGTTAACTTACACTTCATATATTTATTTTGTCAGGTTCTTGCTTGAAATGTGTGAAGGTGGAGAATGTGAATGTAGTCAAGGGTGGAAATGCTACTCTACAACTCAACACAACTTCTAATTTGACTATTTACTATGAAATCGATTGCAAAACAGAGAGTGAGATCCATCCGATCGCTCGTTACTGTGGCCCTAATAAGAACTGCATAACCTGGCCGAAGACACCTAATGTTTCAATAGAGCCTGACCATGTAATCCTAAATGGTGTCACCTCTAACAAATGCTACATGGCAAAACCCGAAAAACAACCCAAGCAATGTTATAATGTTACAGCAAAGAGTGAGTATGTTACTGTATGACTGAACTTTTTAAATAACATTTGAGACTTTCCAATTTATGTTTGTTTTTGTGTTCATGTGCAGTAGAGAAGTTAGCTTACAGGTTTATAAAATATATTGTTCTTGTATTGTGACCCTTACAGAACCACTACACTCAACCATCAGCCCAGAAATATCCAACTCAAAGTTCAGTACAGCAACACCCTTCTCTAACTCAACTTCAGACACTCCCGGGGCATCCAGACATATTGCTGGAGGTGTTGCTGTTGGTGTTGCTGTTGGTGTTGCTGCTGCTGTTGTTGTTGTTGCTGTTGTGTTGCTGTTACAAGTGCAATGTAAGTATTATCACAATAATTTAACTGTTTTTATTTTACCTCTAATTAACAGCTATGATACGGTAAAGACCATGTGCATTATTGCACATTATTCAGGGCAGTTTTGTTCTTGAACTTCACAATCCCAGACTAGAGAAGTTCCTTGAGACATTTGACAAAGTATCAATTTAACAATGTTTAATTTCATCATACAGAACATCGCCAAACAATAATTAAAAAAAGAAGAGTGCCCAAGTTCAGTTTTATTAGCTCTGTTGTTAAGTAGTTTAAATACTTCCCAATTTATTTGAGAATAACAACAAAAAGGTTTGATATAATATGCATATAATATTTGCACCTATGAAAATGAAATGCAACTTATAATGAAAGGATTAATAACATGCAACACTTACGGTATTAAAAACAAACAAACAAACAAACAGAAATTAAATGTACGTAGTATAAATTTGTTCACAATGGCTACATTCACACTGCAGTCCCTAATCTGATTTTCAACTAAAATCTGTTACTGAGGCCATTTATGACCTTTTAATTGTCATATATTTAAATCACTTTAACACTTAAAGGGTGCATACTTGTTTATGGTATAAATATGCACCCTTAGGGGTAGAGACGGTGCACCTTTGAGGTTACTGCCCCAGTGAGAAGCTAAAAGTACAATTTTAGCACATTTTATTTCTAACAGTGTAAACAAAAACATATTCTAATAATTCACAATGTAAATACGAAGTCTAATTATAAATCGAGATTAACAGTAGAGTAGTCTATAGGCAAAGCATCAGATCATTTTAATTCAAAAGCCACACTTTCTAGTTTGTAGTTCGTTGTTCTCATTACATGTATGGTTTAAACTACTTAAACTAAGTATGGTAATTACAACATAACAGCATAAAATCATTTGTGCAGCAAAAATCCAGGCGGAGGTACGGACAAGTGAATGCAGTGTGATGGTAATTTTTAATAATTGAATATTATATTATAACTGTGTATATCAAGAAGAAATTTACATAAAATTACATTCTCTCTCTCATAATAAGGACATACGTAATTGCAATGCAATTTCTGTATTACAAAATAATTGATTGGGACCATTCAATCTTTAACCCAGTTCAGTTGTAATATAATATGATCTTGAGTGCTTCTGTATCTTCAGAATTGTTTAATAATTGAAATATACAGTCAGTTCAAATACACACAAATATGTATGCAAATCGATAAGAAATTGTTTTAATTTTTCTAGGTTAAATATAACTCAAACAGTTGAGTTGCAAAGAAACTGAAGGAATGAGACTCCAACATTGAAGTTCGAATAGGATTGACTGCGTGGTTACGCAGGAAAAAAGGAAGCAGCCAACTCACTTCTTACAACTGTGAACGAAAATCAAGTTTATGTTCCTGCACTATACCTCCAATGAATTCCAACAAGTCACTTTTTTTGTTCACATTTTTAATGTCTACCTTGAAGGATTAGGATATATGAAGGTCATTACCAGAAATGTTTTATTTTTTTCCTGTTTTAATTTTAAATCCACTTTTTTTTTTTTATTCTGTATTTTCACTTCTGCACTATATAAACATATATATATATATATATAGCCTAATTATGGGCCTTCTTGTGTAATTATTAGTTTTCTTTTCAGAACAAGTGCCTCAAACTAAGCACTGAATATCTTTGATGTCACTAACCTCAAAAACTTTGGCAAATCCAGTGATTATATCATCCTGAAAAGCACTCACTGCCAGTTCGGTTTAGACATCGGATTTGGTTTAGTTCGCGTTCTGGTTTTCTGGTGGTCCAGTTGTGGGTTTCACAGACAATAATTAAGCCTAGTCCCAGACTAAAATGCATGTTTGTGCGGTCTTAAATGAAAGTAACTTGCACTGACATATTTTAAAAAGTCGGTGCCATGTTTTTTCTAAGACACATTTAAAAAAAAGTTACTTAAATTAACTAAGGCCATCTCTTGGCTTAATCTGAGCCCTGTCTGTGAATCTGTTAAAAACACCTGTGCTCTTACTAACTGACGTTTCTTACAATCAGATTTATGTAATTTATGAGGTGAAACCTACTGTACACCACACAGGGGACACAACACAACACACTGGTGTACATTACAGCCATTAATTGTGCACAATTTACAATCAGAATGAATCTTAACAGATGGAGAGCAGGCATGGGCATTGGGCCCAGTTCCCCTTGGGGGAATTCCTTGCTGCCCTTATAAAGCGAGGGAAGTTTATATAGACAGACCCTCAATTTTGACAAAGGGAGTGAGTCTACGATTGTGATGTCACAGCAGGAAGTTTCAGAGCTCAGACGTAATTTACCTGAATTTATTTTAATCAGGGGCTTATGTTCCATTTAAACATATTTCAAGGCTTTCGCCAGCAGTGGGAATTCATGCAATGACGTATTCAAGTGAACGAGACAGAGGAAAGTTAGCAAGGGAAGGGCATAAATGCAGCCTGAGACTCTCAATTGAGAGACATGTTGTCTCTGACTTAATTTACAATATGTAGCATAATTGGTATGCTATTCTGAATTCAGCCCCTCTTTTTAAGGAGCAACCAAGTAAACTGGTGTGGATGACTGGAAGATAGCCCATAGTTCTGTTTTGTTGAATTTGATGCTTTGAAAGAAATATTTTTTTTAAAATAAAAACAGACAATGGCACTTGATGTTAGAAAGTTTGCTTGGCACTTAGATGGCAAGATCTTTTCTCGTGGTTTCATAAAGCTCATACCTCACTGCAGAAAACATGCCACTAGACCGCTTCCTGTTTCACTGAATGTGGATCATCAACAACACTTCATTTTCACTGCAAACTCACAAGATGCACTCTGGAACATCTGAGCTCTATGAATGTGGGTTGGCAGAAAGACAGAACAAAATAATCTTACACCTGTTCTGAACAGAAAACCAAAGTACAAACTTGTTTCTGGGTTTTGGTCAACACAAATACATCATCCCGGCAGCACTCGAGATTAACAGTATAGTTTGGAGTTTTTGAAAACCATCTGAATTTTAGTAATTTCGTTTGGCGCTGTCTAACCTCAGAAACTATCATGGTAGTATCTTTAGCACACAGATGGAGCTCTTCTCCGAGCTGAGCAGAACATCACATGCTCAACCAGAAAGAAAACAGTGCCAATTCCCACCAAACCAGACAGAACCAGTCGGATCAGAACCTCAGTGAGACCACAATGCTCTGGACAATCTGATAGAGAAGAAAGAGAAAGTGACAGGCGTGAAGTCAACAACTGTCATCATCTATTAAGAGACACATAAGCTACACAAAGGTCATTGTGGCATGAAGAGATGTGACATTTTGCACCTTGGTGTTGTGGGCAGATCTTTTTCATGTGAAGATGAACGGTTTTATTGCTCACTGGATTGGCAGCCGTGCAGCTGTAGGTCTCTGGATCATTATAATGGAGCTCTAATGGTAAACTCAGGTTAATGCTGAGATCAGGATTGCTGGTCTGGTTCACCATTTCACCCCCTTTATACCAGGAGATGGACACGTCTCGTTCATTTTTTACAGAACAAAGGACAGAACAGATTTCTTGGTTTGGGTCTTCCATCATTTGTGATTGCGTCAATGCACCTGGTTTACATCAGATCATAACGTTACTCTTGAACATTTAAAGTAAAGACAATTTTTAAGCATTTTGACTCGCTTTTAAAATCAAACGGTTGCTTCATGAGCCCATGTAGATGTCAGTCTGAGCGGCAATTTTTTGGCTCCGTCTTGTGTGACAGATGTACAAAGGTTAAATTGTCAATCATTGTGTTGCAGTGAATTCTTTATTTGCTTGTACTGTAGCTGTAAAGGTGATGCATACAAATATCTTGCCAGTTTGAAAAAATATATATGGAAATTGGGATGCACACCTTATTAATGAATGGGGGCATGAGCTTCCGAAGTCAACCAAAAAGTGCCTCACAATTCTCTGTACTGTTGCTGTTTGAACTTGCATTTTTTCATTGCACAGCTTCTAATGTTACTGTCGCTACTAATCTTGTAAGTCACTATTGTGTAAGAGAAAAATACTTACCTTGTGCTTGGTTTATACTCATCAGTGAGCCAATCCTGATGGCAGGAACAGAAACTGATTCTATACAGAGAGAGAGAGAGAGAGAGAGAGGGAGAGGGAGAGAGAGAGAGAGAGAGAGAGAGAGAGAGAGAGAGAGAGAGAGAGAGACCTCATTATAAATACAGGTGCTGGTCATATAATTAGAATATCATCAAAAAGTTGATTTTTTTCAGTAATTCCATTCAAAAAGTGAAATTTGGATATTATATTCATTCATTACACACAGACTGATATATCTCAAGTGTTCATTCCTTTTAATTTTGATGATTATAACTGACAACTACTGAAAACCCCAAAATCATTATCTCAGAAAATTAGAATATATTGAAAAGGTTCAATATTGAAGACTCCTGGTGCCACACTCTAATCAGCCAATTAACTCAAAACACCTGCAAAGGCCTTTAAATGGTCTCTCAGTCTAGTTCTGTAAGCTACACAATCATGGGGAAGACTGCTGACTTGACAGTTGTCCAAAAGACAACCATTGACATCTTGAACAAGGAGGACAAGACACAACAGGTCATTGCTAAAGAGGCTGGCTGTTCACAGAGCTCTGTGTCCAAGCACATTAGTAGAGAGGCAAAGGGAAGGAAAAGATGTGGTAGAAAAAAGTGTACAAGCAATAGGGATAACCGCATCCTGGAGAGGATTGTGAAACAAAACCCATTCAAAAATGTAGGGGAGATTCACAAGAGTCAGTGCTTCAAGAACCACCAAGCCACTCTTGAACAAGACACAGTGTCAGAAGTGTCTCGTCTGGGCTAAAGATAAAAAGGACTGGACTGCTGCTGAGTGGTCCAAAGTTATTACTGGAGGAAGAAAGGAGAGGCACATAATCCAAGTTGCTTGAAGTCCAGTGTAAAGTTTCCACAGTCAGTGATGGTTTGGGGTGCCATGTCATCTGCTGGTGTTGGTCCACTGTGTTTTCTGAGGTCCAAGGTCAACGCAGCAGTCTACCAGGACGTTTTAGAGCACTTCATGTTTCCTGCTGCTGACCAACTTTATGGAGAATCAGATTTCATTTTCCAACAGGACTTGGCACCTGCACACAGTGCCAAAGCTACCAGTACCTGGTTTAAGGACCATGGTATCCCTGTTCTTAATTAGCCAGCAAACTCGCCTGACCTTAACCTTATAGAAAATCGATGGGGTATTGTGAAGAGGTGAAGGCCACTATCAGAGCAACCTGGTCTTTCATAACACCTGAGCAGTGGCACAGACTGATCCACTCCATGCAAAGCCGCATTGCTGCAGTAATTCAGGCAAAAGGAGTCCCAACTAAGTATTGAGTCCTGTACATGCTCATACTTTTCATGTTCATACTTTTCAGTTGGCCAACATTTCTAAAAATCCTTTTTTTGCATTGGTCTTAAGTAATATTCTAATTTTCAGAGATACTGAATTTGTGATTTTCATTACTTTTCTGTTTTAATCATCACAATTAAATGAAATAAACATTTGAAATATATCAGTCTGTGTGTAATGAATGAATATTATATCCAAATTTCACTTTTTGAATGGAATTACTGAAATAAATCAACTTTTTGATGATATTCTAATTATATGACCAGCACCTGTAGTTATCACAAAAATAATTGTATTGGCTGCAACTAAATATTACCATAAACATCAACTTTCAACATCTTCCAGTGCATTAATTTAGTGATGGTGACTTCATAAAATCCAGATTCACTGGTGCTGATGTTCCAGATTGTCAGTGATCCAGTTTCTCTGTCCAGCTGCAGTCTGTTGATGAGTCTCGGTTCATAATGAGTGAAAACTGTTCCTTCAAATAGCTGTGCTATACGGGTAGTTTGGTTGCCACTATCAAACAGCCACATTACTTCATCATCTCTCGGTAGATGAGTAGCTCCTGTTTGCAGAGTGACTTTTCCCTTTATCACAAACTTTAGCTCATCCATCTTACCATTCACTAGATCTAAAACAATATAAAAATGTGTTACATAAAAAGCTAGAAAAAAACCAACTAAAAACAAACAGACATCAACAACAATTAGACAAGAGCTGGTACAGCCATCTTTCAAGAACTATTAAACTATCGTACTATCAAGTATGTTAGACATTTAACGGGATACATTGTTTAAGACAAATTTAGTTTGCATGACAGAATCAGTGTTTCAAATTGACAGCATGCAGCCTAACTAATGACCACAACCACTAAAACAGTCTGCTTGAAAACAAACAGAAAACAACATTAGATTTTAAATAGCTTACCTTTCATGCTGATGAAAAACACAGTGTAAGCCCACATGCTGGAGAATGTTTTAAGAGGCATCATATCAGATATTATAGTGAGTTTGCCTGTTCTCTCCGTCATGCACCTGGAGCTCAACTCACAGAGAGCATTTAGAGAAGATCGTCTGTGCCTCATTTACTTTTATCAGGAAATGAAACTGACCATGAAATCAGTAGGCCTACAAGATGGCACTAGATGGCATCAAAAGGGTCTTTAATTAAAAACTAATAATTAATAAATCACAATCATTGTTCTTTATAGCCTCAGGACAGGGGTAGGTTGAGTCGTCTGAAAGGACAAATTTAAACATCTGAAACAGTTCTAAATTCCATTATGTGTGATGCTAATGCATTATCCATGATGGACTGGACTGTCATATATATATATATATATATATATATATATATATATATAGGCTATATATTATTATTATAATTGTGCATGTCCATCTCTGCAATAATCTGGGCCATAAATGCCATGTGACTAATCACTCTATATTAGAACTCTTTACATGAGACAGAGAAAACCAAAAACTCACATTTTAAGCAATTAAGCTTTTCACTTTTAATAAAACAATTCTATAACACTTACAATTTTTTTTCATTTGCTATGATTAGTAAGCTTCTCTATTAAACACGAATGGACAATTAACTAGTTCTGCAGCATTTGTTAATCTTGGTTAATGGTGCAGTAAGCGATTTCTGCGAAACACTCTTGATATTTAAAATGGACATCCAAACAAACACACGTCTCCCTTCATTGCTCCGCCCCCAAAATGCACAAACACGCAATGCAAGAGTAAATATCTCTTTATCATATCTGAAGCAAAGCAAAATAATGAAGCGAATATAACAAATTAATGACAAAGAAGAACAAAAAATTAACATACAGTACACAATAATAAATATAAGCAAGAGTTGGTTTTTAGTGGCCAGCAGCACAGCTTGACAAACAATGATACTCACAGACGTCCTGTTACTATAGCTAACATTACAACAACAACACATCTTGGTATTAGCAAAACCAATGTTACTCGCGTATGGAGCAAAACCAATGTTACTCGCGTATGGAGCAAAAACAATGTTACTCGCGTATGGAGCAAAAACAATGCAACCTCTGCATCCATTTTCAGGCCTTCCCGCTCAGGTCTCTCCAGTGCTGGAAAGCGTTTCCAATATTAATTCCTAAAGCTCTTGCCTGATCATAACCCTTCTTTTTCCAGTGATATTCCTCTAACCTTTTCTCTTTTCTAATGTCTCTCAGCCATCTCTCTTTCTACAGTCTTTCTTCAAATCTCCCTCTTGCTCACTCTCTCTCCTCCCCCATCATGAGTGGACACGCCCCGTACTGCTGATTGGCCCACTCTCTCTCCTCCCCCATCATGAGTGGACACGCCCCGTACTGTTGATTGGCCCACTCTCTCTCCTCCCCCATCATGAGTGGACACGCCCCGTACTGCTGATTGGCCCACTCTCTCTCCTCCCCCATCATGAGTGGACACGCCCCGTACTGCTGATTGGCCCACTCTCTCTCCTCCCCCATCATGAGTGGACACGCCCCGTACTGCTGATTGGCCCACTCTCTCTCCTCCCCCATCATGAGTGGACACGCCCCGTACTGCTGATTGGCCCACTCTCTCTCCTCCCCCATCATGAGTGGACACGACCGTACTGTTGATTGGCCCACTCTCTCTCCTCCCCCATCATGAGTGGACACGCCCCCTACTGCTGATTGGCCCACTCTCTCTCCTCCCCCATCATGAGTGGACACGCCCCGTACTGTTGATTGGCCCACTCTCTCTCCTCACCCATCATGAGTGGACACGCCCCCTACTGCTGATTGGCCCACTCTCTCTCCTCCCCCATCATGAGTGTACACGCGCCGTACTGTTGATTGGCCCACTCTCTCTCCTCCCCCATCATGAGTGGACACGCCCCCTACTGCTGATTGGCCCACTCTCTCTCCTCCCCCATCATGAGTGGACACGCCCCGTACTGTTGATTGGCCCACTCTCTCTCCTCACCCATCATGAGTGGACACGCCCCCTACTGCTTATTGGCTCACTCTCTCTCCTCCCCCATCATGAGTGTACACGCGCCGTACTGTTGATTGGCCCACTCTCTCTCCTCCCCCATCATGAGTGGACACGCCCCCTACTGCTGATTGGCCCACTCTCTCTCCTGCCCCATCATGAGTGGACATGCCCCCTACTGCTGATTGGCCCACTCTCTCTCCTGCCCCATCATGAGTGGGCATGCCCCCTACTGCTGATTGGCCCACTCTCTCTCCTGCCCCATCATGAGTGGACACGCCCCCTACTGCTGATTGGCCCACTCTCTCTCCTGCCCCTTCATGAGTGGACATGCCCCCTACTGCTGACTGGCCCACTCTCTCTCCTCCCCCATCATGAGTGGACACGCCCCCTATTGCTGATTGGCCCACTCTCTCTCCTGCCCCTTCATGAGTGGACATGCCCCGTACTGCTGATTGGCCCACTCTCTCTCCTGCCCCTTCATGAGTGGACATGCCCCCTACTGCTGATTGGCCCACTCTCTCTCCTCCCCCATCATGAGTGGACACGCCCCCTACTGCTGATTGGCCCACTCTCTCTCCTGCCCCTTCATGAGTGGACATGCCCCCTACTGCTGATTGGCTACAAGTGTGTTGTTCAGCTTGGTCCGAATTCTCAGAAATCACTAGGCTTGTTTGAGAAGAGCAAAATCTGCGCAGAACCGATCACCGGTGATCAGCGCGTAATGCATGCCGGTTAGAAATGTGTCTGATTGCGTCCGCCTTGCTCTGATGTCATGCTGTCGTGTGTCAAAAAACACTGGCGAGCACAAGGCGCACGTGTCGGATTCTGCAGTCACGCGCAGTTGCTCTCCACGCTGATCAAAAGCATGATGAGAAACGACTTGCTGACGACACAGCAACGAGTTGTTGATTGGTTTAAACAACCGTGATGTATTGTTGTCCTTTAAAATGTTTGATTTTAAAACTCGGATATCATTGTATCATGTATCATGTATATGTTGTGTGTGAATATTCCCAAACTCGTGGACAGTGCGATCTCTATGGGTTATGCAATGTCATTTTATTATTTAAAAAAAACACACACAAAAAAACCCCACATAACCTATGTCTGTTTTAAAGAAAAAATGATTGATAAACACTTATTTGGAATGGAATTAAATAACAAGTAGCCTACTTTGAGTGTCTTATTTATTATATTTATTTTCATATAAAAGCAACAAAACTTAAATTACATCCATTTTTTTAGCAACACGTGCACGAGCGTAAATCCCGCGATAACCATCATTGATCTAGCAGGGGTCAGATCCACTGCGAGAAGCGAGAACTGTCCGGTTTGCCTGCTCTTTTTTCACTTCTCCTCTCATTGCAGCCGCCAACTCTCGACTACATTTTAGGCGCATCTCAAACAAGCCTACTTACTGCAACTTCAATGTTAAAACTGCAGTCCGTAACTTTTGGCGCTCACTAAACAGAACTGCATGCGTCTTGCGGAAGAACATTGAAGCCGGAGCTACTCACGCTACTGGGCTACTCCGCAGCGGTACGGCCCAAACCAGTCTAAAATAGTCTGAAAATAAACATTACTCATTATAGGTGTACCATAGTGATTCAGGATATGAAAAAAACATGGTTTGGAATATGGATTCATGATATAGGCTATACTATTTTTAAATACATTTTAAAAAAAAAGTCATTATGAATTAATGCACTGTGAACTAACATTGAAAATGATTTGTATTTTTTTATTATCTAACATAACGGATTAATACTTTTAATAAATGCTGTAAAAATATGTATTGCGTCACTATTATTTCATGCTAATGAATGGGAACTAAAAGTGTTACCATCAATCCTGTAATATCCTTAAAGCAAGTTTACACAACTCTAAATCTAAAATAAGCTGATTATTGCAGACAAACCTCTACTGTGCTTCGGCTGGACAGTAAAAAGCAGCTCTAATCTAAAACCAGTGATAATCTGACAGTAATGTCACTGGAAAGCGTTCATGACCAATGATGTCTTATGTAACTCAGATTGTGTTTGGTGAAATGAAAGCTGTCAGAGAGGAAGAGAGAAAGTAACAGGACATGACAATGGTGATGATAAAGTAACCAATGACAAATAATCATTTACTGTCATATATCGTTCCAAACCAGTATGACTTTCTTTCTTATGTGCAAAACAAAAGAAGATATTAGGCAGGATTTATGTTCTTTTCCATAAACAGAAAAAATCTTTCCATAAACAGGAAATCCATCAAAAACCATTAACAGTTGTCCATCTGACTTTAACTATATTTGCAAGTCATATGATGGCTTATTTTGTGATTAATGCATTCTAAATGTCTTATAAACGTGTATAATTGTAATACATTATCACCTGGTTTCACTGACATCTATCTATAATAATTTTACCATTTTATATATAAAAAAAATTCTCGTTGTATTTGCATTATCATCATCAATTATAATAGTTATAGGACTAGCAAAAATATTGCTAGCAACAGAAATATGCTAAAACCAAATATGAACAATCGAGGGAGAAAAAAAAACACCCTCACTGTACAATGCTAGCTTGTGTACAAAGGATCCAAAATGGACTATTTTATAAACAATTTTCTCTCTCTCTGTTCCTCTCAAATCAAATTGATTCGATAGAGGAGAACAGCAAATGTAATTTAAAAAGTAACAGTGATTAAAAAGGCCATAATTGAGGAGCAGGCACATACTCATCAAATCAAATGAGTATCTGTTGTGCTGCAGTAGAGCTCTTGATGGAGGAGCGCACAGATGGCTCTGCACTGATGTATGAGGGCATTTCATTACAGGTTTCTGTATCTGTCGAGAAGAAGCGTGCATCTGGCCCAAGCATAATTCAGTATGTTTACTGATCTAGGACAACACCCTCATCACTCTCTATGAACCCTCCATGTGAGGAACTCGTTAAAAATTGATCCTAAGCAAATTGAGGAGTTTGGATTAACCTGGAGTGTGTGCAGCTCTGGGACCAGTGTCCTGATCCAGTTACCATCAAATATCTGAAGTCAACTGATCCTAGACCTGCTGCAAAGGTGAATGGTCTTTCGGTAAGAATGCCATTTTTTAGGTCCTGAAAGTGTCCTGCATGCAAGAAGATATCTTATATTTATTGCAAGAAGATATCTTAAACCATTTAGCCTAATACTTAGAGAGTCCGACTTGTGACCACACACACGCACAATTCAATTATATCTTCATTTACTAACCTTCATGTTATTCCAGTGAATTTCTTTCATCTCTGGAACACCCAAAAATTTGAAGAAACTATTTTCCATACCATAAAACTGGAGGACTGGGGCTGCCAAGCTTCAAAAATTACATTAAAGCACCATAAACATAATCCATACAACTCAAGCAATATATTCCACATATTATTTTATTTTTATAGTCTTTATGTGAGAAATAAAAATATTTTTGCATTGTTCATAAATGAGTATAAATAAATAAATACACAAATGAATATAAATAATATTTTGATAAAATATAAATAAATTAAAATATAGCCTAACAGTAAATAAATAATTAAATTATACAATAATACACATACCTTTAATTATACAAAAAATATTTACTGTAGAAAAAGGGAATTTTGTGATTAACACGTATACTGACTTCATAAACAACACTATATAATACAAAATATTGTACACTCCGTACTCACATCAGTAATCTAGAATGGATAAAACCTAAATCAAACCTTGTCATTGACCCTTGTGCATCCTGTCGCTCCTGTAAAACTGATGAAGGAGGCCCTCTAGTGGTGATCATGAACCTTTTAAAAAAACAACAACACTTAAATAATCAGAGCAAAAAAGCAATGAGAAAATGCCATTTTATGTGACAGGAATGTGGTTACTTCTCCATTTCTGCAAATATTTCATAAGGACTTAATAACAGACAAAGGATATGTGGAAAACAGCATACTACCATCCTACCCTAACTATTTCTGCAGTATAGTATGAGTTTGTCAAGGTTATGTGAAAACGATTTATATTACTTCTGTTTTAAACATAATAAATGTAAGTACAAACTGTTTCACATACTATTTTAAAAATACCTGCTGAATAACACATCCGTGCCAAAGCAGCCATGACGTCAATGCTTAAAATCGGTTTCTGATGTACATGAAGAAATCAAGGCCGTTTTCACAGCACTGAAACCCAACCGAGAGGAAAAACATAAAAGTGCTAGATATTTTATTAGCATATTAAGTGAATTACTGTCCCCATAGAAAGGAAACCACTGCTGTGTATCTGAACATGTTTAAAGAAAAGAAATACAGGGAACAAAAGCAAACAGCAAAAATTACACCACGGTTCCCAACACACAACCACAAATTTCCTCTCTGACATGAATTAATGGCACTAATTATTCTCAGCTTAAAAAATGAAAACCAATTCATCAAACACATAAATGTTCCAAGCAATAATTCTCTGTGGGAATTTCATACAGCAAAGGAACAAACAGATGTTAAATTTCACTCAACTTCCTTTGTGCCTTCCTAAAATGAATTCATGAACGAGTATGATATACTGTGTAAACACTTCCAAATAATGATACGCAAAAATACATAAGTAGAAATATATAAATGGAAACCGGGCCAGGCAGACGTTCCCCTGAGAGTCAAAACCATGATCATGCAGAAAATATCAAATCAATGAATAATTATAATAATAATAATAATAATAATGTGTGAAGAAAAATACAATCACTTACAAGAAAAAACAACACACTGCACAAAAGCCCATTGTGATATTGAATCTCTTAATGTTGCAAAGCCATAATATATTCATAATAATACAATGCAAGTGCTGTTTAAGACATTATATTGGCATCAGGTTCTGCCAAATATGGCACCATAAATGTGTAAATACCTTTTATATAATATCTCTTGATATTTAGAACATACATGACCTTGATAGACTTTTATAAAAGTGCGATATGCAATATAATTGCACGTGTGCGCATACATCTGACCCAGCAAATTCTATAGTCCGTGTGTTTGAGTTTGTATCGTGACCGCCGTTGGTCTCGGGAAAGGCCATGTCCGGGCTGTGAAGTCTGGGATGGATGTGCAGTTTCACAACATTTGGCACAGTCTTCAGAGTTTATATATCTGTTAGAAAGCACATTTGTTTTGGAGCAAGACCATAGTGACTGTGTGCACAGATGTGTTTAACTCTTTGGTTTTCAAGAGCAGAGTTTTTGCACAAAGTGGTGCAATGTCGTCTTTTGTGCCAGTAAGTCATTGGGTTTCTTTAAAATATGCAATATCAGTGAATCAGTAGAGACAGTTCACACAAAAGTAAATATTCTGGCATCATTTATTCACCCTCATGTCGATGCAGTCCTGTATGATTTCTTTCTTTCGTCGTGCACACAAGAGATGTGGGTGCAGGATGTTCAACACAGCTGTAAAGGCCTAAAAAATGACAGAAAAGCACCATACTGTTGTCTAAATGAGTAGTTTTGTGTGGAAATATACTGAAATGAAAGTCGTTGTTTACTGAAAATCTTCCTCTCCACTGTAATGCTCAATTCTCATATGTGCAATCTGAAGATATGCACATTCAAATTTTGAGCACTGAAAAACTGGTTACGAGGCACATGAGAAGCATTAATGTTAGGCAACAATGACATTGAACATACAAAATCTGAAAGCTGAAATTTAACGACTGTCTCTTAATAAAGTAATAAAACTTATTGGATTTAAAGGGATAGTTGAGCTAAAAATTAAATTCTGTCATCAATCACTCCCTCATGTCATCTCAAACACGCAAGACTTTCGTTCATCCTTGAAACACAAATGAAGCTCGTCGAAATCTGACAGCTTTCTGTCCCTCCATTGACCGCTACACGACTACCACTTTGACGCTACAAAAAGTTCATAGAGTGATCGTAAAACTAATCCATATGAATTCATGTCTCTTTTGAGAAATTTGGACTTAATTAGGACCGTTTATTTCATATTGATTAGTTTTACGATCTCTTTATGAGCTTTTTGTAGCGTCAAAGTGGTAGTCGTGTAGCTGTCAATGGAGGGAAAAATTTAATTAAAATAAAAAAGATCTTCATTTTGTGTACAGAACATGAACGAAAGTTTTACGGGTTTGGAACTAATTAATGGGGCGTAATTAATGACAAAATTTTCCTTTTTGGATGAACTAACCCTTTAAGTACTATTTAATTTCATTGTATGGAAAAGAAGAGATTGTGCAAATTTTTTCCGTTTGTTTTCCACAGAAGGCAGAAAGTCATAGAAGGTTTAGAACAGCATGAGGATGAGTAAATGATGAACTTAATGGTGAACTACTCCCTTTGTTGTTGGTGTTGTAGCATGTGTTTTGTCCTGGTAAATGTGGGTATTTTGTCGTGTCTTAGTCCCAGAGCACCTGGGATGCCTACAGTACTACAGTTCGTCATTGACTTCCTTCAACCTCTTCTCCTCCAGGAAGGCCACCAGTGAATCCCTCATGTCCACCACGTCCAGCATCTCCTGCAGGATGCGCTCCTCCTGTGCTCGCTGCTCAGGGGTCTTCTCAGTTTCTACACGCACAACAACATGGCAACATCTTAATGCATGTCTGCATACGTTTACATGAATAAAAACAAATCAAGGCCTGTTCACACCAAGAACGATAACTAGAACTATAACTTATTATAGTTATCGTTAAAGTTGAGGTGTGGAGTCTGCTATTCTTTTATTTTTAGAACGATTTTTAGAACTATATCTTTATCGTTATAGTTATCGTCCTTGGTGTGAATAGACAACAAATTTTAAAACCAAATTAATACTAAATTAGAAATGTTAGTATTTCAATAATAATAATAATAATAATTTAAATGATTTATATATTTAGAAATATTATAATAATTTACATTTTAAATATTGTAGAATTTAATACAAAAAGCTTTATGACTTAAAAATAATTGACAGATGGACTATTTGTAATTAATTCCATAGGACTATTAAAGTAACTATTATATAAAGAGAATATATTGACAAGTAACACTTTATTTCAATATGAAAAATAATTTCATTCTAATTTATTATTAAATTATTTAAATTAATTAGACTCATTTAATATTAAATACAATAAAACAATTTTAGTTTTGTCTTGCGTTTTTATTATTATTACACATGAAGCTTTTATGACTTCATATTAACTGACAGATGGACCTTTTGTAATTAAATCCAAATTAATTTGTCAGAAGAACACAGGACTATTTAATGAATATTACATAAAGAGAATATAATGACATAATATAATGAACAGAATTATCTTTAATTTCCCACCATCCATTTCCATGTATCGCCGTAGCTCCGTCTCTAACATGCTCTGTTTGTCTTCCAGCTCCAGCTGTCGAGACCTTTGAAACACAAAACCAGAATCACACAAATATATGATGCTGCTGTTAGCACAGCCTGTAATTTAGTTTCTGACACAGAGGATCCAATTGTGCACAGAGCCAATACATGATAAGTACATGCAAAGCGGTGGGTTAAATAAATGAGGCCACTCTAAGCATTCATCTTAAGCATTAGTGCTCATCAAAGACAAGCAGAAGAGAGGTTTCCAAGGGCAACGAGACTCAGCTGGCTTATAGTGAGGTTTGAGGTATTTTTACACATGCAAAAATAAATGATGCACTTTGAGCATTAACTGCTATTGAGTTCCTTAAATGTGCATTGTATTAATCCAGATATTACCACTTGGTTAAACAACCAAGATGTTTATTAATTCAACCCAACTTGTGCCTATTTTTGAGGGTAACAGTAATCAGACTTACGCCACCATGAGATCAGACTCCTCTGAGAGTAGATTGTTCTTCTCCTGGACCAGATCAATCCACTGGTCAATCGTTTCAGGGTCACCTGAAACTAGAACACACATACATCCACACAGGAGGTTACGACACCTACAAGATCGCCTTATCCACACTATGTCACCCATTTGCTTCTCTTAATCAGCTTACAGTGCATCCTGGGATGGTTTTAAAACAGTATTGAAGGAGTTGTATGCAGGGCACAAAACGTTCAAAGTAATATAACTTAAATAAATGTATATGCAAAAAACTAATTTCAAGCATTTTATCATTTGTATAATGAGAAACATAAACTAAAGCTTTAAGTTACGTATAAAAAAAAAACGATAAAAAAAAAAATTCACGTTCATTGAAACTCTTATACGTTAATAAAACATCTGCTGAATTGTCCTAATGTTAGACAGTAGTGCTGGGTTGATTTCTCAATTTTAATCCATACTCATTTTGATGAGCTGATATAGATTCTTAAATCCAAAGAATCGATATTTTAGTATATGCTCTTTTCAGAGAATGCATGAACAAAATTTGGTTTAGTTTAGGGTCCAATTCTCACTATTAACCAGTTGCTTATTTGCATGCATGTTATTGGCTGTTTATTAGTACAGAATAAGGCATTAATATGAGCTTTATATTCCTTAATCCTACCCAATACCTAAACTTAACAACTACCCTACTAACTATTAATTAGGAGATTATTGAGGCAAAAGTCATACTTAATATTTAGTGAGAATTGGACCCTAATCTAAAGCGTGCTGCGTGACCCAAAATTTCTCTAAACATTTTTTTAGTCAATAAATCGCAATGATTTTTTATATGAAACAAAGTCTTAGTTTTCAAATTCTGTTAATTTTATAACAAAGAATGTCACGTAACGTTACATTTGCCTCAAAAAAGCCATTCAATTACCATAACTCAATAGTTATCTGGAAAAATGAAGAGAGGATCATTTTGTTAAATGTGTATCTTTTTGTTCGCTGTCGGCTACGGTAGAAACATGACGTCACAATATGTCGACCTTCATAGAAGGGGATTCCCGCGCCTATGTAGATATAAATGTCTCATTCTAAGGTAATAAAAAAATTACGGTTTAAGTAAGTTCTTTATACACCACTGAACACATAGTTATGGATGTCATATTGCATTTCTGTTAATAGATACTCAAAATTTTTACACAGTGCACCTTTAATCTGTTCTTCAATATTTGGTATACATTTGAATAAATTCAGCATGAAAACTACTTTATGACAACCGGAGCCAACATTTAAATAAAACAACAACAACAACAACAACAACAACAACAACAACAACAACAACAACAGTGGAGCAGAAACATAATTATGTCATTAAAGAGTTAATATTATTGTCCTAATGTTATTATTATAAAAACTGCCTTATGTGCAATGTAAATGTTTGAATACAAATCAGTTGTTAATTGTACCAACTGAAAATGTTCCCTGTAAACTGTACAACATTAGTTTTTCCTTGATAAAAATGGCCAAACAACTGTATCTGAAATAAATATCCAAATGAAGTGATATTGAATCAAAATTGAATCGAAAGCTTGTGAATCGAAATCCCCGGCTGTATTAGACAGTAAATGTAACTCTGAAAAACAAAATAATCTTGGTACGTCTTGGTGACGTGCAAGTGTAGGGTTAACAAGTTCACTGGGTTTCAGTGAGAGTCTTAGCACGCACACATTCTGACTGCTGTATGATATGATGAAGTGGAATCATTAGTGGTGCATGTAGATGGATGAGATGTCATACCAGCCTCTCCTCTCAAAACTCTCTCCAGCTCCACTCCTTTCTCTTCCAGTTCTTTAAAGGTCACTTCTATCTCATCCAGCCGTCTCTGAATCGTCTGTGTGGGCGTCAGAACCAGAACAGTGTCAGACCAAATGAGAATGAAATTCAGATCACTCCATTTTTCATCTTGATATAAATTGATGCTGATTTTTCTTTTAAGTGGCATGTGTTTTTTTTTTTACCATTATGAGAAACAATTTACACAGTATAGATTGACCTTACCTGAGCTTTGTGGAAGCGCTGGATTTCGCTCATTTTAGCTTTCCGCTCAAGAGTTTTCATCCTCTTTAGGTCCTGTTTCTCTGACTCAGAAATCTCATAATCGCCCCCCTGAACACACACAACACAAATCTACAGTCAGCCACTTATTGGCAGAATTTAATCAGTCTACCAGAAAACAAGATCATGATTCAGTGCTTTTCTGCCAAAATAAAAGTTTAATTGTATGAAAATTATGAAATTAACACAGCCATACATATTAATAATTTTACAGCTGTACAATATAATTTTTTTTGTATTTATTATATGATTTTTATCAAATACTCTGTTTCTATTGTACAATGAAATATTACAATAATAATAATAATACTTATTTTTTAAATATTTGTAATAATTAATAATTATTAGTTTTCTAGTCATTAACATAGAATACTTATTTTTTAATACTTAAATTTAATAATTTTTTGGCCAAATTGTGCAGCTTCACAAACAAACTAGTTACATTTATATATAAAAAAAGTATATATATATATATATATACGCCTAAATCATGCATCCCTAGTTGATGAATTGGCATCAAAGTTTTGTTTGGGGACATCACAATCAAGCATTATCAAAAAAACAACAACTGTATATTCCTACCCATTTGTAAAATCTGGTTGGTATGGATTGAAATTTGGTCTTCTTACTAAATAAGTTTAAGAAGTTGAAAATAATTTGAACATATTCCCACCTTGCAATCCAAAACATGGTCTTCTTCTTGAAGATCCTCTTCGTCCTCTTCTTCATCATCGTCAACACCTTCTTCATTATCATCTTCTGATACATAATGGTCTGGTTGAGTTTGTTCTGATGAGGGAATTCATACCAAAATCAGCTACTAAAGTTTAACCTAAAGCCGTTTAGAAAGAAGTAAAAAAAATTGGGCTTCCAACCTGAAGGTCTGACTCGGAGGACGCTGAAGCGCTGCTGTAGCCGTGGTGAAGACAGATTCCATGGGGAAAACTTGGAGCGCGTTTTTCCGTGCTGCGATTGGGTGGTGGGTGGAGGTTCACTCTTCCTTCTCAGGCAGCGACGGTTAGGCTGGTTCTGCAAGCTCTTCCGTGTAGCGATGCCTCCGCTCCAGTAGCCCTCCTCCTCGACTCCTTCATGCTGCTTGGAGGAAGAGGAGGTGGAGGCAGCAGAAGAAGAGGCGTGCGTCTCAGAGTCCGAATCCTGGCTGAGAAGGTCAGCTTTTTCCTCTTCGCTCAGCTGAAGTTTGCGCAGGGACGGCTTGGGTTTGGAGTCAGGCGTGGGGTCGTGATGAGTTTCCTCAGGTTCCTCTGGGATATTTGAGGGTTCGGGCACCACGTTATGGACAGTGCGAGGTTTTGGGAGCGGAGCTCTGGAGCTTCGCGGGGCTGGGACTGGAATGGACTGGGGTCTGTTATTTTGTTGGCTCTCAATGCCTGTGCTCTCTGGATTGAGCTCTGAGGGTTTGTGTGGTTCACGAGATTCCTTAAGGTCAGGTGACAGATAGTCATCTTGCTCTGTGGGAGTAGGGCACTCATTCGATTCTTCGAAGTCAGGGTCAACAGATATCTTATATGAGCCCTTCCGTTTTACAGAGACATGTGGAGGAGGGGATGCCATCTCTACAGTTTCACCATTTTGTGTCTTTTCCTTATCATCCTCTTCATTATGACTATACTCAACATGATTCTAGAAAACAGAAAAACATGACATTGTGATATTTTGGGCCTGAGATATATTCTGTGTTCGTGAACACAAATGTTACAGTAGCTTGTTCAATTCATGTAGACTACCATCTATCCATCCATCCATCCATCTATCCACCCCTACTACTTTTTGAAAGAAGCCTCTTCTGCTCAACAATGCTGCATTTATTTAATCAAAAATACAGTAAAAACAGTAATATTGTTAAACTTAATTTAAAATAACTGTTTTCTATTTTAATATATTTCAAAATGTAATGTATTCCAGTGATTCAAAGCTAAATTTTCAGCATCATTACTCCAGTCTTCATTGTCACATGACTCTTCAGAAATCAATCTAATATGATGATTTGCTGCTCAAGAAATATTTCTGATCATCATTGTTGAAAACAGCTGTGCTGCTTCATATTTTTGAATCAGTGTCTTCTTCTACAGTTAATTTTAGATTTCATGTCAAGAATGGTCATGGTTGAGCAACATATTGAAGAGCATCTTGCTGAGCAAGTTCTTTTTAGTGAATCAAAAATAACAACGTGATCAGTGTAGTACGATTCTGAAAGAATCAAGCACATCCAGCAAACTGTGAGAGTTGAATCATTTCAGTTACTGGCTAGTTCATATGGCATGTTAAAAATAAACATTAGGAGTTTTTTATACTTTATCAGACCAACCGCTAAAAAGACTAAAGGCTAATAAGAATTGGAAAGTCTTTTACAAAAGGTGTGTTTACACAGACTTTTTAGTGTCGTTTTAAATTTACTTGAAATTTACTAAATTTCAGTTTTCCTAATATGTATTACTTACAAATACTAAAATAATCAATTTGTTCATGAAACTGTTAAGGTTTCAGAATCAGTCAGGATGAAATGTGTTAAACTGTCCAATCCCTATAGTTAAACCGCCAACATGAATAATATGCAAACTACCTAAATAACAACATTTTAAGATAACTTCACCTCAGTCAAGGTACAATCACATTAGCAAAACTTCACAGGCAAAAATGTCCATTGTCTATGGTCAATAGTGTAAGGATATATGAAGCACAACTCACAGTTGGACCCGGTGCAAAATCGGTGTGGGGAAATCTTTCGCCCACCGGCTAAATTCCTGATCACAGATTCCTATTGAAATAACTCTTATTTTGACAACGAAAACTCCCCAAACAACACTAAATGGGACCTTAATACAAGGATGCATGTTACACGTTGGCTAGCACTCATCTTCATTTGGGTACTCGTACTATGATTGTTTAAAATAAATAGTAGTATCATCAGATTACGTAAACTGAACAAGTTGCCAACACAAAAGTGACTGCAAAAAAAACATCAGGAGCTCATAGAAAACTACATCAGCTCTGAGGAGTCTTACGACCAACCACTAGGAATCCACACACACACACACACACACACACACACACACACACACACACACACACACACGAGCAAGAGAGGAAAGGAGTGTTTTCCCTGACGCAGCAGCTGACCCACATTAGTTCTAGTCATAACAAAATGGCTGAATATATCTCAGTGAAGAAAAGACCATCGGTCTATCAAACCTTTTTAAATATAAAACTAACATAATAAAACTGATACAAATAAGAACTCAACCTAAACCTGTAAGTTTGCACTATGGTCATGAATGACGACTCAAATCATGTCTCGTTTAAGAGGGGTGTGCAACTACTTCTCTAAGTGAAGGTACTTGTGATTTTCATCTGATAGATAATAAAATGTGTACAGAACTATTGTAAGAGGCAGTAAAAAAAAACGACCTACAACCACAGAAAGCCCTCTAGCAACTCCATAGTCACCTAGAGCTTCGCAAAGGTCCTCTTAGATTTTCTTCAGAAAATGTGAAAATAGTGTTACAATCCTATATTCCCATGGTACATGGTATTCCTATGGTATCATGTCCAAATAAATCATATTTCATATATATTTCTGTGTACATGAACTACATAACAATGACTTGCTAATGAAAGTTATTACGCTACCCACAGTGTCAGTGCAAGACACTAAAAATAATTAGCGTTCCCAGTATCCTCACACAAGAGATCCGACGGTAAACAGGAGGCAATCAAGCGTCTCATTAGCTCTGATGTGATTCATACCTGTGAGCCTCTGTGACCTTCATCACCCTCCTCTTCCTCAGCCACTGAGTGCTGCTCACAGTAGAATCTCCCTGAAAACAAATCAAATTCAACAACATGCTCAGGAGCAGCTGTAAATATGGAGGGCTGTAAACATGGATGCACATGCAGTTTTTTCAAACGAGCAGTGAATTATTGAACAAGCCCCACTTTTCTTGTAAAGAAAGCAGGACCATGTGGAATCATGGACCACAGCTGAAACTGAGATTTTTGAAGGGATGCGCGGGAGGTTGACTGTAATTTACATGTGTTGTAATAGCCATAATCTAATATGACAGTGTTCCACACTGTACGAGTTATGAATAGCTTTAAAAGGTTATATAATATTTTATTTAACATCAAGATGTTTCAGTCCTTACAACAGCAGATGAGAGACAAGTGCATGATAAATAATCAAATAAAATGTATTACGTAATGTAAAAAACTAAAAATAATGCTGAAATATTTATTATTTTACAGAACTTAGTTAGGCCTACATTTGACCTAATATTAGCCCTTGATCTACGGAACTAACCTAAACAAAACGAAACTTCCCATGACACGTGGGAAAAAAATATGTATATCGCGGCCACGAATCAACAAATCGTTCCCATGACTTGCTAATATGTCAGCACGTTTTACTAATTCGTTCCCGCGTTTGAAGTAAATCGTGGAAATTAATTTATTTGATAAATAAATATATTTTTTAAAATTTTATTCAAAATTTATTTGATAAATAATCAAATAAAATGTATTACGTAATGTAAAAAACTAACAATAATGCTGAAATATTTATTATTTTTCAGAACTTAGTTAGGCCTACATTTGACCTATTTGCCCTTGATCTATGAAACTAAACAAAACCAAACAAAACTTCCCTTGACACGTGGGGGAAAAAAAAAATATAAAAATTAAACAAATGAAGCTTTACGTCATATCAAGGGTCTTTTGAGCTTACCCGTGTCGGAGTGGAAAGTGTATCCGCCCTGCCGCAGGGTGGAGCCGCAGTGATAACAGCTGAAACAACTGCGATGGAAGAACTTGCCCTCGGCACTTCCTCTCTCCAGCACGTACAGATGCTTCTTGCAGAAATAACAGAGCTCACTGCCACACGTCTCTGATGAGCACATCGGTACCACAGGCCCCGCACACTGGAGATAAACAACGGTTTAAGATACTGCACTTATAATCAATATAGAGCAATGAATTAAAAGACGTGACAAATGGAGCCAAAGTTGTGTATGTGAGTGTACAAATACTTCAAGTTATTTAATTCAAATATGGAGTGTTTATTGTATCTTTTGTGCATTATTTATAGATAATTCAGTATTTGATTTGATTTCAACCAATTTTACAGTTCTAAGCTCTCCACTGTTTACTAGTAATTGGGGTTTCAAGTTTTAAATAAAATAATTTCATATAAGTAGATATATGTATATTGAATAATATTTTAATATCTTTAATTTAATCTTTAATTCAATAAAAATTCAAAATTAAAATTGATTAAAAAAGGAAATCACTACAGATTTTTTTTTATTCAAAAGGCTGATGTGTAATCAAGCCACCCATATTGTATCTACAGTTCTATCTATCATTTATCATGCGTTTACTACCAAAAACCACAGAAATAACAACAGAATATCGATCTTCACTCCAAGCAGGTGTTTAATGCATCACAATAACACTGTAGTCACCATTTAAATGAAGAACTATATTTCAACCCTTACTTTTTCCTCTTTCACATCCTTCTCCTCCTCTTTCTCCTTCATCTTTTGCTTTCTTGGCCCTTTCTCCGATCCCAGTCGGTCCTGCGAGACACGGGTCACATGATCTCATTTATAGCTCAGGTTACGTAATGTGGCGACAGCAGGTCGACAGAAATAAACAATGATTTCACCATTATCATGCACTGCAAACAAACAGCAAGCAAACACTAGCATCCCCCTTTTTCTTGTCCTTTCATTATCCGCGTTCTCTCATGTGACTTCCTCATTGTGGCCACAGCATGGGAGTATTTGGCTTTGGCAACAGCTGTGTGTAATGGGGGCGTTTAGTGTTTTCCTAATGTTGTGGTTCGTTACGACAGAGATTGCACATGATTTCATGCTCTATTTAACCCAATACACCAAAGATGACCTTTGACAGGCACCACTGCTACACTGTAAACAAAATGGGGGTTTGTTTTACATGATAACACGCAGGTGTTGCGTACCCTGCGTCTCTGGAGGGAGTCGCGCTTGAGCGTGTTGAGGAAGGAGACGGCAGAGCGGGCTCTGGACAGCGAGAGGGTTTTGTTGGGCGAGAGGCTGTTGCAGCGTTCTGAGGAAGACAAGAAGAATGGAAATAGTGAGAAGGAAATAAATGGAAACAGATGTGAAGTAATTAATCTCCCAGAAATAGTTTCACATTTATATTTGTAGATTGGTTTACATATTTACTCACGCAGTGCTAAAAGTAAAGTAAAATGCATACATTAAAATAAGTTTTTGAGGCAAAGAAAGAAATATATAACATTTTTATGTAAAGTAAAAATGTTTATAAAGCCATAAAAACAGATTCCAGATAATAAACAAAAAAATGTAATCTGTCCCATAACATGATCTATTATTTAAGCTTTTCATATTGCAGCAAAACCTTAAGAGCATTGTATTTTAATTGTACTCCTACAAATATATAAATACTATAATAATACAATTAAATGTAAAATAATAAATTAAACATACAAAAATCAACAATGACAAAAATGTGAAAAATGAACATTAAATATGACATCATAAAATGAATATAAAACAAACATCAAACATATTCTACACATACACACACGAGTGAACAAGAAAAGCATCATTTATAATCTCTTAAATGCAACATATTATTTCATAATCCAGAACAACCTTGCATAAACCGTGCATTTTAGATGCAATTTAGATGCAATTGATCGAATCATTGCAGCAATACATAAAAACGGAAGCAAACTAAAAAAAATAAAATAATAACCATTACGTTAACAAAAAACTAAACGGAATGAAATATCCTCCTACCCTTTAAACTGCAACAAATATGAGTCGTCACATTCAATATGCGCTTTGCAGTGGCGAGTTAGAGATGAGCTGTATTGGATCCCACCCCCTTCCCCAGAATACACACATCCAGAGCCTGCGTGAGTGACAGCTCAACCTGGAGCACATCTGTGTGAGATCCCCTCCCAAACACAGCATCCAACAACTAAACGCTGAATCTGGCTCCCTAAAGCTCCTCTAACAGCTGTGATTCCTCTTCTACAGATGGCGTTTCAAAATCCGTCTCGTAGAGCGGTGCGTGTGGAGGCTGGAATCAGATCCACTCCCACCGAATCCCCCGTAAGCAGCTGAATTCTCCCCAGCTCAGTGCATTTGCTGCTGCAGCCGCTGCTGTCAGACTACAGACTACAGCAGAAAACTGCCCATTCACAGCAGTGCATGCTGGGAAGGGATCTTAAAGAGACAGTAGCGCTGCTATTATAAAAGAGTTTGCCTCTCTAGTCCATACAGATCATGTATTGAAATCTGTTACGGTCGATGGTTTAGTCTGTGACCTAAGCTTATTTTTTATTTTCCCTCCCTTGACGTTAGTCTCGCATAGCCAGACCTTCAGAATGGCGGCAGAAGGTCTCGCAGCTTTTTTTGGCCAAGGACCACCCAAGAGGACGCAACCAATCACAGTTCGTTTTGTTCCGCATCATGTTTAGGGTCGTGGAAATATAATGTCGATGTCCCTACAATAACACTCCGGCGTGCATCTAATAAAATTATTCATTCAAGAATGGTGTGCAAGTATTCTGCAACAATGGAGCCGCAAACTTAACATAGTTTTGAAAATCCAGCATTCAGCTGATCCTGGTAAGCGCTCATTGTCACAGTTGTAAACACAATGGCTTTCTTCTTTCGCGAGGGAGTTTGGCATCATTGCATTTGTTTCCAGGCGGACCGATAAAGAACGCGACACACACGTCTTCCGGACATCCTGTAAAATACAACAAATCAGATCGCAACTTCAAAACTCCTGAAGTGTTTCCAGAAAAGTGTGCCACATGCATCAGATGTTCAGCCAACGGTCCGTCGGCGTGACGTCTGAGGCTGAGACTACTTTGACGTCGCTCTATCTCTATGAGCGTGCGCATGCTCTCTTTCTCTTAGGTTGACGCACATGTTCTTTATTTGAGAGTTAGCTGATTGAAATCATGCCAATAAGGAGGAGAAACGGGTGAGATGAGAGACTTATGGGCCAGCCAGCCACCACAGCAGCCTCTTTGTTATTTGTGTTTTTGTTATGCTTTGCGTTTCATATTTATCTTTATTAGTTGTTGTCCGCCATTTTAAATACTTCCTTGGTTGGCATGTTGTTTGATTTTGCTTATACATTGCCTTGCATGAATTAATAAAATAGTTCTGAGTACTGGCATTGTTCACTCATTTTTGTTCATTACGTTACCTTTCCTTTTTAAATTATTTCACTAGAAGGGAGGTCGTAACAAAACCAAGCTGAAAATGTACATGTACAGTATAAGCATCATACATGAAGGTAACAAATTGTTTTATCATATATTTCGGACAACCATTAAATGTGCCTTTCATAATTATGATTACCCAAAGACGTCCCATCATTACCTGCTTGTGTATATTTCTCGGTGAGAGCGCTGCGTATCTGTGTGAGGTAGACCACCATTGAGAGCTGGTCGATTTTACCGCAAGTGGTCATATCAGCAGCACGCATGATGGGAGCGATGCCAAACTCTTTCTCCGTGATGTCAAAGGCCAGCTTATTGTTCGCAGTGATATTATATTCATCTAGACGAGACATGTCACTGAAAGAGAGGAAACAATAATGCACTTATTGTATGTGTATTTACATATATCTATACATCAAAAGTCTCAAATGCTCATCAAGGCAATTTAAAATAACTGTTTAAAACAACTTTTTTCTGTTATTATATTTTAAAATGTAATTTATTTATTTCAGCATCATTTATCCAGTCTTCGATGTCACATGATCTTTCAGAAATCATTCTATACAGTTGTGGTCAGAATTAAAGGCACCCCTGGTAAATATGATAAAAAAAATGGCTGTAAAAAATAAATTTGCATTGTTTATCCTTTTGATCTTTCATTTTTTTTTAAATCCTCCTCGCTCATCCAAAAACAAACTCCAGCAAATTAAGTTGTCAGACACGACTGTAATTTCAAACGGCACAGGGTTCTGTGGTCAGATGATACTAAAAAAAGAGCTTTTTTTGCAGCAAACACTCTAGATGGGTTTGGGTGCACACAAGGATAAAAAGTACCCCATGTGTACAATTTAATATACCGTTGGATCTTTAATGTTGTTGGCCTATTTTTCTGCTGGAGGTACTGGACTTTTTGTTCAGAAAGATAGCATTGTGGATTCTATCAAATATCAACAGATAAAAAAATCAAAACCTGACGGCTTCTGCTAGAAATCTTATAATGGGCCGTGGTTGGAACTTCCATCGGGACAATGATCCAAAACAAAATCAAAATCAACACAATAATGTGTTAATGAGCACAAAATGAAGCTTCTGCCATGACAGTCCCAGTTCCCTGACCTGAACCCTATAGATTGAAAATGAGTGGGCTGAACTGAAGAGAAGAAGTCCCAACATGGATCTGGGAATCAGAAGGATCTGGAGAGATTCTGTAAGGAGGAATGATCTCTGATCTCTTGTCAGGTGTTCTCCAAACTCATCAGGCATTATAGAAGACAACTCAGAGCTGTTATCTTGGCACAACGAGATTGTAAAAAGTATTTAATAAAAGAGTGCCAATATTTGTGGCCAACGTGTTTTGGAGAAAAACATTTATTTCATAATGTGATTTCCCCTGGACTTTCAATTCTTTTACTTCAATGAAAGGTTAGATTTTTACGAATTTTTTGAATGAAAAGATCAAAAGGATAAACAATGCAGATTTATTTTTACAGCCATTTTTGTTTATATTTACCAGAGGTGCCATTAATTCTGACCACAACTGTATACATATAATATATATATATATATATATATATATATATATATATATATATATATATATATAAATAATGAAAAAATAAAACAATCTTTTGTTACATTATTAATGTATTTACCGTCACTTTTGACTATCAATTTCATTCATCTGTGCTGAATAAAGGTATAAAAAATAAAAAAACACCTTACTGCACCCAAACCGTTAAATGGTAGTATATCTAGCAACAGTTTATCACAACAAAATTGGGCTCTGCATGTTAAATCAATTATGCTAATACTCTTGTTTCTTGATGGTCAGATGGTCTTACATGAGTTCAGGTCTGAAGTTGTGGATGAGAGCGCAGAGAGCCAGGCCGGACCTCCAGGACTCGCTCAGATCTTTCACTTTCACGTGCTCGTACCCCGCTGTGTTCTTCTGACACCAGGACAGCAGTTCCTCCAGACGTCTGATAGAGTCTAAACACAAATTTAGTTCATCACTTCACTGTAAGGTCTGTGCTTCTGTGCATTTTCATCGGGTTATAAAACCCTAAAACCCATTTTTGATATGTAATCAGATGCATAATGCTAATATGTTAACATATATCAACAGCTGATGCATATTATTGAAAACAGTGATGTACTACGTTATTTTGAATTGATGAAAGTTTTTTTTGTTGCTTTTTTCAACATATACTCAATTAAAATATTTTAAAAAAACCTTTAGTGTGTTATAAGTTAAAGTGATACAAGTTACATATACATACAGTATATACAAATGTAAATACACATGAGGGTTTGTGTATATATGATAAAGTAATATATAAGTATATAAGTTAAAGTATGTGTCGTATGGCATTTACCTTTTTTAGGTTTATTTTTTATGATGGGTTTCCTCTGTTTGTTCGGTTTACTCTCATCATCCTCTACTTCATACAGACGCTTGACCTTTAAATTGAACACAAACAGACTTAAAACTCTCTGATGATAAAAACCCTTTCATTAATTACTAATCATTGCTAGGTCCTTAAGCAGCTTTTGCATGCGTGAGTGTGTGTAAGTTTGCATATAGGAGTGCGTGTTTGACCTGTCTGGGTAGTATAGAGGACAGGTTGACGTTTGGGTAACGCGTCGATGGATCGATACTGTAGGCAATGTGGTTCTTGCTGGTGTTCTCTGGAGTCGTTTGAGAGAGCAACTGATACACGCTCTCCCTGTAGAAGACATACACAGCATAATGCACTACTGCACTATTTGAATCATTTGTGTATTTTATATTGATATATACATTCACTACCGTTGAACATTTGGGGATGGTAAGGAATTTATGTTTTTAACAGAAGATTTAATTAAAATAGAAATCTTTTGTAACATTATAAACTGTACCTCTCCGCGATCACCTCCAGAGGTGGCAAACCTTTCCCCCAATTCCTGACCATCCACGCCGTGTCAAGCGCAGCCATGAAACCACGAGCAATGCCGGTGCCAAGAGGCCAAAATGGCTGCAATAAAATAAAAAAATAAAAATAAAAATATCTTTTAGTTTATCTATAATTAGATTTGATGGTCAATGCCAATATGATGCATAATATCATGTAATCTATACTGTTTTACTTGTATTGTTTTAAAAGTGCTTACATTATACCAAACTCAACGAAACAAAGTTTTGATCCAATCCAAGCCGATCGTGAGAAAGCAGCGGCTGTTAATCATAAGTGATTATTTCACCACAGTGTGTCAGTGTTCGTCTAAACTAGTGACCTGATGAATAAGTACGAAGTACGAACATTTATTTATTTAAATTAAATATTTTAATCACTATTCTGTGTCATTTTTCATAGTCAATCATTTTACTGTATGTAATGTACACGTTTATGCACAAAATTCTAAATTAATATTACAAGTAGTTGACTTTCATTTTCCTCTACGCTGTGTGCGTTAACGTTTAAGATTAATTAAATATTTAACATTACATTTATTTAAGGCACGCCAGAGCATCCATCCATTCAAATATTTTAAAAAGAATAGAAAAAGAGCACCAACGCACACAAGAAATTCTTTTTATCAGTCAAATTCATTTAAAAATGTACACTCAACCGGTATGAAATATGGTCAGTAAGAGAAAAACAACGTTAATGAGTAGATTAATGAGAAGTTAGTGGGGAAATATATTTATTTATTATTCAGAATTCACAGTTGGAAAGAAAATAGGAACATTTCAGTAGGTTCAAGATAATTCATGTCAACGCATAGAACATGATTCACTGTTTTAATCAATTGATAGCCATAAAAAGTAGTAATAATCTGTGTTCTTGTGTGTAGGTGTGCTGAACGCTGTTACTGGAAACTCCCGAGTTGTAATAAGTAGAACTAGGAAGTAGTTGTGCAAGCAGTCCATTGTAAATGGAACATTATAAAGTACAAACAAAGACTAATTAATTAATTTTAAATTATTCAAATTAATAATTATTATTCATCTTCATTAGTATAAATTGAGCATGGTACTAGCAATGCCAAGGTCATGGGTTCGATTCCCAGGAAAACCAAGAACTGATAACAATGTGTACCTTGAATGCATACATGTAAATGCTATATAAATATGCTAGAATCTGCAGATACCACTGTGGTCCCCAATTCATTTTAAAACTATGTATGTAACAATCAATAAATGTCATAATGTTGTCATTAATAATAAATGTAACACTGATCAAGTTATAACACACCTCTACCAGAGAGTCTCCCACCAATCCAATGAGCAGTTTCTTCCCCTTCCTCTCCTTCACCAGAGAGGCGTTCTCTGCCCTGTGCATGGAGGTGAAGTCAAACACGGCCACGTCAGGGCGGCCCGCGTGGTTCTTCGCAAACTCCATGTCAGGCAACATGTGATCTGTGGAGAAGTCGGCGGCATCGTATGCGTACTTCTGCAGAGCCTCCTGGTTAATGTTTGCAGACGCGAGCAGCTGCTCGACATTAGAGAAGTCCTGAGAACAAGAACGTTTTTGATCAAGACAAGGAGGGTTTAATGTTAAGGTTCACATTGAGAACGATAACTATAAAAGATAAACTATATTAGCGTCAACACCAACGGACGATATCGTTCTGTTTATTCTAAGCGCGTGCTTGTCTGTCACAGCTTGTTACAGCAGGATGGATTCTGATTGGCTGTCAATGTTTTTATCGTTCATCAGCTGGATAAAATAATTCTGAAAGTGATTCCAACGAATACATTTCTATGTGCAATTATACAGTAGTTATAGCTTTGGTGTGAACTCTGCTTTTCTTTAATGTTGAGAATGATTTTTAGAAATATATCTTTATTGTTATCTTTTTTTTACGTGGTTATCGTCCTTGGTGTGAACGGGCCTTTAGTCTTTCATTATTTCATTTGTACTCCACTTGCACTTCATTATACAGGTTGCATTTCTATCCGAACACAAATAGCAACTGACTGCAGCTATTCCTGTGAGAATACAGTGACAGGAGAGGACAGAGAATAGCTGGACAACAGTGTGAGGATTGATAAATGTGTTTGTAAGTGTCGATGTGAGCTGTAAACAAGTTGAAACATCATACACCTCTGCTAATAAAATCAAGGCCTCTTTTCTAGGCTCTGTTTAGCTTTTCTATGAAGTCTCTGCATGTGTCACACTGTGTATCATACCTGCTTTATAACTCCTTTTTTTATCAAGCTCGCCTTTTTTGCAGTCATCACAAAATAGTGGGTATCATCTTTGTAGTAGACAATGTTCTCTAGATCAACGCCTGAAAAACAAACAATGAAGGGGCGTGTGGGTTTACTTAACTATATTTTGGAAACAAACGTGTCCTCAATAGATAGCTTATGACACAAGGTAAAAAATGGTTTAAATGAAAACAGGCTATGGTATATTCTCAGTGAGATAAGATAAAAGTTTGTGTGTGTGTGTGTGTGTGTACCGATCTCAGACTGAAGTGCTTGAAAGAAATTCTGGTTGTATATTCGGGCCACGCCGCTGATCTCCTGCACCTGAGCCTCTTGTTTAGTATGGCGGTTTACAAAGTTTGCAGTGATACCGATGGCTAACTTTCCCCTGAGCTCCTTTATCTTAAAACCTGAAGACATGGGGAAAACAACAGGGGGAACGTTTCAATAAAAACTCAATAAAATACTAATTAAAAATATATATACATTTATTTAAAATAATAATAATAAAATATTTCAAGAATTTAGTACAAACGGTGACTTATGAGGGTTTTTTACAACAAAATAAAACAATGAAAATAAAATAACAAAACAATTTAATTTAATTTAAGAAATATATAATTTAATTAAATTAAATACCATTATCCAAGTGTTTAGTACAAAGTGATTAGGATAATTAGGGGTTATACAACTAAATAAAAATAAAATAAAATGTATTATTAAGATATCAAATGAAATGAAATTGAAATTATATATTACAATTATTTAATAAAAAGGGGCTTTGAATAAGCAGAACTTTTACAACAACAAAATTAAACTTTTAATTAAATATTTAATTCAATAATTAAATTAATTTTAAAGGGAATTTTATAAACTTCACTCATCCATGTAAATGTTATATTTGGCACAATGTTACCATCTGGCACATATCTCCCCCCTCCAGCTGAAATAAAAACATCGAACTGAAAAGCTGCAGCTGTGTGAGACTTAGGAGACACCCCTGCCCTCCATCCTGAGAGAGAGAGAGAGAGAGAGAGAGAGAGAGAGAGAGAGAGAGAGAGAGAGAGAGAGAGAGAGAGAGCGCGAGAGAGAGATAGAGAGATAGACGGAGAGAGAGAGAGAGAGAGCGCGCGAGAGAGAGATAGAAAGATAGAGAGAGAGATAGAGAGATAGACGGAGAGAGAGAGAGAGAGAGAGAGAGAGAGAGAGAGAGAGATAGAGAGATAGACGGAGAGAGAGAGAGAGAGAGATAGACGGAGAGAGAGAGAGAGGGAGGGAGAGAGAGAGAGAGAGAGAGAGAGATAGAGAGATAGACGGAGAGAGAGAGAGAGAGAGAGAGCGCGCGAGAGAGAGAGAGAGAGAGAGAGAGAGAGAGAGAGAGAGAGAGAGAGAGAGAGAAAGAAAGGAGATATGAGGCAAAAAGTTAAAGGACAACATTTATTTTTCAACTACATGACTGCAGACCAATCCACTTCCTGTCAACAACTAGAGCTGGTTTGTACCTGTGGATCCTGATGGTTCAAGCAGACCTTCAAAGGTCACGCCTGTGTGCACCTCGACCCCCAAAATCAGGGCCAACTTCAGCAGAATCAACTGCAGCTGACGGATACCTACAGAGAAGCACATACCTCATTACTATTCCCGAATTAATGTGAATACATGTGTATTTTCAACAATAAGACAAGAACTTCCAATGTTTCACTTAGATCCTAATTTAACAACGTTTAATTGTATTCAGCAAGGACGCATACAATTGATCAAGTTACAGTAAAGACATTTATAATGTTACAAAAGAGTTCTATTTCATATAAATGCAATTTTCAACATTGATAATAATAATGAGTAATGTTTCATGAGCAGCAAATTAGCATATAAGAATGATTTCTGAAGGATCGTGTGACTCTGAAGTAATGATGCTAAAAATTCAGCTTTGATCACAGGAATAAATTCAAATTTTAAAATATATTCAAATAGAAAATAGTTATTTTAAAATTGTAATAACAATGCACAATATTACTGCTTTCACCATATTTTTGATCAAATAAATGCAGGCTTGGTGAGCAGAAGAGACTTCTTTCAAAAACATTTTTAAAAAAATCACACCGACCCCAGACTTTGATATGTTACATTATGGGAAGCACATGTCATGTTGAATGTAATTAATTTAATGATGGAAACAAAGAACTACTCAACAAAACTATACTGTAGCTGATATAAATTCTCACTTATGTGATGAATGGATCCGCTGCAGAATCTTCCATAGAATTTCTTTGCACCGAGGTTTAGCAGGTCTTTAATGGTGTAGGGCCACAGATGCAGGACGTTATTTCTAGTGAAAGAGGTTCTTTTTTCCAGCACAACCACCTGAGCGCCCAGTAGGACCAACTCGATCGCTGTCCTGAGACCACATGGACCCGCACCCAACACTAAACACTGACACAGAGAAAGAGAGAGTGATTGGGTTTCTTTTCCCAGTGTTAAACCACTTCATAGATGGAAACATTGACATTATTCAGGTTATTTATGGTACCTTGTTTTGGTGACATGCCTTGCCCTGTTCATAGTCCGGATGGGCGGCTCTCTTGTCGATCTTCTGCCAGAGTTCTTTGGCCTTCCAGTAGTTGAGTTTGTCCTTCAGTTTACTGTAGAAGTACTTGTAGTCCCTGGGGTCGACCTCCAGGTGGCGACAGAGCTCGATGAAGTTCTGCTGTGTCTCTTTACACGTCTGCGCCTGGACAAAGTGGTCAAACAGAGTGTGGCTGGGATTGACAGAGTCTGTTTGGTTGGTCATTGTGATGGGAGAGGCCTGGAGCCTGCTAGATGACCTGCAGAGACAAGAGAGAGCGAGAGAGTTTACAGAAGGATTCCAAACAGAAACAGTGACAAAAGTCAACTATTCACAGGCTGACTAAAAGGGTATTTAAACCAACTCTGAACATTTATTTTGGTGCGTAACTCATCTAGCACCATCTGTGCTACAAGCATGAACGATCTCAAATCAGGCAGCTCGTGCTCTATTACATTTAAAAAAAAAAAACCCTATTAAGCCATTTTAAAGTTTCCTAATTTTGTTTCGAAATCTCCTACAATAGGCTTGCATGCATCCAAAGTCAAAAAAACAGTTTCATTTTCTCATAATATGCAGTTTTACCTCTTTTCTCACAGGGCCTGTTTACACCTGCCCACTTCATGTGTTTTCTCTGATCGGATAGCTATCCGCTTGTGAAAAGGCACAAGGGCCGGTTGCACTAACATAGCCATATGTTAAGACAGTGTCTTAAAGGGATAGTTCACCCAAAAATGAAAATTCTGTCAGTATTTACTCTCCCTCATGTTGTTCCAACCCCGTAAGACCTTCGTTCATCTTCGGAACACGAATTAAGATATTTTTGATGAAATCTGAGAGCTGGATCACTCCTCCATACTAGTCAATAGGCTTGTTGAGGGATTGAACTTGCCGGCCTCGAAAAGTTATTAAAGACATCGTTAAAATAGTCCAAGTGACTACAGTGGCTCAATCTTAAGTTTATCAAGCGACGAGAATACTTTTTGTGCGCAAAAAAACCAAAAATAACGACTTTATTTCAACTATTCATTTCCTTCTCTGTGGGCCTCCAGTCAGTACACTAGTGTAACAGCGTATGATCTGTTGTTGTACGTCACACGCATCACACACATGACCAGCGTCGGCCAATAGTGAGCCTACGTGTGACGTAGCTCTACGCAATTACACTAGTTTAACTGACTAGAGGCCCAAAGAGAAGGAAATGAATAGTTGAAATAAAGTCGTTATTTATGTTTGTTTTTGCGCACAAAAAGTATTCTCGTCGTTTGATAAACTTAAGATTGAGCCACTGTAGTCACTTGGACTATTTTAACGATGTCTTTAATAACTTTTCGAGGCCGGCAAGTTTCAATCCCTCAAGAAGCCTATGGAGAGTGATCAGGCTCTCATATTTCATCAAAAATATCTTAATTCGTGTTCTGAATATGAACGAAGGTCTTACGGGGTTGGAACAACATGAGGGAGAGTAAATACTGACAGAATTTTCATTTTTGGGTGAACTATCCCTTTAAGTTCCATGAACCACAAGCAGTTAGTCAGGGGCAGTCAATCTTACTTACTTTTTACTCCCAACAATGCTAAGAAATAAAGCGTGTGAGAGCGTGTTTTAGAGTATATGTCATGTCATAGCCATATGACAGACAAGGCTATGCAACATGCATCACCCCAGATCTTCCTCAGCACATGATACACACAGCGATACGAACAGTAATGATGACGTCGGTTTTAACGTATCAATTTAAGCACGAGTCTTCATCCTTTGGAAGTGCATGGAAAATGTATTTGCTGTCGCAGTGCAGAAAACAGCGTCTTCTTGACATGAACAACACGAACCAAACTCTTCAAGTTCTCAGCTACAACTACAGTGTTTGAGGGTCAAAGTAAACTTTGTTCACGGCCAATAAAGACAATCGGTTACAAACATACATAGGTTTGTGCAGGAAGACTTGACTTACTGACAACTTGTTTCAGTTCAGTTCTTTCATTTGGGAAACAATAACTCCATTTATTGGGCACTTGGATCTTTGAAACTTTGCAGACTTTTACACTAACCCATTCTCAAATGACCATGATATTGTGGTTTCTAGATATGATAGAGCCCTACTTCAATGTAAACTAAACTTGTAGGGTTTTAATTTTTTATTATTCTGATTGAGCACCCCAATTATGCTTTTTCAGATATTACTTCGTAAAAACTCCTAAAAACAACTTAGCAACCACACACAACACCTTGGCAACAACACAAAACCCAACAGCAGTTCTTCTTGGGCAAGTAGTGCCTCCTTTTTTCTTTAGAAAAAACTAAAGTCTTGTTCTGGTTTACTGCAGAGGAACTAGAACTGATAAGTTCATGGAAAACAAATGAATTCCAACATCAAACTTTGTAAACAAATTCAAAAGCAAGAAAGGCTTAAATAGAATATTAGTGTTCATGGCACAACTATGTTTCTGGATGTTTATGAAATTTAAACCAGTCTCTAAAGATTAGATGTAATGAGTATCTAAAGATTATGAAACATTATGAACTATGGGTGTAACGATACCCTCATGTCATGATTCGATACATATCACGAAACTGAACTCACGATACAATATTACTGCAATACTCTAAAACTGGTAAAAAGTTACCAAGTTAGCATTTTAATCAACAGTGCATTTTTTGTTATTACATTGGGGGTGTAAATGGCTTGGACTTTGTGCTGGTAACTCAATGCACAGGACAATAGTGACACCAGAAAAAAAGTGTTCATGATTCTGAAGTTGAAAATACAGAATTATTTCAGACGAATATGCTTGCTCTCTGAACAAAATACACTTAAAAAGTGAACAAAATACACTTACAACAAAACGAAAGATACAATTCCAGGGATGAGAGCCTGAACAATAAGTGTGTTCTCTGAGTGAATGCGTTTTATGGAATCAAGTTCCACAACTTTCAACAGGAAACAAAGTATTGTAAAGTTAACCTCTGTTAACTCAAGAGTTCACAGAAAGAGATAGCAGTACTGACTGTTACAAATGGCCTAATATGTCACAAAACTATTTTAGGCTAGGTCACACAAACAACAAACAAACTAAGAAAATGCACACTGGCACTTAAGCCTGTCAAATTAAAATGAGAAATTTCGTAGATTGGTTGAAATTAAAATAAAATCCACATTCAAATGCAAAAACAGTGCATTCAGCTTTATCAGTGGCGCGCCACGCACACGATGCGATGATAATGATGTAAGAGTTGTGGTGTTTTAATGTTTTTGTTAGCCTATTCAGTTTAAGCAGCACTGCTGAGTTGTTCATTCAGAACATGCAGAAATAGAGAAGCTCAATGCAGAGAAGATCTTGGTTACGTTAAAACTGAAACCAAGCCGATCACACAGAATGCATTTTCTGTGCAGCTTTTCCATTGTTTTCTACACACAAGCGCTAGACGGACATCTTTGACCATTGCACTCACGTCTCGCACAAGAGAGCAGCGTGTTTAGAAAGGCATGTAAAGTTAAAAGAAGTTAAACTTTTAAAAAACATGTCTTGAGACTTTTTTTCCATTTCACTGCATCTCATGTTTTTAAACACTAAAGCACTCTGTGTGATCAGCACTTCGACTCTTTGTATTAAACTATGCATAAATACATGATGCTGTTTTGCTCATAATTATTTATGCAATTTACAAAATTTTATTTATAAACTTTAGTTTAAACGCTATGCATTTTTTAACGGTTATTTCATTGCTTTGAATAAACAATTGAATGCAGTGTATTAAGGCCAAAAGCCTTTTTTCCCTAACTGAAATCAGGCCTTTTAAATGCAAAGAAAAACAATTGAATATTAGCAATGTTTAAGTAAATAAATTGAATTTACCTTTTCTGCCATTTTTACAGCTCTAACGATGTCATGTACTCCCTCGAAATCAGGTCTCCACCAACTATCAGTTGATGATTGTATTGTACCAAGTACAAACAAATGACATTAAATAATATATAGCTTATTATATATTGCATAATAAAACAAAATTGAACGTAATTTCTTTCACTTGATAAACTGTTAATTAATTACTATTAAATATTATTTATAATAATAATAGCATATTAAGTGAATAACTGCACATCATTACATTATTTTTTTTATAACTGAAATATTTGGACATTTAACACTTATTTTAACAGGTAAACTAGTTACGAGATTATTTTGAATACATGTAAGTGCAAATGCGTGTATTAGCAATCAGGGTAATCTGCTATCTATGCTAGTACATATACTAACTATAATTCAGATATTCATGGTCATTTTAACATAGTTACTAACAAACAATCTACATTATTAAAAGCGCTATATAAATGAGGATGACTTGATAGTTAAAACAGCATTTATCATAACATGATTTTGTAGGAATTGTAATCAGGCGCTAAAGGCAGTACCTATTAAAAGTAATTTGAGTCGATGGGATTGCTTGGGGTCCTAAAAGAGAGATCTGATTTGTCACCACCACACCAGTAATAGATAGATTAGATAGATTTTTATTTGTCCTCGAGAGGAAATTCCACCGTAGATGCGTACATAACACAAACACATAACATGTTAAATTATCAAGCTACAGAAAATAGGCTACAGTCAAGATCTTGAAGAACCACCAAGTGTTTATTTAATTGTATTTAGAAAATGAGTAACATAAAATTATTCCAAACAAAGAGGGGTCAGGCAGACCAACACACAACAGATCAGCTTAATGGGGGGGGGATCAAAGTTACACTTAGACATACTTGGAAATTGTAGCCTGTTAATACACCGACTACATTTACTAATTGGCAACAAAATGTACAACTTGTTACACCAAAACTGGCTACTGACAAATTGGCAAAACTATGCCAAGTTTTTTTCTGTTATTACTATGAACATCTGATGTAGTTGAGCAGAATGCTCTTTTATGAAGATACTTCATTAAAGGACATATTTAATGAGATTAGGCCTGAAAAGGTTTTGGATTTTTTTTATTATCATAGGTTAATTTAAAAATATATATTGTGTAATAGGACTTGTTGTTTATATTTGTTTTGTTTTATTGTATATGATATTTGTATTTTTATAATATAATTTTTGCCATGAAAATAGCTTTGAATGCTGACATGGCATTAAATAAAATAATCTGAATCTGATGTAGTTGAGGAACCAACTACATCAGATAAAAAAAAAAAAAAATACCACCACCACTTTTGAAACGTCTCGCGGCACGGATGTACCAATACAAATAAATAAAACATCTCCAGTTAACTAGCAGAGCATTCATTTTGTTCATTTGTTAAATAAAAGGCGATCTAGCGCTGAAATGTTTTTTTTTTTATCAAGTGAATGAATGATCAAAGTGCTCGTTGCCGCAGCGATCAGTGGCGCGGATACTGTGTTCTCTTGTCGCTCGCGCGGTGCACGGTCTTCACTCGGACGAGCGCTACAATCCGTTGGGAGACTCCCTATTCGTTCCGGTACAGGAGAACTCATGTTGCCACTGCTAAGCTCCGCTCTCCTGTTTTGTGCCCGTGCGCCGCGCATGCAGGTGGGAAAAAGTCGCGCAAGTAATTTATGTCACGTGATCGGCTTTTTTGATCGGCGCTTTTGGGGTTCGCCGATCAATCTATTTTTTAGCCAATATCGGCCGATCATGATCGGCGTCCGATCAATCGGAGCATCCCTAATTATCAACATCAGTGGCGCAAAAAGTGGGTATGCGCTATATGCGGCGCATATGGGCGCCGCATCATGGGGGCGCCAAAGCGATGGTTAAAAAAAAAGAAAAAATTATAAGTTATATACATTTATATAAAAGTTATTCAAGTTAAATATAAAAAAAGTTATATAAATTTTAGAGGACTAACAAGCTAGAGTAGGCGCCGGCGCCCTCATAATATTCCATCATAGAATTTATTTTGACATAGAAGGGTATGGCGAGCGGGCGGGGGCGCACGTGTGAGCGCTGAGTGAGCAGCACATGAGTGCGTTATCGTTGAAACTCGAAAAAGATGAATGAAGCAAAAAAGCGGTCGGGGGCTAAAAATAGAAAAAGAAGGAGGTTAAAGGAGATGGCATGTCAAGGGATGCGACAGCAGCTAAATAAGTGGATGGTGAAATGCAAAAGGTATGTGATGTTTGTGCTTGGAGGAGGCTTGCAAATATTCATGTTAACAGACTAACGTTTGCTAACTCTGGGAATGTAGCAGCCAGAGCTAGCTAGTTTAGAATATGCAAAACTAAAAAATGAGCTGAAAACTAAAAAAATATAAGGTAGCATGTACAATAAATGACAAGAATCTGGAAAACAACTAATGCAATATCTCTGGTTTACCATGGAATCATGCGGAAATTTGCTACTAAGCTTGGAGGCTTGCAAATATTAATGTTAACAGCAAGTGTTTGCTAACTTAATGCAAAATAATATTGCTGATATCTACATTTAGATTTTGGTTAAACCTTATGGTACCAATCCCATGCATGACATATCTCAATTTTATGAAAGTAAAATAACAACTGGAAAATATAAGGTAGCATGCACAATAAATGACTAGAAGCTGGAAAACATGACTTATGCAATAAGGCTGGTTTATGAAACAAATAGATTTTGTTTTACCATTCATGTATGTTCATGATAGCTGTGCTATCAGACATACAAGCTATACATCTGCTGGGTACATGGAAGCTGTATTTAGGGTCACATCTCTCTCTCTCTTTAAAGATCTGTGCTATATAATATGTATGATCAAGTGGCAAACAGCAACGAGGCTTTTGTTGACCACTTGGACAAAATCTGTTTCTGTTTTTTTATTGAAATAATTTATGTCATCATTGTTGTCATTGTCACAAGTACAGGGATTTGCAAAGAAAAAAAGAAAATTTTCTGGGATAAGGAAGATTTGATGGATGATCATTTTGATACAAATGACAGCTACACACAATATGATTATTATTATTTTATATATATATATATGTGTGTGTGTGTGTATGTATGTGTATATTTGTAACTGTTTATTCTGTAACTTTTTATAATTTGTTAACATTGTTAATATATATATATGTGTGTGTGTGTGTATTGGGGGGCGCCAAAATTGTTGCTGCATACCCCTCTAACACTGGGTAGTTGCGCCCCTGATCAACATAGTCAAGTCACCTTCATTTATATAGCGCTTTTAACAATATAGATTGTTTCAAAGCAGCTTTACGGTGATAATAGGACATTAAAGTAGTTGCTGACATCACACACACACACACACACACACACACACACACACACACACACACACACACACACACACACACACACACACACACACACACACACACACAATAAAAAATACATTGCATTGCAAATCACTTGGCTGCAGGCTGAACACAAAAACAGGCTGGAATACATTGCTAAGTGTTTCATGTGACTATGTGCAAATATAGATTTAGCAACCCACATTTATTCAGACTATTTAAAGATAACACTCAGTGTCACCTGCATCTCTAGACTTGTGGGTTTCATAAATGCAAAGCGTCGGTGTTATTAAAAACTCTCCAGATCACATGGAGGTTCTTACAAAGCACAAAAAGAGGCCTACGGTCATTTTTGACATTCTTTCATTTTGATTCAATTACATACAATAAATACTTCACTTGTGGAAGGATGAGTGCAAAGCACCAAGCAAGTTAAACAAGAAAGGTCACTTTCAATTCATCACATCTGAAAAGTGAAAGCATTTTTGCAAATCTTAAATATCTGATCTAGAACCACATTAGAATCTCAGAAGCATATATTCTAGAAGCATAAACTCTACAATGTGCTGCTCCTTTTAAATATTTCAACCCAATTTACACTTAGATTAAAAGGATAGGGCAAAATGATCCAATCTTCAGCATCTCAGATCTGGTCTCAGGGTGCTGAGCTACTGTATAACTTCCTTTAAAATACTGGCTTGTAACAAAGCACATAGGGCTATGGTATAACAAAGAGGACAGACTCACTCAATACTGAGAGAACAAGCATGATGTTATACTCATGTGACATCCCTGTTTTAATGACTGATTTCCCTGTTTTACCTCATCTCTAATGATGCCACGTAACGACATTTAGATGTGTGAGAAAAAAACCGCATGTGACTTCAAGGGGTTTGGTGCCTCCGTGTTCAAAACCCATAATCAGCCCTCTGTGTGCCAACAAATTGCTTCAAACACATGTTGCAGCACTTCCTGGATGTTTTATGGTCTTCACAGCATGAAACGCAGAGAAGAGTCTCTCACAAGTGATCACTTCCTGGAAACAAACAGTCATGTCTTGTTCACATTAATGCTTAACAAATGCTAGGGCTACTGCCTGCAGGGTTTAGACAAGTCATCATGTCGGGCTTGCTGTTGTTTGCACATAAAGGCCTGTGATGGAACAGATGTGAGACGTTCAACACATCTTTTCAGGTACAATACGCCATTATGACATATCAGTTCAACACTTCTCATCTAGTCACAAAGCCTGTCAAGAACACGTACAATCCATAATAATAATAATAAACTGAATTTTCAATTGTCCTGCATTTTCAATTATGGGAGGCAGTTTGGGGAACATCCCTTCAAAAAATCGAATAATTCCAAATTATCAGGTTGCGCTAAAAAAAATCCTTATCCGTCAGTTTGACTGAATGAGCTGCCAATTTTCCTTCATGTTTGATTTTCAAATGTCAGAAGAACAACGTTTGGTATTTTAAAAATGTGAAAATGTGAAATGAGTGAAATGTGTTTCAGTAAATTTTTGGGGTAAATGTGTTAAAAAAGGCTTAATTTCCCTTCTGAACTAACTTCTGAAAAAAGTTGACAAACTTGTAAGACTAGTCTAAGCACTATACGCAGTTTATGCAACTGGCCAGGACATATTTCCGTGGCTTTTAAAACAATTTGGTTTGTGCTTCTACAGGTTTAGCGGAGTTAAATTCAGTCCCGTGCTCATTAACAGCTTGATAAGGTTAATTGATTTAAGGTTTATTCAGCATGGAAGGTGAAACATGCTCATGAAAATTGCTGATCTTATTACATCTTCATATGCTTTAAAACAAAACTAATCTTGCCCATCATTGACATACAAAAATATATCATGGCCACAAATTAATTTTTTCCCACAGCTTTTTAATTTGGTCTCCTCGTTTCAGTAAATTGAGGCTACGCTATACTAATTCGTTAACGTGTTTTAATTCAACTAAAACAAGCTAATGAATTATTAAATCGTGCACATGATTTAGTAAAATGTGGAGAATTAGTAAAACGTGCTGACGTATTAGGGTATGTTTACACAACAACAATTTAGTAGAAACTGAAAGGTTTTTCCTTTGCATTTTTTCGAGAAAAGACGACGTTGTTAAAACGATCCCCGTTCACACGGATCTGTGAAAACGACTAAAAACACTGTATTATTCATGCCAGGCCAGTAGTTGGCGATGTCACTTTGTAAAGAAACACAATGCACCAGTAGACTGAACATGTAATATGCATGCGCATGACGTCACCGGACACAGAGATGATAAGGTGTTGTTTTCAAAAACTTAAAAAGTGTGAATTTTCAGGCCCCCAAAACGCTGTTGTCGTGTAAATGAACAGCCAAAACGCATAAAACACTTGTCGTGTAAACTGCCCCTCAGTAAGTCTAAAGACTTACTAATATATATATATATATATATATATATATATATATATATATATATATATATATATATATATACACATTTATTTATATTAAATCAAATCATTAAAGCCAGTATAACAAATACTATTATGATTTACTGTATTAATACTAGGCCTAGTTTGCTAAATGTTTACACATTTACATTAATGGGAATAAGATATCTTGGTAATGATAAATGTGGGTAAATGTATTTAATAGGCTATAGGGCTATAATTTTGGGGTCATACACAATTGGAAAACATCCTGCACACTGTCATATACAGCACCGGTCAAATGTTTGGAAGCATTACATTTTTTTATGTTTTTGAAAGAAGTCTCTATTTATTTGATCAAAAATACAGAAAAACATTAATATAGTGAAATATTGTTACGATTGCTGTATTTTCAGGATCATTACCCCAGTCTTCAGTGTCACATGATCCTTCAGAAATCATTCTGATATGATGATTTATTATCAATGTTGGAAACAGTTATGCTCGTTAATATTTGTATAAACAATATGCAACCATTCAAAAGTTTGGGGTCAGTACCGATAATTTTTTTGTTTCTTCTTTTTGAAAGAAATTATTTATTTTATTCAGCAAGGATATGTTAAATTTATAAAAAGTGATAGTAAAGATTTATATTGTTTGAAAAGGTTTCGATTTAAAATGCTTATTACATTTTTATTCATCAATGACTCCTGAAAAAAGTATTACAGGTTCCAAAAAAATATTAAGCAGCACAACTGTTTTCAACATTGATAATATCGAGTATCAAATCATCATATTAGAATGATTTCTGAAGGATTCGTGTGACACTGAAGACTGGAGTAATGATGCTGAAAATTCAGCTTTGCATCACAGAAATAAATTATATTTTAAAGTATATTAAAATAGAAAACCATTACTTTAAATTGCAATAATATTTCACAATATAACATTTTTTTTCTGTTTTTATGATATAAATGCAGCCTTGATGAGCAGAAGAGACTTCTACAAAAACTTTAAAAATAGTAATGTTTACTTTTTTAGATATAAATTTCAGTCATCAACCTTCGTTAACTTTGTTTTGACGTTGGGAGAAATATGACCCGGACATGTTCTTGACAGGTTGTGACATTCATCCATTCACGACTATAAAAGGTGCTGTTTTAGTTTCAAATTCACATGGGACGAGCACTACCCACACGGATATGAGCTATATTCATAATAACAACACAAAGAACGCACTTCTATAAAGCAATCTTGATAACAGTCATTGTTAACAGACAGCAATAAGCCAGGGCAAAGATTAAAGTCTCTGGGTAAAGGCTGATTTTGTACAGTAAGTTGAGTAATAATGAGGGGAAACAGAATTTCCCCCTGTACTCACAAGGTGATCAGTCATCGGTTTCAGCTACATCATAAGTTAAGTTACCCAACACTACACACACATCACCGGCAACAAGTTTCTGCAACATCTTCTGCAACAAAAGGCTTTATCTCAGGAAACAGGCTCAGTTTGCAATAGAAGCAGACAAAACTGCCAAAAGGCATAAAAAAGTGCCTAAACTAATGCAACACAAAAATACACCAAACAGAACAACAAACTTCCTTCGAGAAAGGAGAAAGAGCCCTCACTTAGTAAAAATTGCTGTAGTGCTACTGTGCTACTGAATTCCATGTACAGTGGTAATTATTAATATGATTCTCCAAAATATATCCAAGAGATGCACTATTATGGTTCGTTGATGCCAAAAACGCTGTTGTTACCATGGTAACGGTACAGTGATTTTGCCAGATGGTACGTTGATATTGTTACCATGATGATTAACATTACATACCGTGTTATTTACAAGGTATTCTGATACCTGATATTCTGATATGGCGAGAAATGTTGCACTTACACTGTGTTTAAGACATGTAAGATTGTACCATGCGCTCAATAATCTACGACCGAAAACATTTTAGAAACACAGAATTTAGCAAATGTGACGCATAACGTTAGCCTATGACGGCTACATAACGTTACAGTACCTACGGCTACAGGTAGCCTATACTTTTTTTTTTAACAGTCTATGGTAACTTATAGGCTACACAGTAGCCGTTTTAACTTTTATTCATTTTGAGGATATGCATTTTTGATATCAACAATTCAATTTTCACTAGTTAAAATAATAGTTATTGATATCAGGAATTAGATTTCTACTAGTAACAATGGCAATTTTTGATATCAGAAATTACATTTCCACTAGTAACAATGATAATTCTTGAGATCCACAATTAAATTTTCACTAGTTAAAATTATAATTCTGGATATCAGCAACTGAATTTCAACTAGTAAAAACTATAATTCTTGATATCTGTAATTGTATTTTCACTAGTGAAATGTCACCATAGGCTGCCATTCAAAATCAATTGTTGATATCAAGAATTGATTTCTTACTAGTTGAAATTCCAATTTCACATATCAGAAATACAATTCTTACTAGTAAAAACCTTTATTTTTGATATCAATAATTCAATTGTCACTAGTTGAAATGTCTATTCTTGATATCAACAATTGAATTGCTACTAGTAACAATGTTCATTTTTGATATCAATAATTCCATTTTCACTAGTGACAATGTTAATTTCTGATATCATTAATGTGATTGTTACTAGTAAGAAAGCCATTTTAGATATCTGAAATAATATTGATATCAGAAATACATTTTCAGATATCAAAGATTAACATTTTTACTAGAAGGAATTAAATTGTTGATATCAAGAATAGACATTTCAACTAGTGATAATTGATTTATTGATATCAGGAATTAGCATTTTAACTAGTAACAATGTAATTATTGATATCAAAAATTATATTTCTACTAGTAAGAAATCAATTGTTGATATCAACAATTAATTTTGAATTGCAGCCTATGGTGACTTTTCACTAACTTAGTGAAAATACAATTAATGTTACAGATATCAAGATTTCAAATGTTGATATCAAGAATTCTATTGTTGATATCAATAATTAAATTACTGATATCAAAAATGTAATTGTTGATATCAAAAATTGAATTGTTGATATCAACAATTCATATCCTGGAAATGAATACAAGTTAAAACGGCTTGCCATAGTCTATATACTAGGCTATATGTGCGGTGTCTGTACACATATATAATATTTTCAAGATTCCGGTTTGTGAAAACAGTTTCTGTAAAGATCAAGATCCATCATCGCAGAAACCATGTCATCACAGTAACTATAACTTAACGTTAATATAACGACTTTTTAACCGTCAAAACACAACCGTCTCATTCAAGCAGTGCAAACACAGGCTGAAGTTCAATATTTGCTGTTAAGAGTTTAGAAGTTGTGAAACTAAATAAATTAGCAAAGTACCTTCCAATGCAGCGTTGGTTCCTTAACCCCAGTTGTAAATTGTACCTCCTTGTTTATCTTTCTGACTCCGACTCACCTGCTGTGACTCGCCCGGGAATTTACGAATGCTGCCTACTACTAGGAAGAAGGAAGACTCATGAATATTAACTACATAACGTGACGTTCGGCCATTTGATTGGCTGAAAGACATAGACCGTAAACATGACTGTCAACGAAGTGTAAACATGTTAATATATTTTTGTCAATGTGTTAGTTAGTTAGTGAATTATTTTTTTATACTGTGACTGATCTAAAGAAATTTTATTTTATAAATGCAATTTTGTCGTTTACATTCATAAATCAAAGTTCCTTTACTGCATTCGTGTTTATTGTGTTCAATGTTTGTTAAGGAAGCATGTTTATTTTCATATGATCTAATATAAAAAAAACGATAAAAACGGTTTACCTAAGTTTTCAATAAAATATTTTTATGGGAATTAATTAGGGTGTGATTGGACGCTGCTTCTGGGCCTGAAGGGTTTTAACTACGTCAAAATGACGTAGCCTAATTAATATTCAATGTTTAAACCAGAGATTGTTAAACATTTACTACCCCAGTACATTATAAACTTGCTAAATTTAATTATGTATTTTCCCCATGTGCGCCTTCTGTCAACAGTTTGAGGAAAAAAATATTTGTTTGTTTTGGACTTGTTGTTATTGCAAAGTACTACTTTTGGGTTTACTTTTCAATTTTTTTTAAAAAGTAGGCTATTTATCTTCAACTTTTTGGTGACTCTCTGAAATCAGGCCTATATGTATGACCCGAAACACTTTCGAAATGATCAAGGCACTGTTAATAAAGAGTTCCAGAAACAGGAGGTGTTCTTTTGCAGAAGGTGTTTGCAACACATGGTTTGGTTTCTAGCACATGCACAGCACACTTACTTTCACTGTTTGCTCAAAGCATTATTTATAGTCTAACAAGTTATTCTTTCAAAAAAGAGAAGTGTATCCAAGCTCTTAAAATATCAAAAGTTGCCTATATCACAATAATTTCATGGTGAATAAAAATGTGGGATTTATTTATTTTATCCTGTTATACCTAATATCTAACTCAAGTCCAACAAATAAGCAAGATAACTGCGATAATTTTCTCCTACATTTTATGGTTAAACTGAATGTAAACAGTGCAGCTTCCGTTAACAGAACAGTAGGTGTCGCTAAAGGACAAGAAACTGGATTTCAGTAGGCAAAACATTTAATATTTAATTAAATGAAGAGACTGAGCTTCTTTGATTAGATCATGCTGTTAGCTTTAAACATCACAATTGCTATTCCCACAGTATTAGAGTTTGTATTCTATATGAATGTGTTTGCCATACTTGAAATTGCATAGGCCTATTATAGTTATACTTTTTTTGTAAAGCATATGGCATGAAAGGTTTATTATCATCATAATAATTATCAGCATGCATAATTCAAGGTTAATAATAATGCATATATACCACAGCAGCATGTACAGTATGCATTCACCCTGCAGTTAAAGATCTGTGCTGCTTACACACGTTGCAGTTTCATTTCTTTGTACAGATGATCCATTAATTTGAGTTAATAAGAATCACTCCATATTGTACCAATTTCCCTTAAACCATCAGCTTAGTAAAATCATAGCAATCGCTTGAGGGCAGATTTTCACTGCATTTCCTTTTAGCATCAGCTGTAAAACACTAACAAGAAATGACTAAAGTTAATAATCAGAGCTATTTAAACAAAATCAGTGCTTAAACTTAAAACATGCTGCTGAAGAAAAAAAAAACCCTCATGCTTAAATCCAAGCTTTAGAAACACAGTTTATTGCACTTTAAAAAAAGATAACACCATGTCATACATTTTTTAAGTACAAATCTCATTTCAGTGTAATTTCTTACTTTAAAACCAGTCATGGCAGAATTGTACACTGGGAGAAAGTACCTGGAATTTGATTGGGAGCAACTGCAGTTAAAACACAGATAGAAAACAACTGCATAGTTTGAATGCGTTACACGGTTGCACTAATATTCTGGTAACTTGTAGATCTGATTAATTTTCCAGGACCAAGAACATGACATTGTCCATGAACCTGTCAAATATCCTCATTAACAGAGCGACGCATACAGTGTAGTTTAACTTTGTAACTACCTGTCAGAATCAACAGCAGATTTATTGCAAGGTAAAACAATTAAAAAGAAATAATATAAACAGTACTTCAGTGTCCTTTCACTAAAAAAAAGAGAGAGATTTTAAATAAATACACAGCAACTAAAACATGATGGCTTGCCGATTTGTGATTGGCCGATTCTCTATTAAAAAGGATTAAAAAGCAATCGCATTACATTTCAGTTGCATATCTTAGAAAAATCAGATTTGCGTTGCAACAACAATTGTTCTTTGCGTTTATCTTGAGGGGAGAAACAAGCTAAGTTCTGCTGATCATAAATGAATAAATATGAAAAGAATATTTACAGTAACCAAATGAAAGTATTTACAGTATATCGACAGGCGTCACTCATCTACCAGCTAAAGTACCGCCATTACAGCCGCATGCCATTCTAAACGACTCGACGTTACCCACTATTCACAGTCCCAAACCCTTATGCTCAATCCAACCATCATAATATCAGTACAACAGCCCTACAATTAAAATCTATTTAGTTCTACATGGTCTCAGCAGTGATTATAATATTTATTCGGGTATCTCAAACCATCACAGTAACTGACCTAAGATCGGTTTCTAATGTGTAACACCTCACAGTCAAGGTTCATGGCTTTCTGTGGATCTTATGATGGTAAAGTAATAAAGACAGAATTGAGCTCCCTCTTCTCATCTCAATATATAACAATGGCTATTTTGCATATAACATATTGGCAACTTTGTATGTATGTGTGTGTCAGAATTTGTCTCAAAAAAGCAAAAACAACTGAAAAAGATCAAATGTTTGAAATTCAAGCATTTAAAAAGCTTTGAGGAGACATCACTTAAACACTATTCATGAATGTTAAAAGGAATAGTTCACATAAAATGTCATAATTCACTCATTGTCGAGTCTTTCCAAACCTTTATGCGGTTATTTTTGCCATAGGATGCAAAAGGAGACGTGTAGCGGACATTTTCCCCATGCAATAAAAGTAAAAGTATCATGTATGGAAAAGAGCAGCATGAACATTCAGCTAAACGTCTCCGTTGTGTTTGGAAAGACATGATGGTTATTTTTCAGTAAACTATCCCTTTAAATTTTACAGGTACAAAGCCTGCTCATTCTCTTTGATACAAAAAAAAATGACATTAATAAAAATACATTTTATACATAATAAAACAGTACAAAATTCATTTTTTTTCCTTTGTATTGGCACACAAAGTTGGACTATACAGTCATCTCTGCTTTAAACAAAAACAATGCTATATATATATATCAGTAGTAAGTTTGAATACTAGAAGAGTAGAATAACTGTATCAAATGAAATCAACATTCTGTACGATTCTCCAATTGTGTACGAGTTCATATCAAAAGGAAGAATGTTTAGTTTCAATTATTTCAGTCCGAACGTTTTTTTCCCTCGCCCAATCTGTCATGTGACTAGTGTTCAACCAATCACATTCTTATTCCAGTTGATCCAGGTTTATACAAAAGAAATAAACAACCAAAGTGGGACAAAAAGCTATTTCCTAGCAGTAAAAGGCATAAAATACCACGTTCAGATACAGACCATGGATATCTATTGGAAGACATTAACCGGAACGTCCGTTCATCAGAGGAGGGCAGTAAAACAGCTGCGATCACAGATGTCTGACGCCTCCTACTGGACAATCACATCTCACACATCTGAGCTTGTGGACGGGGTCGCAGGGTTCATGAAGAACACCGGAGCTGATGGAGCTTGATGCTTTGGGGGTTTTAAAGGGGGATGGGAGAGGAGAGAAATGAGGGATAGTGGGAGGAGGAGGAGGAGGATGAATGACAGATCTGGAGCATCTGCTAAAAGCTTTAGGAGAAAGACGGTGGTACATCGAGGTCAAGAAAAACAGATCAATCCGCACAGCTTCGGAAATAAAAAGGCTGGACATAATGATCAGCACAACTGAACAGCTGAAGAAGTGAGCTGATCCAGAAAAGATGCATCTCGACTTCATGTTTTTAGATCATCTGCGATGAAAGCAGTGGAAAACATGCGATGATAATTACAGAGGGCGCTGCTGAAAACCATTTGAAAACCCAATAAGTTGCTTTAAACAGGATGAATTAGACAGCCGGATGCTCTGTTGTCACCCCATGTGGATCAATATTGTTTGGGTTATGCCACAGACTTTCCCGAGGCATAAACCGCATTGGTTTCCTGGTTGGGGAAATGATATCTCTTTCACTGCTTGCACACTTGGCTGAATGGGCATCTCTAGAGGTTCTCGCCGGGCTGGTACTGTGGTTCAGTGGAGGTGAAGTAGTCTTCCAGGAAGCTCTGGAGGTACTCGAAGGTCGGCCTCTCTTCGGGCTCCTTGCGCCAGCAGGTCAGCATGAGCTCGTGAAGGGAGTCCGGGCACTCGGCGGGACAGGGCATCCTGTACCCACGGTCCACCTGGTCCAGCACCTCCCGGTTCACCATACCTGAGCAGAAGACAGATGTGAAACAGGGTGGATGTGGGTCAGGTGTCAGAATGAGGCTTTTTTTTACCAGGCAAAGGATCTGGGTCATCATCAGGGGGGAAAAAACGGAAATGATGTCATGTCCACGGAAACTGGCTCTTGAAATATGACATTTAATGTGGGTCAGGTGTCAGAATGTGGCTTTTTTTACCAGGCAAAGGATCTGGGTCATCATCAGGGGGGAAAAAACGGAAATGATGTCATGTCCACGGAAACTGGCTCTTGAAATATGACATTTAATGTGTGTCCAAACTCGGTCCTGGAAGGCCACTGTCCTACAACGTTTAGCTCCAACTTTGCCTCAATAAACCTGCCTGGAAGTTTCTAGTAAGAGCTTAATTAGCTGGTTCAGTTTTATTGGGGTTGGAGCTAAACTCTGCTGCGCAGCGTTTCCCAAAAGCATCGTGAGCCTAAGTTGATCATAGAGACCACTGGTTACACGACATTCGATATACTTAAATCTTAAAGTTTTTCCTTTGAGTTTTCCACGTACAGAGGACACCATTGTCAAAACAATCCACGTAAACCCTGTATTCTGCTCCCAGGCCATTAGATGGCGATGAAACACTATATATTGAACATGTAATACGCATGTGCATGACGTCATCGTCTTCAGAGATTCGTGTTTTTGTTGTATACACGGAGACCACTCTCAAAAACGTGCACTTTGAAACCCGTTTTCAAATTTTGCGTTTCCAGGCACTCAAAACACTGTTGTCGTGTAAACAAATGGCCAAAACGCATAAAAAGTTTTACGTTTTTAATTAAAAACTATGTCGTGTAAACAGCCGCTTGGGCTTACGATGCTTCTGAGAAACACAGCCCTGGACAGTGGCCCTCAAGGAGCAGGATTGGACATCCCTGATCAAAGTTTTAGAATTTTTGCATTTGTTTGGATGCCGAATAACTAATAAAGTATTCCATCTTTTTTAGAGAATGACAAAAATTCTGCATTGAACTCAATGAGAATAATTTTGAGTGAAAATAATAATAATAATAATTATTTAATAATAATTATGAATTATGAAATTAAATGATAAAACACAGGGCCTAAAACTAACACCCCAAATGCGAGTAAAAATTGGCGTTGACGAGTATATTAAACGGTGTCACTCGCCAGTTGACTGGTAAAATTTTATGAATTCTAACAATGCATCAATGTGAATAAACGTACCCTTGCTTGAGGGTGTCAGTGATGGCCTTCTATACAGCAGTCAGGTCGGCAGTCTTACCCATGATTGCGGTTTTGAGTAATGAAACAGGCTGGGAGTTTTTAAAAGCCTCAGGAATCTTTTGCAGGTGTTTAGAGTTAATTAGTTGATTCAGATGATTAGGTTTATAGCTCGTTTAGAGACCCTTTTCATGATATGCTAATTTTTTGAGATAGGAATTTTGGGTTTTCATGAGCTGTATGACAAAATCATCAGTATTAAAACAATAAAAGACCTGAAATATTGCAGTTGGTGTGCAATGAATCTAAAATATATGAAAGTTTAATTTTTATCATTACATTATGGAAAATAATGAACTTTATCACAATATGCTAATTTTTTTGAGAAGGACCTGTATCTATCTATCTATCTATCTATCTAATTAATTATTCTACTTTTTTTGTAGATGATGAAACCCTGCATCGGACTCAATACTTTAAAACATTTATTCCATTTTGAAAAAATATATAATCTATAAGTAATTTAGAAGTAAAAAAAAAGGTACATTTGAATCTAGTGAACCAGTGACTCTCTTTGAGTAATACCGGAATGACTGGAAACATGGAGAGCGGTAGTACCTGGATAAGGCACCCTGCCTTTGGTCGTCAGCTCCGTGAGTAAGACACCAAACGACCACACGTCAGATTTAATGGTGAAGCGCCCGTACAGAGCCGCCTCTGGCGCAGTCCACTTGATGGGAAACTTTGCTCCTGTTGTAATAATGATTTAAGAGAGGCCTGTCACCATGATTAAACCCATTCAATTAAGGTCGAACTGTACAAAAGGCAACAGTCTTAACTCTTGAAAATGAGACAATGACGTTATAGCCTCAGGAAAAGACGTGAAGAAAATGGAAAATGACCATATGCAGCAAAAAGAGTTGTTGTGTTCCTCCTCACCCTGTCTGGCAGTGTATTCGTTGTCCTCTATGAGTCGAGCGAGGCCGAAGTCAGCGACTTTACACACCAGGTTATCACCCACCAGGATGTTGGCAGCCCTGAGGTCCCTGTGCACATAGTTCATTCTTTCCACGTACGCCATTCCAGAGGCGATCTGAGGACAACACATATATTATAACACTGCCGGGCTCAGTGCCGCCCTCCAGAGTATCCACAGAATATAAATAGATTTATATACAATATGAAGACAATGACAATGGCACTTGCCCATGCAAAAACTGCACAACAATGGTGTTTTTTTCAGTGAGATGCTCTTTACGATATTCAGATCTCTAAATATGGTTCGTCCTTCAATGCAGGGTTATATAGTTTTCAATCCTTTCAGTTTAGTTTTTGTTCCATGGCGGTTTTATTAATTTACTTATTTTTTGTTTTTACAAATTTACTTTTATTACAAATTTCAGGACCACCAGTGTTATTGCTAGTGTTTTTTCATGTTTAATTAACGCAGGTTGTAAGATTGAAAACCTTTACAATAAATACTGCATCAAAATTAAAATGAATTTGTTGCTATTACTGTTTCTATTTTAGTTAGTTTTGCAATCATGAAAATGTGTTTGAGTTTAACTACAGCTCCAATATAATTTAATTCTATTAGATTTTTAATATATATTAAATTAGTATGTTTTTTAAAACTAATAAATACTTTTGTGCATTAAATGATATTGTTCCTTTGAATTTTCTGTTCATCAATTAATCTTAAAAAAAAATATATATATCATAGTTTCCTCAAAAATATTAAGCAGCACAACTCTTTTCAACATTGATAATAATCAGAAATGTTTCTTGAACAGCAAATCAGCATATCAGAATGATTTCTGAAGGATCATGTGACACTGAAGACTGGAGTAATGATGCTTAAAAATCAGCTTTGCATCACAGAAATAAAATTTTAAAATTTTAAAATTTTAAAATGTAATAATATTTCACAATTTTACTGTTTTTACTGTATTTTTGATCAAATAAATGCAGCCTTCGTGAGAAGAGACTTCTTTAAAAAACATTTAAAAAAATCGTACCCACCCCAAACTTGTGATCCATAGTGAATTTTTTCTAATACAATATTTTTAGTATCAAAGCAGTTTTTGTTTTTGATTTCATGATATCATAGATATCATGATAACGCCAGTGTAAAAGTACCTGAGAGGCCATATCCACAAGCTGAGGTAACCGCAGCATTTTCCCCATGTCACCCTTCAGGAAATCTAACAGGCTTCCTGTGAAAGCAGAAATCACACCCTGACATCTTCATTCACACTTTTATTGAGAGACCTCACGAGAAAGCTGCTAATATCCAGATTTGATGCTCCATTTACACGTCCTTATGTCAGTTCTTATTTCTTAGGCTTCTTTATCCCAATATAGTTCACTGAATGTCCGCACTGACCTTGTCCCATGTACTCAGTGACGATGTAAATGGGCTCCTCGGAGACGACAGCGTAAAGCTGCACCAGCTTCTCGTGGCGGAGTTTCTTCATCACCTGCGCTTCCTGCAGGAAGGCCTCAGGAGACATAGTGCCAGGCTTCAGAGTCTTGATGGCCACGCGTGTCGTGCCATTCCAAGTGCCTGATGAGGGGAAAAAGGACATCATGAAACAAGCTTTGTCCGTTTTGTGGATGCATCATTACACAAGCCCTCTGGTGTTATACGCCGATGAACTACTTATTTAACTCACAAAGCTTCATTTTTGATGGAAGGAAGTTGAAAGAAGAAGCCTTACCCATCCAGACCTCTCCGAAACAGCCCTGGCCCAGTTTGACGTCCAGTCTCAGAGAGTCACGTGGGATCTCCCAGGCGTCCCGTGCCAGACCCTGAGTCTGAGGCTTCAGCACTGGACACACGTCAGTCAGACAGTGACACAGGCCATCTGCGTGCTCTGTGACACACGCCGACAGGAGGAAGTGTGTTAATGTCTCTCACGATATTTTCAAATCTGTTTTTAGAAAATTGCTAGTTCTGGTTTGTTCTGATTCCGTAAGTAGCTGATTGGGAACTATATTTTATATAACCTATAAATAACTTTAGAATGTTATATATATATACACACACATACACCATAATCATTATATTATACTGTTTTCTATAGTAATAATAAAATAATTACAATAATTATATAAATAATATTTATTAATAATATACAACCATATTTATTATTTTCTAATGCAAAAATAAATATAGAAATAAAAGTATAATTAATATTTTCAGTAATACTTATAGTATATAATATTATATATATATATATATATATATATATATATATATTAACTATTAACTCTATAATAATAATTATAATATAAAATAATCACTAAAATATTAATATTCACATTAATAATAAATGTCATTAATATTAATATTAATAAAAAAAACAAATACATTTATTATTATTATTATTTTCAATCGCTTAAAATAAAAACATACATTATTATTATTAGGATTATTGCTGATAATAACAATAACACATTTGTTTTATTTTTAATAATAATCATCAAAATAAAATAAATAACACTTATATAACTTATGAAGATTAACTAAATTAATTTTATATTTATTATTTAATTTTAGGCCCATTTTAACACTCCTTTTAGGGTTTTAACACCTGTCGAGCAGTTCAGGGTCTCTCATGGCTTACTGCTTTAATCACAATAATTAGAAGTGAAGGATAATTCATTATGTAATTGCTTTATGCCATTTCTCTATTTATAGGTTTTAACTAATCCTTATTTCGCAACAACCTGAGTTCCCACTTCCAGAAATAAGAGTCTGTATCACTTCCCTTCACAGACATTCAGAAACAAGCAGGTGTCTATGAGAAAGAGACTTACGGCGGTAGTGGTTGACCAGCTGCTGTAAAGTACTGAACTGAGTGCGTGATGTGATGTAAAATCCCCCGCTGTCCAGCTTCCTGATCTTGTAATGTTTGACATTTAGACCCTTGACATTGTCGTAATCCAGGACGGAAAGACAGTAGGCACCTAAAAAACACAAAGAATAGATTGGATGGATGAAGCCTGAAGTGCTCTCGATGACATGGAGATCTTTCACCAATGTTTCAGATTCTAAACTGTGCAGATTCTACACTTTTTAGCATTTTATTTATCTCTGAAGTCTACTTTCTTTACTTAAAGTCGACTTTAGTTTTTTAGTTTCTAGCATCAAAAACAACTGTAAATTAGTTTTACACTTGGCAGATGTTTTAATCCATTTTTTAATCCTGTTAAACAGACTGTTTTTTTTGTGACTGTACCTTTAAGACTTCTTTTAAGTTCCAGTTACTGGAGTGTGAAATAGCATGAAGAGTTTCCCCGTGTGGTAAATACATAATTTTGTTGCAAAAAGTTAATGTCCCATTTTCCATTATTGCAACCCTGTATATACATTTAAAAAAAAATATTAAAAAAATTCCACCCGTTTCAACTTAAATTCAGTTGCTGCCTTAAATTTCTATTATATTAAACTGACTTGAAATTGGGTTGAATCTAGTATTTATATAAAAAAGTTGAAATTACTTTAACTCAAAATAAGTTAAACATCGTAAAAACACAAGTTGCCATGACTTACTAATTATATATATTTTTTACAGTCTATGCAATGTCTGAAATATGTAATAATATTCAGAAAAATCTATTTTGTTTTTAAATATTTTTAATGAACTTTTAGACAAAATTTAAAAATAATGCAATTTGTTTGTTTGTTTAGTATCATTTATAATACATAGGTTTTTTTTTGCTCGTATAGTATAACATAGTGAGAATATGGATAAAAAAAACATCTCAGTTTTATTCAGAGGACCAAACTGAATTTCTTATAGCTTGTAATGTAAATAAATGAGATCTTACATAAAATGTATATAAATATCAGCTGTCACTCTATATCTCCCAATATTATATTTGATACATTTTAACATGATTTGTTTCTAAAAAAGGAATTATGGATAATCAAGTCACCCTAACATGGTTCAGTCCAGTAAGTGTTCATCTTAAAATATTAATAACAACATAAAAGTCACGACCCTAAACTAAAGTGCTACCAAAAAACTACTATGGAAGTCAATGGGGTCCATCAACTGGTTGGTTACCCATATTCTTAACAATATCTTCTTTCGTGCTCAACAGAAGACAGAAACTTGTACAGGTTTGGAACAAATTGAGGGTGAGGATATGATGACAGAATTTTGATTTTTGGGTGAACTGTTTTTTTTGTGTGTAAAATGATCTGTAGGGGGCGCTGTCATCATTGCACACATGGCTTATTTATTCATTCACTCTCTCTGTCACTTGCTCCCTCGTTCCCTCAGCGGTCTCTCTTTGGGGTTTGACTCATCCTTCAGCCTCTCTCGTACTTGTTTTCTCTCTCTCTGGGTAATCTCGGTCTCTCTGTGCCCCTCGCTGACGCTGTGAGCTGTGAGATATATGGCTCACGGTTATAGGCACAGCTATGGGTTGACCTACTTCTTGCTCTTCATCCCTGCAAGCACTTCTCTGACCTTCACATTCCCTTCTTCATCAGGCTCAAACATGCACACACAAGCACTCTATCATCTCAAATGAACATTGTTTGTGTAGAAGTGAAGGTAAGAGGCCATATACGGAGCGTAGATCTTTACAATGTTTCGAGAGAGAGAAAAGATGGTTGGCAGAGGGAGGAGATGAGGAATACGAGCATGACTGCGTCTGACAAACTGACACCAGAAAAGGGCAATTCAACTGAACAAGCAACGTTGTTCTGATCTGCACTACCAAATACTGAATAGATAGTTAGCTCCAGTCTCTGAATGTGATTGGCTGAGTGGCGTTCAAACAGCACTGGGACATTTCACTGTTAGTTGTTTGCGAGATGCTTTTATTAATGCCGGGTATGCGATTTTGACTCCTAAATTCTCATTGTGTCATCGACACACGTTGCTTCCCGACAAATTATCACTTGCCGTCTATAGGGTGACCAGATGAGATTGGCTGCAATTCGGGACGGGGGGAGGGGGGTTGTAGTCTAATATATAGTCATTGTTCATTGCCAAAGTATTTTTGGCACATAGTGCCGCGACAAATCAATCACTCCTTGACGACACATCATTCACTGAGCTCTTGGCTGCTGCAACTTGCGCTCTCTTCACGACTCAACCTCCACGGACAGTTTTTAATGTTTTATCAGACAATAACTACAAGATTTTGCTTTAGTATAATTTTCGGGACAATCGAGGCCGGATTCGGGACAACAGTTTAGATTTCGGGACTTCTGGTCACCCTAGCCGTCTATGACGTGTGTGATGTCACCGAGAAGGCGGAACTATCGATGGACAGATGTTGTGAGCGTAAACAATGGCTACCGAAGCTGTGTGTTTTGCACTGGATGCCTTGTCATCAGAAAATCCCCCAAAAGAAAGAAAACTTGACAGTGGACATATTCCTAGATTGCACAAAGAGGACCGTATGGAATCCCCAAAAGAGAACTTGAGGTAAAGTATTGTTTTTTATTTTTAGCCAGTAGTAAAAATAAATTTAGCCTACTCACCGGGTTGCTGATGAGCCTGCACTATCGTTTTTCACATTGTCATTGTAGTCCCGTGAGGAAACATCATAAAGACTGGAGTACTGCCATAGCTCCACGAATCTTTCCTCCACTACAACAATATTACACCTACACCTTTACCAACAGTTTAGATTTCGGGACTTCTGGTCACCCTAGCCGTCTATGACGTGTGTGATGTCATCGAGAACGCGGAACTATCGACGGACAGATGTTGTGAGCGTAAACAATGGCTACCGAAGCTGTGTGTTTTGGGGGATTTTCTGATGACAAGGCATCCAGTGCAAAAGAAAAAAAACCTGACATTGGACATATTCCTAGATTGCACAAAGAGGACCGTATGGAAATACGGTCCATACGCTCCACAAATCTTTCCTCCACTACAACAATATTATACCTATACCTTTCATTAAGGTATGTTTGAAAGCCATGTATGGAAGAGCTGCAGTGCTCCTATTGGTCAATGTCACAAATGTGACGGAACCCGTCGTGGAAGATCGGGAAAAAGTGAAACATGCCAGTCTTTCTGTCGTGAAGCATCGCAGACGCGCCGTTGGTTGTCGTCAACTATGAAACACTAATTTACGAGATAAAACGATCGATTCTTGCATCCCGACACACATTGTCGTTTACGAATCCCCATGACACCATTCCTCAAACGGATCGTGCCAAAATCGTGCTTAAATCGTGTAGTCTGAACCGGGCATAAAAAACAACTACTTTTTTATTAGTTCCTCCATTCCCTGGCCCTGAGATCTCGAACTCATGACCTTGTGATTCCCTTGATTTCATTCTGACACAATTTTCCATTTATCCTTACAGTTTGACCAATGAATCAATACAGTGTGACCAGACGTATGGTAAAAAAAGAAAGAAGTATATATTCTAAAATACATTCAACTGTAAACAATTAAAATTGACAATTTAAGTAAACCAAAATGTTTAAATTAAATATATTGTTATTTTTATTTATTTATAGTAAAATGATACATTTATGTTATTAATAAACAAAATACATAAGTTCTAAATAACTTATTAATAATATTATTTTCTACGGTAACAATGAGTAACAATAAATGTATTTTATTTTTAATAATAAATTAATATAATTAATAATATAAAAACAAATTCAAATTATAAAATAACAAAAATAAAAAAATAAAAAAAATAATTTGCGTTTGTAGTAATCACCTTTGGTTGTCTCACTCTCTCTGACCAGGAAAGTTCCTCTCCTGTTCTCCAGACTCAAGAGGAGTCGCTCCGAGTCCCTGCGTGTGATTTTTCCAAAGTACCATCTGGACAGAGAGACGGAGAAATGGAAAAAAGGGAGAGGGTATTTAGAGGGAGTAATCACATGTAGCATTATATCAGAGACATGCAGCTGGCCAGAAATATATGATGATATTATTTATGCTAGTATGCAGACAGAAATGCGATTCTATTGTGCATTTATGTACACTACTACCATTCAAAAGTTTGGAATCTTTTAAATGTTTTTGAAAAAAGTATCTTATGCTCACCAAGGCTGCATTTATTTGTATAGTAAAAACAGTAATATTGTGAAATATTATTACGATTTCAAATAGCTGTTTTCTATTTGAATACATTTTACAATGTAATTTATTCATGTGATGCAAAGCTGAATTTTCAGCATGATCCTTCAGAAATCATTCTAATATGATGATTTACTACTCAAGAAATATTTGTTGAAAACAGCTGTCCTGCTTCATATTTTTGTGGAAAACAGTCATACATTTCAGTATACTTAGATGAATAGAAAGTAAAAAAATCTGCATGTATTTGAAATAGAAATCATTTCTAACATTATAAATGTCTTTACTGTCACTTTTGTTCAATTAAATGCATCCTTGCTGAATAATAGTATTAATTTCTTTACAAAAAAAAAAAAAAAAAAACACTTACACACACCCTAAACTTTTGAATGGTAGTGTACGCTTAATCATGCCGACACTGTTCTGAAATCACGTTTTGGGCCTAAAATTATATCAGTTCTCATCTGAATTGTACTGCATGAAATATTGAACATTGATTCAGGTTGTAATATTCCCATGGTTCCAGCAACAATAAAACAATGGTCTTAGGGATTCATGACTGACCCAGTGATATTTAGTGTGTATAAATCAGCTAGGTTTGTTGTTCGCCGCTCATGGGAGGCTCTCTCTCAGTCTTACCTTTTCTCCAGAGTCAATCTGAGATGACTGGCAAGGCAAGGGTGGAAAAATGAGTCATTATAGGTTTTTAAAGGAGTGCCTGTGTGTATTTGTTTAATGCGCCAGTCGACGGAGCAACAGCGCACGCGTGTGTGTGTGTCTCAGGAAATATTATGAGTTACATATGAACAGGACAGACAATAGATGAGCTGCACGGGGCACATGTTGACGACTTCTACTCATTCAAGAGGGAAAAGGTCTTTTGTGCATGAGGTTTTTTCTTTCTAACTGATGAGATGGTGGAGAGACTCATAACGATGGAGGACAAGAGAGTAACCATGAAGGGAAAAATGAAGGACTCAAAAGGTCAGACCGGAAGGAGAGAGAGGGGCGAGTGTGAATCAGTTTGTTGGTAACATCAAAAAGGTTGGGCTTCAAGTTACAAAAAAACTGGAACTGAAATATTTCTGTACTAAAATACTCACAGTGTTTGCTAAGTGATGATTCATAAACAAATCGTTCTGTTGAGTCAGATTATTTCCAACGAGGAACAAATTACTCTCATGAGCTCCTTTTTTTTTTAATGAATCAGATCAAGGACTCATAGATCAATCACTGAATCAGTCGGGGAGATTCGAAAGTTAACATGCGATTCACTCACATGTAGAGCTGCTTTAAAACTGAATTCTGCTATATTGACACTGTTATTGAACTGAATTGAATCAACATTCAACTGACTAAAACTGACTAATTGAATGACTTCAGATTTTTTTTAAGTCAACATTTATGTGATTAAAGTCGAGTCGACATTGACTAGTCGCTGATGATTTCAATAATGAACCAATAAGGCTGAATCTCGAGCAGAGACTTGAACGCGGGTTTCCTTGTGCACAGCTATGGCATTTGACACAGTGCTCCAACATAACAGCTTATTTTTATCAGTTCTTTTGACTTTGGGTCGTTATATTGTCACAGATTTCTGCTCATTCTAAATCAGATACAGATAAAGTAGCACAGTAAAGATTACATTTATATGAATGCATTAGTGAGAGAGTGACTGTGTGTGAATTAATACTACCTAGCAGCGTCTAGATATATGCTTATTTTATTGATAAATCACAGAACAGTGTTGACAATACATTTCTGCGCAACTGAATCTGCGAGCTACTGTCTGTATGTGTGTGTGTGTGCGCTTTACAATGCAGCAGTGCATTAGTTTTACTTACATCTACAATAAGCTGTTTAAAAAGTGCATTCACCCGATCAATTTTGAGCATCCAGATGGTATAATCAAACATATCTTGTGGAGCGCTCTCTGAGTATATTTGCCATTTTAACTGTTGAAAACAGACTGTAAAAGTGGAATTCAAATATTTATTTTCCAGTTGCGCCCTCTATAGGCCATGATCAGCGACTAGTTGACATCAAGCTTAAAACGTCATGGCAGAGCATTAAAGTCGACTAGTCCGTGCAACTGATTCTGTTATTTTCCTATTCATTACTGTGAAGCAGCTTTGAAACCATCTGTATTGAATAAAGCCCTATATAAATTGATTATAAACCGAAATTTGTCCAACTATTGTTTTGTTTAGTAATATAATCAAGAACCAGAATCATTTCTGACATCACATCGAGGGGGAAAAAACAGAGGAGGCACGGGGAGGAGAACAGGAAAGAAAAGAAGAGAAAGAGGAGGAGGAAGAGGATTTACTCTTCAGCCTGGATGGAATCAGACGGTGCCACATAATTGCTGGGAATGTATCCACTCTCTCCTGTCGTCAGCGAACGAGCCAGCCACCAGTCACCCTCCCTAAGACAGCAGAAAAAACACACATGCATAATACACCTGCAGTTTGACTCACATATTTGGTGCATATCTGGTGACACATTCATGATTTTCTTACCCGACCAAAACACACACCCTGAGATTACATCTGTGGTATTATTCCTGCTTTATCATCCCTGAAACGAGGTATTAGAATGCAGACGAAGCTCTTCTAAAGACGTTAACTACCTGCGCCAAATTATACATACATGAAACGCCCATTCAAAGGGATAGTTCACCCAAATATAAACAGTCATCATTTACTCACACTCAAGTTGTTCCAAACCCTTATGAATTACTCAACAAAAAAAAAAACTTATTGTATTCTTACTAAGTCATGCAGGGTTTTCAACAACTTTCATTATAAATATCTTTACTGTCATTTTTTATATTCATTTTAATCCATTCTTGCTGAATAATTGTATTCATTTTCTTACAAATCAGTTTTCTGAAGCCATATAATAGCTTTGAGACGTGACAGATATTTACATTATTATGTATTATTTTTGTCTTTTTGGGGCATATATTGGCCCAATATGCTTTCATCATGCGTAAAAGAGCAGCGCAAACATTCGTGAAAACATCTCCTTTTGATTCCTATAAAGAAAGAAAATCCTATGGGACTGGAATGACTGACTTTTTTCATTTTTGGGTGAATTATTTACTACAAAACTGGTAGATTTATATAAAAAAAATGAGTCATACGTCTGGGTTGTCTAAGAGTCTTGATGGGTTTTTAATAATAGATGGTGTGTTTTAGTGTGAGCAGCGGGGTGTTAGACTGTGACTCACTCCCTAAGCTAAAGTAATAAGACTTTATCCATCGCCAAGACATGCTGACCCGAAACAAAACCTCTCCAGGTCTCTCAGCTACTGCTTGCTGTCGTTAAACATAATTAAAACATAACCGCACCAGTGAAAACAATGACATGTATACACCGATGGGCAAATCTTCTTATTCATACAATGCAAATATATTATTCATACGCAGGGTACCATTCAAAATTCAGATCTACAAAAGGGCATAAAACAGTGATTCTGATAAGCAGGGTTTATGAGAAGAATAAACTGGATGAGGGTACTGTATGTTTGAGACAAAAATTTAAGTAGAAAACTCTGATGGCTAACGCTAAAGCTGCATCCCAATTCTTAAAGTCCGATCACATTGGCGAAATTTCGCATGCAAAAAAAAATCCATTGAATGTTCTCAATAGTGTAGAAATACAAACAAATTTGAAATCTCCATGCAGAAATCTTTCACTTTTGCGTGGCTTCCTATTAAAATGACAAATAAAATCATTTATGGAGTGAGAATTAGAACTAGCAAGTTAGTCAAACATAGCCAATATCCTTTAGTTTAGATTTTTACTTTTAATTTATCTAAATGCTACTGCTAACTTAACACCATTGTTTTTAATTATATTAATTTAATGACCACATGAAATAAAAATGACAATTTTAGTGCATTTTAGTCCAAGTCTGTTAGCTTTGAGGCCATTTCTATGCTAGCGTACTCTTAGAGGAGCATATATGCAAGAAAAATAACTTACAGCATAGATTAAGTCTTTCAATTCCCAGTGCCACTTACAAATGATTGTCCAATTAAATCATCCATGGAATGAGAAAAAGATTCATTAAGTTAGTTAAAATAAAGGCTATTGGCTATGTTAATTTAGCTATCTTAACATTATTGTTTTTTATGATATTTATTAAATGACCACATGAAATCAAACTGTGACAAAGTCTGGTCTTTTAGCTTTGAGGCCATTTGTGTGTTAACGTACACTTAGCAAAGCATATATGCACTAAAAACAACTTTTAAAACACATACGCATTTAGTCACACTATGCACATTTAGTCTTTTAATTTGTGGGCCGTATACAGATTTCTGTCCAATAAAATGATCTCTGGAATGATAATCAAAACTAACAAGTTAGCTAAACTGAAAACGTAGCCATTAGGCTATATTTGTACTCTTAATTTAACTAAATGCTAATGTTATCTTAAAGGGACATTGTGTAGGAATTTCTCCCATCTAACGATGAAATTGTAATTTGCATTCCAACGAATTGTGCTCTCCAGCGCCTCGCTTTCTCAAATGCGTGTTGCATCTACGGTAGCTGGTACAGTATATACCAAAAAGCTATGACAGGATGTCATCTAACAGCACTTTGTCGAGTTTTCCTACAGGTGAACAGGTTTATTATTTCAAACCAACTAGAACTTGACACAAAGAACAAACGAATTTTTACTGTATGAATTACTGACTGACTTGCCGGCGCCGTGACAAGCGCCTCTCACTGCTCTGCTCCTCCGTTTCTGCTGCTTTCAGTCACGTGACGCTGGCTCTGAACGAAAACGCGTAATGGAAACGCGTTGGCTTAGTACTTTTGGACCCTCTCTGCTGTTATAGTTTTTCAAGATGGTGGAACGACACGGAAGCCTCCGTGGACCTACCCGTCACATGTATATAAAGATAATAAATTATTCGTTTACGGGGATAAGTCAGATAATTGGCAGAGGTATTTGTACACCATTGAGGACATATTTATGAATCAAAATATTGATTTTAGATAATAAAATACCTAAAAAACTACACATTGTCACTTTAACATTATTGCTTTTAGGTTCATTCATTTAATGACCCCATGAAACAAAAATCTGAATTTAGTAGGTTTTAGTCTGCTCGACTTTATATTTAGTTTATATTTGACTATTTAAAAAAAAAGGTTAATGTAGATGTTCCCGTGACAACTTCCTGTTTAAACAGGAAATGCGTCAACACAGGATAGAAAATTTTATATTTGACATATTATTTTCATCGTTCAATGATTTGGGATGAATTCACCTAATCTAGCAATGCAGATAACATGAAAATTGGCATGCAGCCTAAACAAATGTAAAGGAAAAATCAACAATACATTAAAGGACCAACCACAAAGTCAATGTGAAGGACAAATGTAAAATGGTTGTGAGTGAGCCAGTTATGAGGAGATGTGACACTATTTATGGACCACTTCCACAATCTCTAGAAAGTCAGGACAAATCTCAGGTGGAAAAGCAAATGGTGAAATGACACATACACAAACACACGCATAGGAAATGGACATTGAAAGCTGAAAGCAAGAGCAACTTTACCAACCTGGGGTTCAACTTTCTCCTACATAAACGATCGAGAGCGTGTAGAGGAAAAACACAGAGGAGACGTGAAGTGTTTGGACATTAAAAGCAAACAGCAGAAGCTACAAACAAAGCCTCAAAAATTGATTGAAGGTCAAATCGCAGCAGTGACGCACTGAAAACAAAGCTTTTATCCAACTTGTCTCTGAAGTACTACAACTATGCAAAACAATTACTGTAATGTGCATTTGATTATCTCAAAATGTGTACTGACACATGACTCTGAAGGTCCCAGCATAAGCCGGAGCAGTTTAGAGATTTGGTTAAAAAGCTTAGATTACTCTATTGTCAGTGGCTTCTGGGTTGGGTTATGGACACCGGTGGGGATTGGTTACGGTTTAAAGGGTGAATCTCACCTCGTGCCTAGGTTTCTGTTCAAAATCCCCATAATTGGGGAGTCAGTTTTAACACTGAACCTAGGGATAAAAAAAAAAAAATTGGCTGGGCTTTTATGACAATTTGTGATGAGAAAAAACAAGTATGCTTGAGCATTCTGTCGTTTTTAGGGTCTTGTGACATCATGTCCCGTTTTTGGTTTGTTTAGTTGTTTTTGGTCCGTGTTGTGTTCATATTTTAGTTGAACCGCACCCAGAGTTAATTTGGAAGCGGACCGAGACCCATCTTTTCGGTTCTTTTGGCGCACCAGGGTTCTGATGGCAGCGTTCACACTAACAGAGCAATCGTTTTAATCGAACCAAACCTGACAAGTGTGAACCCTTAATGTTTACAAACGATTGTCAAAACTACATGATGCTGATTTACGTTTCAAAAACCTTAAGAACACATAAAATGTATCATCGAGTCTGATATGACTGAAAGTGATAACCCCAGTTCATTAAGTGAATCATATGCTAATTTACATTAGATTAATTCAGTGAATGATTTATCAGAATTATTCAAAGAGAAAATCTGTGAGTCTTATTATGCAATTTATAAAAACATTGGTCATTCTTTCAATTTAATATCATGAAAAAAATATGAAAAAAAGTGTATATATATATATATATATATATATATATATATATATATATATATATATATACACACACATATTTTTTATATATATTATATACACTATAAAAGGTCCAGCACTTTTACTTCAAAATCTTTGTTTTGTAAACCCCATTATTTCATTCTAAGTTGATTAAATAACAGGCAGTACAACTTGTTTTCCTTATAAAGATGACAATTTGGGAAGGAAAATTGCTTAATTTTAATGAAAATAGCATGCAAAATGAAAATAGACACATGCTTCATTTTCTTTCAGTAAAAAAAAAAAAAAAAAAAATCTCTTTTATTGATTTGGGGTTTAAATATGGCCCGGACAAGGCCTGTTTTCAAGGATTCACCCATATACTACACTGTGCTCGGCCTGACATAAAAAGAAAATCACCAGGTTTGCTTTGTGCTGAAACCAGAGGATGTTACTGAGAGTGTTTTTTCTTCTTCTTTCTTCTCTTAACCGTAGCGCTGTACACTGAAATAAGGAACTGAACCGCAGGTGTAGAAAGGAAGGAAAATGCTCCCTTTGGTCCGGGAGGGGAAGTGGAGGTAAAGACGTGCAGCTGAGCTTTTATTGTGCACAGGAAGACCAAAAAAGGAATCCAGAGAACAAAAAGCCGTCATCTGCCACAAATACAGCGCCTTCAGAGGGAGCCAGTTCCTATGGTTACCGAAGAGGAAGAGGACGGGGGGGGGGGGGGGGGGGGGGGGGGGGTACATGTGCTGGGGGGGGGGGGGGTCAGCAGCCAGAACAGCCAGAGCCCAGACAGATGAGAGACATGTGTGTGTGCGCGCGCGTGTGTGTGTGTGTGTGTGTGTGTGTGTCTGCCCCAGTGGGTGTGTCTATCGCCCCCGGGAGCCCTGTTATTTTTGCGCGAGTATGTTTGTGCGTTTCCCTCTTACGTGTTATTGACAATCTGGAGTCGTTCTCCTTTCCTGAATGACAAATCGGAGGCGGTTCGTGACTCGTAGTCATACAAAGCCACAAACGTGGTCACGCCGCCTATGGAAAAATACAAGAGACAAACATAGACGGTTATCTTGATGCATTCAATTAAAAAAAAAAATACTTCAGCAGAGAAATTTCATTAACATAAGTAAATAATGCAATGTTGTGTTGCCAATGGAAATGGGCATCCAAAAATAGTCTAGACTTGCAGAGTCAGACTTTTGACTATCAGCATAAAGACTGTGGTGACTAATGATACATTTAAGTGACCTAAATCCAATTTTTTGGGATATGACCCACCAATGTGTAAGCAATAAAAAAGTACATGGATTCCAGTATTATCGGATAGGTTTCAGGTCTCATGCATATGTGGAAAAAAATCGGATATGAATCATGCATTGTGCATTTGTAAGCGGACAGATCGGATACCGTCAATGCGAGTCGTACTTCTGAAAAAGCCATGTTTGCGAATGACGGCAAACGTGATCACATGACTCTTTTCAATGGAGGACGAAGGCTCAACCCAATGTTTTGCTGATCTCTAAATATGGTGCGGAAAGCAAAAGCTTGTATTATCATTTCGTCTGCGTCCATTGCAATCCGTGCAACTGCAATACCACTATTGTACAGAAAATACTGAAGAATTTAGATTAATACTGTGGAAAATGCACAATGTTCACAAACTTTGAGGCCAAAATTTCAGTCCACCAATAAGTTAAAAAGTACTAGGATATTAAATGGACAAACTACAGGAAATCCATTCAAGTAGTTTTCCGCAGAAATTGCTCATTGCAATGCGTTTCCAAGTGGACCAACAAAACCTGTGCTCGCCAGCCAATCAGAGCGGAGCTTAGAAGTTAGGAAAATCCCTTGCTATATTTGTTTGAGTATGCATCAGACTGTCTATTAACGGTCTGATGTGGCCTAACAGGAAAACTGTGACTGTCATTGATGAGATTTTAACTCCGTTAATTCATTAAAATTTGATTGTGCCAGCTATAACTGTAGACACGATGAGCCTGATTTACATAGACAATAGGCGTGATGAAAAGCACTATTGTGAATAAGATGCATGTTTTTCCTGAACCAAAATAGTGCAACTGTTTAGTCAATTCACCCTCAGACTTCTTTGCTCATTTCCTTTAACACTTTAAAACTGAAAGTCACCAAAAGCAGAACCGTAACGATGACACATTGCATCCCCGATCAGACAGAGGTGTGTTACCCGCTAACATGCCGCCTCTGTTAGGAGATGTGATAGTAGTGGAGATCACTCCTCCAAACAGCGCCTGCTCTGCGTTGATCATGGGCTGGGTGCCGCGTCTGCTACCGTCCACCGGAGGACTTCGGTTGGGGGTGAAGGATGACGGGTTGGGACTAGAGTGGTGTCCTCCGGTGCCATCGTCCAGACTCCGGGAGCGCTGGTTGAGCTCTTTGGGTTTACTCTTGGCTCCGCCCATGGCCTAGGCCTGAAAACAGACAGATCATTCAGATCATCATTTCACCCCAAATACCTTGCAATACACTTAATTCTAGGGTAATTTAAATTAGTTCATAAATATTCTAAATAGAAATTAAATTGTGTGTGTGTGTATAAATATTTATATATATATATATATATATATATATATATATATATATATATACACAATTTAATTTCTATTTTCTAAATTAAAACCAGAACAACATTACAATTACCTAGTAAGCGGGCCAAACAGGAAATAAGTACATAAAACATAAAATCCAAATATATAGATATAAGCCTAAATATATAAATGTAAGTCCAAATATATAGTTATAAGACAGAATATATAACTGTAGGTCCGAATTTATAAATACAAGTTTAATATATATTCAGAAGCCTGTATAAATGCAAATTTGAATATATAAATGTATGTACAGTTATATCTATATATTTAGATTTACATTTAAATGCTCATGATTTACATGACCATTTGTATATATATATATATATATATATATATATATATATACACACACAATATATACTGTAGCTACACACACAATGTGTATAACACAACTTGTATATATATATATTCAGACTTATAAGCCTGAATATATATATATATATATATATATATATATATTTATAAAACCGAAAATATAGTTATAACTCTGAATATAGGCTACAGTATAAATGTAAATATGAATATATAGTTATAAGTCAAAAAATATTTATAAATCCTGATTATATAAATTCATATATTGTCTGTTTAGGGGCTGAATATTAGCAAAGGATTGTAGGTACTACACATAATTTTACTGGGGAGACCTGGGGATACACTGTACCTACTTAATTAAACATTTTCTGCTTCATGAATCTTTTTTTTTTTTTAATATCTGAACCTACAGCTACCAGTGAATTGCAAGGTTTCATGTTGGACTTTGGACATAAGCTTTATATATATATATATATATATATATATATATATATATATATATATATATACACACACACACACACACACATATACATATACTGTACATGTTGTTCAGAAAAATAACTTTCATCTAATTTGTAACATTAAAACTCTTCAAACGAATATTTGACCCCCTCTTTTTCCAGCGCTGTCGCTAGAGACCAGCCTGTTTTCATGATTTATATAACCATGAATTATTAACCAACTATGCATGCAAGCAATATTCTGTTATTCCTTAAGTAACACAAATAAACAGTGATACTGGTGTGCTAAAATAATATCTTTATCTATAGAGATATTCAGTGTTAAACCATAATCTCATTACTGAACTTTTCAACCATATATTAAAATTCAGGTCATTTTAATGAACTAGATTTATAAATTTTGTCTTAAAAAATGTGTTTGCTGAGCATGCATAACTCACTGCCATGATGCTAAGGTGTTCTGGATAGAAATGTGTTTTTAGAAAAAATAAGAATCAATGAGAAAAAAATGGGTGATTTTCTTCCATCACAAATTGGTGATTGGACCTTGAAAATGGAGATGTTTCAGCGATTAGATTTTAATTAAATATTACGAAGACTAATTGTTAATGCAATAACATGCCCTGATGGGTCTCATTAACACCAGGAATGTATATTAAAAATGGGCTTCAAAATGTACTTCTATACTTGCCATAAGGGGCTCTGCCTAAGCAAGCAGCACTAATAAAAAATCAGAGATTCCTAAAAAAAAGAGTAAACAAAAAAAATGAAAGAATGCCTGGCATGTGAATGTCATTTTATCACAGACATATTTGATCAAAGTGAAACATTACAGAAACCACAGTGTCCGCAGTTTGTGCGCCCCACAGAAGCCTGAGGTTGCGTTTAGTGCACTTTAACCTCACTTTAGCCGAGTACAGGAGCGCTCAGCTGTTTCCTCTCACAAACCAGTGACAGCCGCTGCAATACGATCCTCCCGGACCCCCCAACATACATTCTTCCACATGTCATACTGTCTGTCTGCCAGCACAGACACACACATTCTTTGAGGGACAGACAGAGACGATTTCCCATCCACCCACGCAAACCTCACTCAGCACACACTTCTTTCCAGTCCTCAGTTCTCTGTAAACGCTCCTCACCCGTGCAGAACAAGCCCCCGCTTGCCCACGGGATGATAAATTCTCCACAACAAAATCTCTTTTCCTAGAAAGCCCGGAGGACTGGCAGCTCATGGCGAAGGGTCTCTTAGAGGAGCTGTTACAGGCCCGGTGGAGGGGAACTAATCTCAGCAGAACAGTGTGAATGAGGGGTCAGGGAGCGGCCGAGGGCCCTGGAGCCCTGCAGGAGCGGAGCCGTCACAAGGAGCTTTCACTAGAGACCTGCGCTCTTCAGGTTCACTGGCAGTGCCATGAACCGTACAGTCACAAGACTGGAGTTATGAGGACAGTGTGCAGATATGCGCTCTATACCATTAAAGACCTGCTCTGACCTTGAAAATATAGGACGTGTTATTTTTTCATGACAGAAGGCCTGTCCTCATCGATTCTAATGCAACTTAAGTGACATAACATGTTGTATACACAAATGCTCATGCAAACCTGCAGCTTTTTTCTCACTCCTTGAAAAAAAAAAACATAAAATAAGAAGTACAAAAATACAAAAAAGCAAAAAAATAAAAAGGAAAAGCAACAAAAATAAAGAGGAAAATACAAAAATTATATAAGAAAAAACAAAACAACAAAAGAAAACAAAACAACTACATAAAAAAAGAAACTAAAAGAAAAAAGGGGAAAACAACCTAAAAAAACCCCCAAAAGATAAAAAGTACAAAAATACAAAAAAGGAAAAAAATTAAAAAGGAAAAGCAAAAAAAAAAAAAAAAAAAAAATACCTCAGCCAAAAACATTTTAAGACTGTCACATTAGGTCAGACAGACTTAATTTGAATATTTAAAGAGATTTCATTCAATTATTTGTTCTTGTCAAGAATAAACCGGCGTAAATACAGCATATCTGATAGTTTGGCTTTACAAAAATCCTCTTATATAAACCAATTAGGCCCTATTCCTGCCAAAAATGCAATCTGTGTTAGAAAATGGCTGTAATACATGATTGCTTTGAATCCCTGTGAAAAGTTGTTTAAGAAAACTGAAAGAGAGAAACAACAGCTTATAAGTATGTAGGCTATGTCCTCAACCATATGGGCTCCAGATTACATAAATGTTTCATTATGGGTGCTACTGTCCCTGTGTATTCCCTTCAGTGTCAAGGGAAAACTAGCGTCCTGCAACAACAAAGATGTCTTGTTAACGTCCAATTAATGGAGCTCTAACTGTAAGTAGCAGGATTCATTTACTGACAGGTTTGATAACACTAAACCACAATGAGATGAATCAGGGTGAACTCTGGGTAATCAAAGAGCAGCTCATGCCCAGCCACAATAAAATCTGTCATTAAAAGCAAAGGCCCAGTCATTACAAATAAAGCCAAATCGAATTCCTCACGCGAGGTGTGAATGTTTGGCTCTGGTTAATGCGGTCTCCATGCCCAAGGCCACAGTCGTGTCCGGGAACGACCCTATTGAGGTTCAGAATGTGACGAATGATCATCGGAAGAAGGATTCCGGCATTATGTAAAGCATCATTGATTTATAGCAAACAACAACTGGGAACAGGACGTTCATTCACTGACTTCATGCGGTGCTGTGTCAATGGCTTATGAGGTCCAGCTGACGGATAAAGTCATAGGAACAAATGCACAATTGAAAGGGCTATTTGAACAATAAAACCCCACAACAACAAAACTGATTCTGCATTAAAAATGACAAAAAGGTTGCTGCTAGAAGAGGTGTTAGTGAGGCCAGCAGGGGGACTGTGTGGGCCCTAAAGCCCTAGTATAGTGATATGGACACTATGCTGTAACAAACACTGTCCTTCAGATGAGACCGAGGTCCTGACTCTCTGTGGCCATAAAAAAAACCATAGTCCACTGACTTGGCTCGATCACTCCCTGTCCTCTCCACCTATAGCTGGGTGTGTGTGGTGAGCGCACTGGTGCCGTCGCATCATCCCAGTGGACTCTGCACACTGGTGGTGGTGGTTGATGAGAGACCCCTGATATGACTGTAGGCACTTCGGGTGTACAGTAGTACATAGTAAAGTGCCTCATTCATTTATGTTTGACTCAGCAGCATCATTAATTATAATCATAACAAAATTCAGCATCAACATTTTTGATAAATCTCTCCATATTTGAAAGATGAGCAGACAGGCTTTCTTCTGGAGATTGCTCAAGCCTCAAACATATCTGGTACATCCAGTGGTTAAATTGGGCCAGGGCTCTCCGGGGCTCAGCCCCGGCACATAAGCCTGCTCGTTTGCAGTCAGTTGCCTACTGGAAATTATGTCACATAAAATTTGATGAAAGTGATGCTTTTGAAAACATATTTCTGACAATAAATGATAGATTTTTGAAATGGCATGTTTATTTTGTCTCGGCGGAGCTGAGATGAGAACAATCGCAACACGGCCGGATTCTTGTTCAGCTGCTTAATCTCATTGTCAGTCGACCATGATCGCGCACCGCTCGCGCACGCGCATCTAGGTGACACGGATAAATGTACGCAGCAATATATAATGAATATTCCTGGGAGATCCGTAGTTGCGCGGGATGTGGAAGCGCGCAAACGTTCCAGAAATGTACAAAAAGTGCCCTGGCCTTGAATGACAAGGTAAGGAAAATAAGACTAAATCAAAATTAAATAACCAAGACTAGGTTGACCATGTGATTTTTCTCAGGAGATGTTTTGAGCATTTTACTTCAGACACCGGATTATCAGCAAACTGCCAAGAGAACTGCTGGCTACTCAAAATAAACTAGCAATATATTCAGTCAGCATATTTGTATTTGATCTGTGTGAATTACAGAAATATAAGACTTGCTAGACCTACATTTAGCTACCAAGCAGCCTTTACACAAGGATAGATTGATTTCATTTTTGTGACGTGTGCATATCTTGATGAGAAATGATGCAGAGTAGGATGAGTGTGTGTGTGTGTGTGTGTGTGTGTGTGTGTGTGTGTGTGTGTGTGTGTGTGTGTGTTGTAGTAGTAAAGAGAGAGAGAATGGGAAAAGGAAGAGTGTGTGAGGTGGACCTGGTCACCACAGACCCAAATCTTCTCAGCTGTTACTGTCATACGCTGCACTGCCCCTCATGTGGCACATTATGTTTGGCACATTGTATGGGTCACTATATCATAACAAGGTAATACAATGTGTAATCAAGTGATGACTGATTAACAGTAATGCAAATGCTAAATGTCCTAATACCTGTTGATACTACAACAATGCAAAATATATGCTCTTAACCTTTCAGTTTCTCACATATCATTTAATACTCAATTTCTCCATTTCTTTGCACAAAACTCTCCAGAAAGTGCTATTTAATGGTTTATTTTTCAAAACAAAGTCGGGGGGGACCTAGAGCACCCCCACATAATAAATCCCAATTTAACCCCTGGGTACATCTGAGATTAGACCAGGGAATCATCCAATTTGATCCAAACACAAATTAGGACCTGATTTATATCCCACTGCGCCCAGGACAGGATGTTAGATTTCTGTGGCGCACCAATTAAAGGACTGGATAAAAGCAAACTTGCATTTAACTTCGCCTCAGGCAAACTAAACCACATCTCAAATAAATTGGTTAGCTGTATGTGACAGCATAGCGTTGGGTTTTGGCACACTTAACTATGGTCGTCTATCGACTAAAATGAAAAAAACAACAACTTGACATTTTATAGAAAAATTGTATGCAGCTTTCCTGTAGCTCAAACAGTAGAGCATCGGTGCTTGCGACGCCAAGGCAAGTACTGATAAGAATGTAAATGTGTACCTTGAAATGCTTTGGATGAAAGCGTCTGCCAAATGCATAAACGTAAATGTAAATGTATGTTCACCTACAAATAAGCACCGGATTAAATCTCTTACAATATGAGATGAAATGTAAATTATTAAGGGCATAGTAAATATCTTTCTGTCTGTCTATTGATCCACACACAGACACAAGTATTTTTTTTACGTTATGTTAAAAAAAATTATATATTTTTTAAATGATTAACCACAATTAAATAAAATAGTCATTCCCAAGTGTGTATATCTCTGTATTTTTGTGGGTGTACAAATTCAAAACGTGCCCTAAAAATAATCCCTAACATGGGAACAAAAGCTAAATCCCACACGCCAGGCTGTGAGAGGGGCTGCTCACGACACATGTGTAAACGGGCCGGGGTGAGAGGCTGTTATCTAACAGCTGAGGAGATTCCGACGGATCGGATGAACCGGAGACGCCCCATCCCCCTCAGCGTTACGGAGACAGACTCTGGTTTCTACGTGAAGGCAGAGGATTGATTCTTGAGCTGTGTGAGACAGATGGCTCAGAGAGGAGTACAGCTATAGCGGAGAGGTCAGTATGTGGGGGTGGAGGGTCGATATTCCCCCTCCGGACTCGTCTGTGCACCGAAGATCAGCTGGGGTGCTTAGCCTAGCCCAATTCAACCGGGGCTAGCTAGTACACGTACATGCTGTACAGTTATGCAGAACCACAAACACACGTGAAGTTACAGAGACATGACTGGTAGCAGATTCAGGCATACAAAAGAAGTATACATGCCTGGACGTGTGCCTCACACACACACACACCAGTGCTTCCAGAAAAATGCGGAGGTTTTTTTGTGATTATTGCGGAAAAACCTTGATTATGCGGCACGTTTTCTTAAAAAATGCGATGGAATATGCAGGATATTTATGCAATTTTATGTGATGAAATTGCAGGAACTTGCAAAAATTGCAGGAACTTGCAAAAAATGGTTTGATGAAAAAGAGAAAAAAAGTGATTCCCCCAACACCTGGTTCTCACTAGGCTACTACCTTAATGTAAAGAGTCATTTCTTATTACTTCCTATGATAAGCAAGCATACTACATCACAGAAAGTGCTGGGAATATTAAAGTTCTTCTCATCTTGTTTTGTTTCAGACCTTAATAAACAAACGGCTCAAACTTACAAAACACTGATGATGAGTCAAACAAGCTCTGTAGCTTTACAAAAGGAATGTGTGCTTCCTGTTTTACAGCTGTTCGATGATGTTCACGTCGCGTAATTACGTCACTTCATAACGTTCCCATGGCAACAGGGGGAAATGGCTGCTCTTGTGTGAAGTAAACGCAAAATTTTTCAACTTTCTGCTAAGATATATGTGACTTTTTTCCAACGAAAATGCAGGGATTATAAAATCATGCAAGCCCTGCATATTTTGTGCGGAAATCAGCAATTTATGCGGCGAAAGTGTGGCGTATTTGAAAAAATGCGGCCCCTGCATAAATATGCGGACTTTCGCTGATTATGCATTTAATTATTCGATCGCATAATCGCGTTTTTCTGGAGGGACAGACACACACACTTGCCTATCTAAATGGGAACATTCCATAGAAGTAATGGGTTTTAAACTGTACAAACTGTATAGTCTATCAATTTACACTAACCCTACCCCTAAACCTACCCATCACACAAAACTTTCTGCATTTAAAAAAAAACTTTAATTACTTAATATTTCATACCATTTACAAATGAGGGAGGTTTTTGGAGATTTTGGTCACTTCTGGGTACAAACTTGTCCCCAAAATATGGTTAAGTAGGCACACTCACACACCTTTATATATTTTATCTTCCTGATTACTGTTACCCATTATTTTTCAGCCATGTGAAAAAAAGCTCAGCTGGGGCTCCTTCAGTTGGATAAAACAAAAGCGTCCATTGTTCTCAACCTATCAAGCCTTGCAATCTGGAGTGTGTGATACTGCAACTATTCACTTGTCTGTTGCTATGCAGCAAGCGATAATTCCTCTTTTCTGACAAACCAGAACCAAAACCACTGCTAAATTATATTCAAGCATCAATATACTCCAAAACCCCAGCAGAAACATTAAACGTCACAAACATTCCCATCATTCAGACTGGGTTAGCTGTCAGCTAACGTGTGAGCGTTCTCTCCGGACCTCCCGAGGATGAGGAAAACACCTGCAGACAGCGAGCGAGGAAGAGTCCAACCCGTGATGAAAGGCTTCAGATTCGCCTAATTATGCAGGAGGAAAGCCAGAGGTTCATGAATCCCACATACTTCCCAGGGGTTTGAGCAAAACAGGAATTACAACTCAGTTTTTTCTGTTGACAAATCTTGTTCATCTAATTCTCCTCGCTTTCATCAGATAAAGTTTTTTTTGTTGCTTGAACTGTTAATCCATCAATTAAATAGGCTAAAATAACTAAAAGCACTGGATTATGCAAAGCATAAGCAATTTCCCTCTAAGCTACGCGCATGCGCGGCCGCGTACTTCTGACGCTGAGGCCGCGCACTTCTGACGCGGAGGCCGCGCACTTCTGACGCTGAGGCCGCGCACTTCTGACGCTGAGGCCGCGCACTTCTGACGCTGAGGCCGCGCACTTCTGACGCTGAGGCCGCGCACTTCTGACGCTGAGGCCGCGCACTTCTGACGCTGAGGCCGCGCACTTCTGACGCTGAGGCCGCGCACTTCTGACGCTGAGGCCGCGCACTTCTGACGCTGAGGCCGCGCACTTCTGACGCTGAGGCCGCGCACTTCTGACGCTGAGGCCGCGCACTTCTGACGCTGAGGCCGCGCACTTCTGACGCTGAGGCCGCGCACTTCTGACGCTGAGGCCGCGCACTTCTGACGCTGAGGCCGCGCACTTCTGACGCTGAGGCCGCGCACTTCTGACGCTGAGGCCGCGCACTTCTGACGCTGAGGCCGCGCACTTCTGACGCTGAGGCCGCGCACTTCTGACGCTGAGGCCGCGCACTTCTGACGCTGAGGCCGCGCACTTCTGACGCTGAGGCCGCGCACTTCTGACGCTGAGGCCGCGCACTTCTGACGCTGAGGCCGCGCACTTCTGACGCTGAGGCCGCGCACTTCTGACGCTGAGGCCGCGCACTTCTGACGCTGAGGCCGCGCACTTCTGACGCTGAGGCCGCGCACTTCTGACGCTGAGGCCGCGCACTTCTGACGCTGAGGCCGCGCACTTCTGACGCTGAGGCCGCGCACTTCTGACGCTGAGGCCGCGCACTTCTGACGCTGAGGCCGCGCACTTCTGACGCTGAGGCCGCGCACTTCTGACGCTGAGGCCGCGCACTTCTGACGCTGAGGCCGCGCACTTCTGACGCTGAGGCCGCGCACTTCTGACGCTGAGGCCGCGCACTTCTGACGCTGAGGCCGCGCACTTCTGACGCTGAGGCCGCGCACTTCTGACGCTGAGGCCGCGCACTTCTGACGCTGAGGCCGCGCACTTCTGACGCTGAGGCCGCGCACTTCTGACGCTGAGGCCGCGCACTTCTGACGCTGAGGCCGCGCACTTCTGACGCTGAGGCCGCGCACTTCTGACGCTGAGGCCGCGCACTTCTGACGCTGAGGCCGCGCACTTCTGACGCTGAGGCCGCGCACTTCTGACGCTGAGGCCGCGCACTTCTGACGCTGAGGCCGGGCACTTCTGACGCTGAGGCCGCGCCCTTCTGACGCTGAGGCCGCGCACTTCTGACGCGGAGGCCGCGCACTTCTGACGCGGAGGCCGCGCACTTCTGACGCCGAGGCCGGGCACTTCTGACGCCGAGGCCGCGCACTTCTGACGCCGAGGCCGGGCACTTCTGACGCCGAGGCCGGGCACTTCTGACGCCGAGGCCGCGCACTTCTGACGATGAGGCCGCGCACTTCTGACGCTGAGGCCGCGCACTTCTGACGCTGAGGCCGCGCACTTCTGACGCTGAGGCCGCGCACTTCTGACGCTGAGGCCGCGCACTTCTGACGCTGAGGCCGCGCACTTCTGACGCTGAGGCCGCGCACTTCTGACGCTGAGGCCGCGCACTTCTGACGCTGATGCCGCGCACTTCTGACGCTGAGGCCGCGCACTTCTGACGCTGAGGCCGGGCACTTCTGACGCTGAGGCCGGGCACTTCTGAAGCTGAGGCCGCGCACTTCTGGCGCTGAGGCCCCGCCCTTCTGACGCTGAGGCCGCGCACTTCTGACGCTGAGGCCGCGCACTTCTGACGCGGAGGCCGCGCACTTCTGACGCCGAGGCCGGGCACTTCTGACGCCGAGGCCGCGCACTTCTGACGCCGAGGCCGGGCACTTCTGACGCTGAGGCCGGGCACTTCTGACGCTGAGGCCGCGCACTTCTGATGCTGAGCCCGCGCACTTCTGATGCTGAGGCCGCGCACTTCTGATGCTGAGGCCGCGCACTTCTGATGCTGAGGCTGCGCACTTCTGAAGCCGCGGCCGCGCAGAAAAGATTAAAATGCCACGCAGAGGACTGACGCGAAATGTGTGGGGAAATCCATTTGATTGTAGTTTAAGTGAGAAATAATTTCAGTGCTCTGGTCAACCGCTAAAGAGTGAAAACTGGTGAATGCAGTTTACAGGTTTCATAGAAAGAGAATGATGTGAGCACGTGTGATTGGCAGTGAGTCTTGCGTGCGGACCAAATAGCTCAATACGAGAGGCAACGAGAAACGCAGACATGTGAAATAAAATCACATCATAATGTTTTAAAGAAGAGTGGTTTGATTAAAGTGGTAGAAATAACTGTTGATGGACACAGAACGGTAATAATTACACACCCACCCGCGTGCAAATTCAAAATAGGCTATCATTAGTTTAAATCTATGTTTTTGTGTGTGTGTGTGGGGGGGTTCAGGCATGGTTAGATTACTATAAAAGAGTTCACATATTCACTTTTCTTGAAAATATTTAGCTATTCGATCTATTTAAATGCTTCAGTTTGTTATATATTATAATAATATAATATGTAAACAAATTAAAGCATTTAAACTGATATATTATATCACTTCAAATACTTTAATTCGTTTTTTTTAATATTATATTATATTAGGCCTATATTTTATTATATTATAAGCCTAAATAAAGAATCTCACGGGCTCATTGCCATTAAAAACTTTGAAACCCCCTGCTAACGAAAATATTGGAAATTCATTGGAAATTCATAAGAAATAAACAATCATTTAACTTTGATGGTTTAATGCTTCCTGTACACAATTAATTGGCTGTACAAAAACACTTTGTTTTACCCAAACCATCTCAGTGTAACAGCTTACTTTTCATTCATACTATATTCTATTATTGTAAAGAATTGAACTGTCCTGCAGAAGATTTTGTAAATTATTTTTCATAGGATTTCTTGTTAAAGACTGTACAGTTAACAGCACTGTAAAAAAAAAAAATCAGGTAACCAAAAATGTGCTTCATTTAGTGACTTCTTAATTAACTGCTTGTTTTTCAAAAATATGATTTAATACCAATAAGTTACATCAAGGGTCAACTAAAATAGAAATGCCACTTTCAAGTTAAAATTAAAACTGAATGTTGAAACCATTGTGTTTCTACGTATGCTGTACAGGTCAGGTATAAAGAATATTTTTGCTCAGGTGGCGAAATATGTCCGCCCAACAGAAAAAAGTTTTGCTCAGCAAGGAAAAAAATTAGAGGGAACATTGAGCATAAGGCTGTATTGTTACCTACCGGTGTTATTTTAGTATTATTTATACACTATTATAGCAATTATTAATATTTTGAACTAGCTTTTATTGTTATTTTTTCAGTTTTATTAACTTTGCTGTTGTTCTTTTTTATATATTTCTATTTAGCTTTGTTTTTAGTTTAGTATTAGTTTGAGTAATATTAGTACTTATACTCAAACTTGTTTAATTCCAATTTTTTAAGTTTATTTTTCCATGTAATATTTCTATTTTATCTTTCATTTCAATTAATTGTCAGTTGTCAGTAATTTCTTTCTCACTTCCTGTTACAAAACTACGTAACAAATTTGCATAATGAAAGCCTATGGTTTTTTCGGCTGCTCGCGAACAACGTCTACTTTGACCCTCAAACACTGTAGTTTTAGCTGAGACCGGAAGATATTGATTTGTGTGTCGACTCGACATGTCGAGAAAGTGTTGTTTTCTGCACAGCAAATCCACGTTGCTGCACTTCCAAAGCATGAGGACTCGCACTCAAATTAATACGGTAAAACCAACATCATCTTTACTGTTCATATCACTGTGTATCAAGTGCTGAGTCAGATCTGGATCTGAAATTCAGATATGGTAATGGACATTTTGTTTCCAACACGACCTGTAAGCGGTCGACCAATCACAACAGACTGTGCCATCTGATCAATCACAGCAAAGGAGGCTCTCGGAAAGGAGGGGTGGAATACTGAATAATGGATCGTTGGAAATGGAGGTCAACTTTCTACACCACAATGTTGTTATTTTACCTTTACAACATTTAACGCAAGCGGTATTTTTCTCCCCTTTCCCATCACTGTCGGGCCAACAGGTTCCAGACGGCCAAAGATATCCATCTTGTTATTCCTTCATTTGCATGGTCAACATCAAACGTTTCATTACCAGTGGATAAGCTCCTTTGGTACGAGTTGTACGGCAGTGTCTAAGCCAGAGAAAACATGTGGATGAAAGTTTTTAATTCACTTGCGGAGAAAAGTCGAACTGGAAAAGCACCTGAAACCACACTAGGGCAGAGCAGCAGAGGTGTGAGACGGGAAAAACCCTCCAGTTCAGCAGCTGAGGTTTTGTCATGGTTTTCTGTGGTCTCACAGCCACGTCATACGATCAACCTTTTATATACCATGGCCAATGTATTTGCCAAACTAGAGCCAAATTAAATAAAATAGTTTCTCTCAACACGCTTGCATTAAATATCAGCTGCCTGCTCTCATCCTAATTGTGACTCATTTAGCTGTTCTCATTCAGAAAAGTCTTATTGTAAATCTTAGTGCCAAAAGAATACGAATTATTAAAAATAATCAGATTATATACATTACCAATCAATGTAATGCATCCTCGCTCAATAAAAGTACTAATTTCTTTCAAAAAATAAATAAATAAATGGTAGTGTATAACAATGATGTTTTGCTTAGCAATTGACCCGCCCCCCCTTAGTTACTGTCGCTATGTCCGACAAGCTACGCTGCTCTCACGTACACCCCATGTTCTCACGCAGTGAAAAATACATCGCGGATCAGAGATGAGACTGACAATACGCTGACAGACCAGGTTACTTTTCGTTTACTTTTGATATTAAACATATTTAACAAAGTTTCACCTTTCAAATTTGGTCCTTTTTAAAGAGAAATGTAAACAATAAATACCGTTTTGTGGCTCTTTAATGTGTCGTGACAGATCGCTGTAGAGCCTCAGTTAAAGCTGCTCGTGAACCGATCATCTCTTCCTTCTAGTTCATTTATAGCATCAAATAAACATGAATGAACATAACAAGGAATGTTGTTTTAATCGCGGAAAGGCGTCAGTATATTCAGTTTTTCAAGTTCATATCCTCCCATGTTAATCTACTAACTCTCCTGACTGCTTTGTCGGACAAAAAATGGCGGATGGCGAAGTATGATTGGTCAGATCACCTGTCAATCAAGCTCCCTGCGAAGGGTCAATTAAATAATACAATATCACACCAATACAAATATAAAATGTTTTAACTGTGCTCTAACAATCCTTACATGTGGACACAAAGATTTGGAGTTTGGGTATGTTTTATATAATTATGCTTACTGTATTTACTTGAAGGGAAGTTGGACGCTTTACAACTTTATACATCATACCAATCAAACTCTTATCCTAACGCTTGTTCTGGAGAGAGATTATCAAAATTCGTTCTGTAATCACTATGCCATGATAACACTCCATCTGGGACTTGAATCCAACTCAGACACAAATTTCGAGACAGGACTGTAGGAATTACAAGACAAGCAAGTGTGATGTATTTCTAGTGTTGCCAATAGAGGTCCCATTACTAAGAACTGTCAAAAGTCAGTTTTCTCTTTCAGGTAATCTACTGCCAGTTTGAAGAGTCTTCTGAATAAGTTCATTTAGGTGGACATGTTTAAGCTGGCTACGTCAATAACAACATATCAGGTAACTCTATCGCCCACTTCGGTACATGAGATGTTTCTTACCGCCACAGTAAAGTAACATTACATGTTGAGTATGTACAATAGGGCTGAGCACTTGCAAAGCCAAGCAAATCTATACTTCGAATTAGGGGTGTAACAATATATCGTGCCACAATATATCGCAATACAAAAATGCAACAATACGTATCGTGGATAGTGACAATATGTTTCGTGGTTCAGTATTGTGATATGTATCGAATCGAGACATGAGGGTATCGTTACACCCCTACTTCGAATGCAATGTAAGTTGTTTTTGAATAAATGGCCAAATGCATTAATGTAAAGATTTCTGAAGGATCAAGTGACACTCAAGGCTAGAGTAGAGATGGCAGCTTTACTATCACATGAATAAATTACATAAATGCAGCCTTGGTGATCATAAGAGACTTCTTAAAAAACATACATGGATATATATGTACTGTATATATATGTTTAACCTGTTTATTAAGATTCAACTCACTGTCAAAGACAACAGCGAGAACTTACACTCGATTAACATAGGGGCTTAAGAATTGAATGTTGCTGTATATGTTTTTCGTACACCCCCTACCCAAACATTATAATTTTCATTTTATTGTCATTCAAATTGAGAAAACTAGCAGACATCGAGCCTTCAGGTCAGCGAGACCAACAAGATATTATAAAAATTTCTTGGACTGTGGCCAAATAAATCTGTAAATAAATATATCATCCATGTAACAGTAAAAAGGGCAGGCACACCATGTTTCAAATATTGAGCCCAGGGGAAGCATATAAAGAGAATAACATAGGGTCAATAATTGAGCCTTGAGGGATCTCACACATAAGTGGGGCTGAACATGAGGTAAAACCTCCAAACACACACACACACCCATACATACATACAGTACATACAGTTAGGGGTGAGAATATTTATCGTCTGCGATAATATCGTAATTGTTGTTTTAACGATGTGCATTATCAAGAAAATCCCTCACACACACCCAAAGTGCATGCATACACTACATGAGTCTTGTATATAAGAGTGCAGTTTTTCTCCAGATATCAGCATGATAACAAATGTTATATTGATTTTATACAAGTTCATACATGCATGCATACATGGTCGCCGTGATTTTGCCAAGTAAGATGTGCTCCTGGATCAAAATCTTTTGTTGATCCTGGAATGACATTCCTGTCCAAAAATATAGCCCTAACCCCATCCCTACCCCTAAACATAACCCTAACTTATCCCCAAAATCAGAGGGAAATGATAGCTGAATAAGAAGAGCGTAACCGTAGAAGCCCCTAACCCTTGTCGAAAACCTAAACGTGGCATTAACTGTAAAAATATATCTCAGATCTGATTGGACGATTGAAATGTTGTTCCATGATCAACAAGGATGTTGATCCAGGAACATGTTCTTCTTAGTGAAATCAAATTCACCAAGAGGATATAGCTCAGGCTCCATGTTTACATACCTCCCCTCTTCTTCATGCATGCTTCCCTGTTACTGACAGTTCAGTAAATCATTACACAAGGTTTACAATACTGCATGTGCACTACCTGTATACACCTTAATACCACAAGACATTATTTCACGGTTGATCATGGCATATTAAGCAATATATATCAACAGGAAGTCAAAAAGCTAGTTTCGTTTGAAGAGCTGTGAATGTAAACACACCCCACACACTGTCAAGATCTGAGTCCTTGTCCGGTCAGCGAGAAACACTGAGGTGGGAGGCGCTCGAGTCAATATTTACTCCATCAGAAGGGACTGGGTCAAGGGTTGCCATGGAAGTGATTACTCGAATTCCAGAAGTGTCTGAGCAGATGAACGGGAAAACCAGGGTCTTTGTGAGAGGTGGAAGGATCAGGGCAAACAGACAGCGATCAGATAAGAACTCAGACCGTCTGTCTGGTCGGGCTGCTTTTCAGAACAGGATGATATTGTGTCGGAATTAACGTTCCCTTGAGGTGGTCACAACACAAATGAATCGGCCTGTCTACAGATAGTAGGTTTGCATAACATCTGTGTAAAAATAAGTGAAAGAGTCCATGTACTCCACACACATGGTGAAGTAAGTATAATTAAACACTTTTTAATTACCACAATTAAATGTAAGGATGAAAATATCATTCAGTAGCAAAAATGAAAATTCTGTATTAATCAATTTGCCATTACAAACCTCCAAGACTATCCTTTTTCAGGGAAATGTGAAAGAGTTTTTTTGAAAAATGTGTATGAAAGTCAATGTTGTGTGGACTGGACCCCAATGTTCAAAATATATTCTTTTTTGATCTGCAGAAGTAAAAAGCCATACCGATTTTCAAAAGCACAACGGTGAGTAAATAACAGAAATTGCATTTTTTGGCTGAACAATGCCTTTAAAGTTCTTTGAAAACTTTAATCTTATAAACACTGATTTTATAACACTGTTAAGTGTAATCTTTAGCAAATCTTAAAAGGAATTTCCTTTTTTCATACTGTACATTATAATGCTGTGATGTACAAATCAGTGTTGTTTTTGTTAACTAAAACGCTCAACAATATTTCTGTAAATTGAAATAAATCTGACATAAATTAAACCATAAATATTAGATTGCACTTTTTTGAAAATTATAAATGTAGGCAACTGAGATAAAATAACTACTAAAAATGAATATATGAATATAAAATACTAAAATAACAGTGGCTAACACGGTTACTGAAAAATATAGTTATCTGCTTAGCAGTATAGGACAGAATTATTATATCATAAAATGCCTTAAAATATTAAAAATAACGACTTTAATTTTTCATTTCTAACGAAAGCATAAGTGGTCCTTGCCTATGCGAACCTTGCTGTTACTCACCATACCATAGTAATGAGTAAAGTTTTCATACAGATTTCCTAAACCTGTATCATCTTATCAATGTACATTTATCATAGTTCACAGTGTCCACATTACACTGGGACAAGGCAAAGTATTTAAACAAAGAAAAAAATGACATGCTTCAAAAGAATGCTTGCACCTATTTCTAAAAACCTGTTATCACCCGTTAATCGGCTGCCAACACACATGAAATCATTTAAAGCCGAGCGGAAGAAATCTGGGCAACTCACTTTGAGGAGCGGAAGTGTGTGTAATCAGCCACGTGTATCCGATCAAGCATGAGGCTTATATTTTACATGCTGAAGCCAGCGCACCGACAGCATGCATTACATTTGCAAGTAAATGAATCAGAGTTTCTGTCGCTCATTCCCTCCCTAAACCTAAAGCCGTGAAACAATTCTCCACATAGAGGAATCACCCTGTATTAAATCCATGTGCGATGGAGTTTGTCCGGTATTTTAACACCACATTATTGCTTCTGAATCAGCTTTAAATGCAAGTGCAATCTTAAAAATTACAGATTAGAAAACAAAACAATTTGCATAGCTAAATTCAAGTATGTAATGGTCATTTTATTTTCTACAACAGATGCAATGAAGCCATACATCATCAGTAGACCAAAATCAAAGTAATACCATTTTTTAATGCTATCAAGCAGCAAGTATCTTTTTATGCACATAAAGATGCAGGCAAACACTGTAGCATTTTGTTTCTGGTTTACAATGCGATCATTTGTCACCTGCTACCAGCCTACCACTGGTTTATTTAAATCTCAAATGGCATATGTGGAATAAAGAAACTGAGAGTGCCTCTTATTTTCTTCTGCTGAACCTGGCAACCTTTGCATTCACAAACCTTTTATTTGAAGGGGAAAAAAAATTGATGTTATTTCACTGATCTGGTTGAATACGGTCGAATAACATGCATTTCAACTGCTAAAAGCTATGTTTCCCTGATCAAATTAAGGGTTAAAAAGGAAAACATTGCATGGAGGTAAATCCAATAATCCAGGAAAAACATTTTCATGTTAATTCCCAGAATGCCCACGGGCTGTAATCTCTCTGACCAGTGAAAGGATCATTAGATACAAATCACTGCATTACTAGCCAAAGCATTATTATTACTGGGCAGTATGAAAGTTTACTGCGGGAAAAAGATAGATATTTGCTATCGGAGGGCAGGCCTGCTTTACATCATTTCTGAGAATTAAGAAAAAACAGAGTAATGTGAAAAAAAATCACAGTGGGACATGTCCTAAAAGTTATAGTAATACAAGTTATTTTTGTATAGAAAAGCCTGGATTTCTCAGGATTTTTCACATAAAGGTTTTTCAAGACTGAGCCATGAACCAAACCAACAAAATTTATATACATATACACACACACACATACATATATAGTTCTTTCGTGATTCTCTGATTGGTGGAGACTTCTTTGCAGAACAGTTGTGTTTCCCCAGGAATTCTACTGTTAAGAAGTACACTGAAATAATGCCAATTGATAGCTTCAACAAAAACAAGTTTTTGTTCAAAATCAATTACCCTATGGAGAAAATGAACAGGATTTTTACTACTGGAACCGTAATGCTGATCTTTGCAAACAACTTTTCAAACAGGTTTCCCAAACAGAACTCACGCCTGAACTTACGCTATTGGTTAAAACAAAAGCTGAATAGTAAAACCACTCAAACAATATGAAAATTAAGAATTCTTACAACTTTTCTATCTTTTGCACATTAAAAAGAAAGCATTTTAACAACAGCGACAACATTTTAACAGATCATGAAAACTTGAATAAATGGAATTTATTGCACATGTTTGTATTAGATAAGACATTCTGAGTTCTGGAATGTAAATACAGTAGCCTAGTTGCATTTATATTTTCTAATAGAGGGTGAGAAGTGCACATCTCTAGAGTCTGGAACTCAGGAGGAGCTGCAGGCAAAGTCAGAAAATGTCATCTTGATTTAGCTAAGGGCAATCTACATTAGATCATCCATTTTAAACTGCAACATTCACTACAATGAATTTAATCTGGTATGCAAATTACACCGTGTCCAGATGAGCTGACTCTAAAATGTTCGGAAACACTATGTACCTGCCTTTGATTAATGTCCTGCATATCTAGTAAATCTGCGCAGCATTATTGCTGCTTTGCATGAAAGGGTTGGCAGGATTACTCATCACAAAGGCACATGCATGAATAAACCAGCATAGATTCCTTTGCGTTTGTATTTGTTAAGCCGCAATAGGTCATGCATTTTTTTCAAGGTTTCAGTTTTAAACAAGCAGCAAACATGAACTATGGAGGCTAACAACTACAACCTTGCAGATCATTCATGCCTACAAAACTTATCATTCACTGCCCAGCTGTCTTGTTACTAGATGACCCGAAAGCACAGTGGAATTCATGCTGAAAGTAAGAAGCCTGCGTAAAAATAAAACCTGCTTCATAACAAAACCATTTTCTTGGCTACAGAGGGCTCACGAAGAGGTGTTAGTATGTGTGCACAGTGTAAACATATCACATTCTCTAAACTCTGAGCCAAAATATCTTGAGGAGAAGTGCAGGCCATCTCAAACTTCATGATAAAGCTCAGGTATTGTGGGAATCTCACAAAACCGGTCAAGAAATGTCTTGAAGCAAAAACTGGAACCTTAAAAAAATATGTTTTTGTTACACTAAAGGGATAGTTCACCCAAAAATAAAAAAAATGCTGTAATTACTTACCCTTTTTTCCAAAGCTGTATGAGTTTCTTTCTTCTCTTTAAAATAAGATATTTTAAAGAAGGTTGGTATCAAACAGTTGATGGGCCCCATTGTCTTTCTAGTAGGAACAAAATATTATGTCAATGGTCAACTGTCTGATTACCAATATTCTTCAAAATATCTTATTTTGTGTTCAGCAGAAGTAAGAAACTCATACAGGTTTGGAACAACTTTAGGGTGAGTAAATGACGACTTTTCATTTTTGGGTGAACTATCCCTTCAAATAAAAGAAATGTAAAAAAAAAATAACATTAATAATAAATAATATTCAATATATAAATAATCTCAATAATAATAATAATAGTTTCAGCTGTTTGCCAAGGCAACATTTCACATTTTTATTACATTTAACTTGATGTACAATAACAAACTAAAAAAAAAAAAAAAAAACTTAAATTGGGAAATTTAAATACGGGGGGAAATTATTCCAAACTACAATAATATCTCAATATTTTTTTAAACTATTTAAATAATTAACAAAAGTTTCTTCTTCTTAAACCCTTCTTATTTCCACCACAGACACAACTACAGAGATTTTTGTCAAATCAGATTCTCTCTAAATTGAAATCTGCAAACTTAGAAATCAGGCAGAAAAATTAGAACCTATTGACTATTTATATATATATATATATATATATATATATATATATATAAAAAAAGGATAAGCAATTTGGATATGTCCTGCCCAAACTTCCTATTTCATCAGTTAATACAGGACAGAGAACTTACCAAGAGAACATTTTCTGAACTTGAGAAATTTCATAAGAATGTTCAAAAATGTTCTGACATTTTCATAAACATTAAACAGTCGCATTTCATTAATAAGAATTTATGCAAAAAAATAAATCTTTTAATTTGCTTAATTGTCATGAAAATAATGCAAAAAACAGGCCCTATTTACTTAATGCAAAATATTTATATATTTTCAAGGTTAAACCTGGAGACAGATGAATTAAAGTGACCTATGAGCCTTGAAAACAAATATGAATCGGCACCGAACAAACATTGTGTCATATGGCCGAAATACATACCAGTACCTGTAAATAATAAAGCAGGATTTTTGCATTTGCATTCAGTGTTCTTGATCCTACAGCAATGCCAGTGAGTCACACTCCTACAGTCTCCTGCTGTCATCTGTAAACAATCATACAAGCGAGCACGCTTTTTTCCAGCATCTAAATACGGGCATGGTAAGTGTGTTGCAAGGGAACAGAGATCTGCGGTCAGGAGTATTAGAGAGAAACAAGGGCGGCTGGGGGGATGTGTGTGTGAGAGATACTGTGAGAGAGTAGAAGAGATACAAGGATCCTTTGGGCTTTATCTTTCCCCTGAAGATTTCTTTCATGAAAAAAGAGAGGCGCATCTATTTCTTTCACAGCCAACACGTGGACAAAGATATACTTTCACAAATTACAGATTTCTTCGACTCTATCGCCCTTTTCTCAAGTTTTTTCTTTTTCTGCGGTGAAGCCCCCTGGAGAAGATACCACAGCGAAAGAGAACGAGCTTGCAGATTAAAAATGGAGCATCACATTTATCCGGCGGCACATTATGAGAGATAAGCGTTACCTCTAAGTCTAAGCCCTTCTGGAAGAGGGACTTTTTGATGTGGAACTCGTAAATGACCCTCTTTGCATCTTTCTGTTCAGGCAATTTAATTATGAAGGAAGCGTTTCATGAAAATTGTTATTGATTTATGGTCAATAGCTTCTGATTTGCTTGAATTCCCAATGATTTAGTGCTCCTATTTTCCTTTGCAAGATGCGAGTACGAAAGGGTTAAAGAAATGGGTCATTTTGCATACAACTACTTACAAATCCCCTATGAAATATGCACAAATGAATGGGAAATTTATGAAATTCTGTAGAATGGATTCAAAAAAGTAGTCCACATAAAAACAAATCTCATTCCTAATTTTGAATATTCAGACTTGGTGTCATGATCATTCACATAGCATGCAAGAACCAATGTTTCTTGAGCATTAAATCATATTAGAATGATTTCTGAAGGATCATGTGACTGAAAATGCTGAAAATTCAGCTTGCATCACAGGAATAGATTATATTTTAAATATTTATATAGAAAATGTTATATTTTAAATTTTAATACCATTTCAAAATATATCTGTTTTCCTGCATTTTTTATTAAATAATTAGAGCCTTGGTGAGAATAAAGGCCCATTGACATCAAGGACGATAACTAAAACGATGATATAGATGATGAACAGATTAAATTTAGGCTTTTATTTACATTTAAACATTGATCAGCAAACATAAACAGAAGCTCTACGCAATCTGCTTTACGCGTGAGAACAAACCTCAGTTCTTGCTGAAGCTCAAACGTACAGCGTAACATGAGAATGAACCTCATTGGTTCTTGCCGAAGCTCAAACGTACAGCGTAACATGAGAATGAACCTCATTGGTTCTTGCTAAAGCTCAAACGTACAGCGTAACACGAGAATGAACCTCATTGGTTCTTGCTGAAGCTCAAACGTGCTGCGTAACACGAGAATGAACCTCATTGGTTCTCTCACGTCAAGCGAACATGCTTAAGCTTCCTTTTATCATATCTGATGTTTGAGTTGATCAATGTTTTTATGTGAATAAAAGCCTTAATTCCCATTCAAACCATTCAATTCATAATAATTAGTTTTGCAATCTCTTTATGAACTTTTTAAAGCGTCAAAGTGGTAGTTACGTAGCTGTAAATGGAGGAACAGAAATCGCTCAGATTTCATTGAAAAGATCTTCAATTTTGTACAGAAGATGAACGACAGTCTTACGGGTTCGGAACGACATGAGGGTGAGTAATTAATAATAAAAGAATTTAGATTTTTGGGTGAACTATCCCTTTAAGAGACTTCTTTCAAAAACTGTAGTTTATGTTCACCATATTGGCTGATCACTCATCTCTGTAGTAGTTCAGGAATGCAGGCCGCGTAAAGAAACCAGTCCTGACATCTCTCCACCTCTCACACACCCAGGGCAGGTTGAAGTCATAGAGATGAGCCCATAAGGCACACGTTCCATGCCTGTTTTCAGTGTCCTCCGCCTTCCTTTGAGTTAGGAATGTCTTCTCTATTGGTAAGCAAGAATGTGCTTTACAATTTGAGTGTGTAATCCACACAAAATCCACCTTATTCAGAACGTGGATGTAAGCTATTTTCTGTGAATGTGCGAGATTCATTTGCCACCATAAGTAAATGACTTGAAGAATAACAAAGTAAAAGGCAAAACTATTTGCGCTACAATAATGCGATAAATACCAGTTCGCAATCTCAAGTAGCATAACGGACTGTTTTTGTACAGCTAAAATAACTGAAATTGGCTGACAATTTAAGTCGAGTAAACTTAAGTTGATTAAGTTGATTCAATTCAATTGTGGCCTCGCACATTTAAGTTAAAGATGGCCGCACCCACTGTAACTTTAAAAATGAGGTGCATGTCCTCTTCCGAATTAATAGATAACAACAGTAAACGTTCAACTTTGGTTTTTCACTGCCGTTATGAAAATTACTTTTAAGAGTTTTGATCCTTGAACCAAACTAACCAGATGTGAGATGAATTAAAACATTTGATTTGTAGCAAAAAGTCCCCATGAAATCAAAATGGAAGTTTTTTGGCTCTTAGTATGAATATCTTTAAGCTAGTGTGCTCCAAAACAATGACAAAATTCGCATTTAGAAGATATAAGCATTCAAAACTTAGTCTCTCACTTCCACCAATATGGATCAGTGATTTTGATGACATCACTCTGCACTCCAGTTCTCTTCAGATTTTCTGTCCAATCAAATGCTGTCTAGTATCTGAGTGTCCCGCCCCCAACATTATAAATAGACACAGAAGTTGCCACTAAAATAAGTCACTCGTTCATATTTATTGTTTTCTACATGGTGAATGGCACATAGTGCACTATATAGGGGATAGGGAACGATTCAGACTGTGTAAATATGCTTTCCATTGGGTAGAATGAAGTCTGGTTTCACGTTAGTGTCACGTTAACTGCTGCAGATCCGGTCCAGAGACACGATAGCACAGAGCTGTATTTTATATAGAATGCTGTATTTTAAAGCGATATGGTGGAGATAAGGAGGAGAAATGGTTAGAGATTAGGAGGAAACTAAACTAAACGCTATTGGGGGAGCGTTCGATATGTCCCGCCATGTCTTACTGTTTCAGTGGAAATTACGTCAACACATTGAATAATGCTGCACATTTCAGTGGGCCTTTAAAAACCTCAAAAATTCACCACAGCAGTGCTTGCCACAGATTGTTGTTGATTCAGTTCAGTTGAAAAGTTTCAACAGAATTTCAAAACAGCGGTGTCATCGTCCGTTTCAGTTCAGTTCTCATCCGATAGTGTCAGTGCAGTAAAATCAATAATATTGCTGAATATTAAGTGTCCCCAACTAGTCAAAGCAAGAGGCAACAGTGGCAAGAACCCAAATGCCACTGGTGGCAGAATGGGGGAAAAAACAACAACCTTCAACTGAATTGAGCAAAATAATGAGACATTTATCTTCTGTAGTACTGCTTTAAAGCTGCTGAAATGTAATTTATTTAATAAATTATGAATTTTACAACTTTAACAAAGTTATTGTTTATTAATGTGAAGCTCCTTTGAAACAATCTGTATTAAAACGCTACATAAATGCTTTCGGCACTGTATTTCTGTGGTTGGGTCTATATCTGCCTCTTCATGTCTTCAGTTATTTTGCAGCTCTAGTCACATCCTGCAAGCAAGTCAGGGCACGACGCAATTGTACAGCGCACACTCAGAATCAGCTGATTCCTCATCACTTGGAAAAAAGACTGGGTTCCACATTCTGTCACCTTTGAACTTCCTCTGGAAATTAAGAGAGGAAATAGACACGACCTAAGAAAGAACCTTTTCTCGTTCAGTGAAGGGGCTGAAGAAGCCACAAGCATGGTGATGCTTCCTTCATATGTGCAATAAAACAACAGCCAAGAATAAAACAACAGCCAAGAATAAATCAGACCGCCAATCAAATGCCCTGCAGATGACCCATGATTCATCCAGCCATCAAACATAACAGCTTCCGACCCTCCACATTTCCATAACAGACTTCAGAAGAGCGACCAAACGGCGAAGTGATTTCCATTACAGCTTACACTACTGTTTAAATATTCAAATGGCACTGCCAGTCACCACCAAAAAAATTACTTCTTTTGAAATGAAAATGCTCAAGCATTTAAAGGGGAATTCCACAGTGGTCCGCCGCACATGATTCTGAGAAGTTCGGGATTTTTAGGTTTTAAGTTTGTCTTTTAAATCAGGATGCCAAAAAGCATTTTCCTTGAGGACTAGGAGATAATGAGAAAACCTCTTTAATATTCATGCACAAATTAATATTAAGTAGACTGTGAACTGAGTGAACCTAGCACTAGCATTTTGCCTCGTGTCTTCTGAAATCCCAGATGAAACAAAAACCTACAACAACTTCATCTCTACATAAAACATCCCCCAAGCGTACTCGGTTGTTCACATGCACAGTTGAGACATGCACTATTTTTCCATGCTGAATGATGTGGGCGTATGAACGCAAGACAACAGCCCTCACCAACCTCAAAGGGATCTTGCACAGGACGAATCAATAATTTTTAGTATTCCTGTCATAATAAGTTTGCAGTCAAAAACTTTAATTTGCAACTTTAATAAAATAATTTCTTATTGTGATGCCAATGTCCACAAAAATGTTACAGACTCATTTCAAATACAAAGCAAATAATCGACAGAATTGAGCAGCTTTGCAATGGATAATGGACATTTTTAAGAGGATGTTATTACGTAAAATGAATGTAATTTCACCAATTTTGTTTTCACAAGAAGTTTCACCTGTTGCGATTACGGACCACTTCCTTTAAATACAAAGTAAATAAATTGCAGATTTCTGGCTAAACATTCGAAGTAAAGTTTTAATAAAGCAAGCAAGTAAAGGAAATAGTTTCTCAATGGATGCCAGGTTTGATTTGTAGCGAATGAAAAGTAAGCTGTGAGGGATAAAAGTGTAGTGCATTTAATAGGGTTTCAATGGTTTAGCTAACAAAACTCTGTAAATATGTCGTTCTAAAACAAAAAGATTTGGATTGGAATCTGCAAACGTTTTATATGCTGTTTTAGAAGGAAATTATGCAGATTTAAATATGGTAAAACCATGGTTTTTATATGGATATAGTTAAATGTATGTGTAGAACTTTGTGAACACCATTCAAATGCTGCTCAACTTTATGCAAAGTTCTGCGTGCAGATTGCATGTGGGTCTGGCCATAACCTTTGACCTTACAAAGACTGGAAATCTATCCTTCACATCCAGTTTTAAATCAAATTAAATAAATACATATTTTTAACTCACTAAGGTCTATAATATCGGTTTCACTTAAAAGGCTGCAAGCAGCTAAAATGTCAAGCCATGACTCATTAGATAAGCGATTTTTGAGATACAAATCTTGGCCGGAAAAAATCGGCTAACCGGAGAGGGGAAAAAAAGGTAGAATTCTTCAGCTTTCAATAAACAGCATTCAGATATTATTTGGACGGGTCCACAAAGCCTGTTCAAAAGGCCCTATCAATGGCTGAGGGGCACTTCATAATCATACAGGCCTAGTTAATAATAAAAATCCCATCCATCCTTGATTTCCTGTCACCAAACGGAAGGAGAGAACAGAGGGAGGATTGAAACGAGACGTGAAGCATCTGTGCCCTCGCTCGCAGGGTTGACAGGAAGTGGCCCTGAACTCTGTGGACACATTAACGCTGTGTTCCCCTGAACGGACCACCACCACGTTCTCCATTCAAATGACATCAGATGTGGAGAAATGGGTCCACAGTGGCGAGAGTTCGGAGGGGTCATCCACTTCAAACTCTTTCCGGTGACCAAAAACGGGTCTCTGACACACTGAGTGACAATAATGAATAAAGTCAAGTTATTGACTTAAAAGGATGCTTTTTGCGTTTACAAGACATCCTAGAAAGTATTGGTCATTCATCCCAAGCTCAATGGCAGTCCAACAGCTAACGTTAAGGGTGTTGTGAGGTTGGCAAACCAGTCTCAGAGAAGCTCCAAATTAATCTACTTAAAATGAGTCATTGCAGCCGTCAAAGGTTTGGAATAAATGCAATACCTTCAGTGACAAATTTCAAGACAATTACTGCCAGAGAATTTTTCGGTCTATACATAAACATGCAAATACTCTTGATGGAGTCTTAAGCTACATCAATGGTCGCTGTGACTATATTCTCAACACTACACAAAGTTTGAAAGCATCTCAAAGGGGACAAAATCAAAAAGCAACCAATATTCTAACAGAAAAAGCAAAAAAAAATTATTTACAAATTCGTACAATGGTCTTTGAGAATTGGTAGGAACCAATTAGACTCATAAGTGGGACAGAGCAACAGAACGATAGGGAGCTACACAGAACAACGGAAGTTAGCCGTCTGCTGCATTAAACATTTAACAAGATCTGTGGGTGGCCACAGCAAATCTCGCCGTATTCTGCAGAGAGGCCGATAGCGTGACCATTAAACATGCAAATTTTGCTCCCAATCACACAAAACGGGGCGCTTGTTAAATCACGTGTGAACGGCATCAAGGTCTATTGTATCTCATTTGATTTTAAACAGATAAAAGAGAAGGTGACAAGAGTTTCCTGTGATATCTACAACACCACGCTCATGCATCAGCAGATGTTTCTGAACATACAATTAATTAATTAATAAATAATTTTATTTGTACATCTTATACATCATAGAGACATTTTATATTTATGGATTGTGAGATTATTTAAAACACAAAGAGCAGTTTTACAAACAAGAAAAAAAAGAAATCAGAATACATGAAGGCAGTGCAACAAATACTACGATTATGCATGAATACATGAAACAATATTTTTGCATTACAGTAATATAAATGAGAAATGAGCTTAACTGTCATGTATATATATATATATATATATATATATATATGGGTGTTTGGGTTTCTATATTTTTTATAGTTAAAGTAAAAAGTGAAAGTTATAATTAAAGTTACAAATTATTAAAATAATTAATTGTTATTCATGTTATTCATAAATATAATTGTTATTCATTATCATGGATCACAAGATGGTACAGGCCATAACAATATAATATTTTCTGTAAAAAGTGTCTTATATAGCTGAAAATCATGAATTAGTCAGTGCATTTTTTTCCATCAGGTATCATTGTGTAATCAAAATATTTTACATATACTATATGTATATAATGTAATATATGCAATATGTAATAATGTAATATATGCAATATGTAATATGTACTATATGTATATTTTATATATATACACACACACATTATGTTTTAGAAGCAATTTTAGGATGTTTATGATTCACAGAATATTTATGGGAGATTCGAGTAATTTATGAAAGTATTCCTTAGATATATCTTTTGCAATTTTTTACTTAGTGGCTCCAGTGATATTATTTGGTCAAGCATCTTCCCAAAATGTGTTCTATGTCGTCCTCTGATTCCCTCTGTTTTTCGGATCATGCCTCCTACGATCACTCGTTCACATAATAGCATTTCTAAAGATGAAGCCACTTTGTATTGCATGCCAATTCTCAAAGCCAGTCAACAGAAACAAGTGTGTCATTCATAACGCAGCCCAAAGCAGAGTGTATCACTCCTCACAGACAGAGGGTCCCAGTGAAGGGAGGACAAAGGCCCAACTGCGTCGGCACATTACCAATTAACAGGAATTTTGCCTTAAAAAGCTGCTTTTCCAATGAGCTCATTTGGAGCAGACTTAAACTTTCACGGCTTTCACTGAAAGGCATTCACAGAATTTCGAAAAGCATTAAGGCCACTTCACGGGATCCGGGCCCCCTCTTCGAGAGCCCTTGATGGTGTAATGAGCACATCTAATTAAGAGCATCAGTCCCTCCTCATGAAAGCAGCATCAACAGCCACGGGCAATGCAGAGAAACAACAGATGAACACTACTGAAGACGGGGATGCAATAGCTAATTGCTCCAAATCACTATGGGGAAAACAGCTCATCGGAGTAAACACTAGTACCACAGATTTAAGGGATACCTTAAAGTTATCAGATGTTCACTCAGAGTCTCAGTTCTGAAGTGCAACACTGAGTCTCGTGTTAAAGGAACACTCCACCGTTTTTTGAAATAGGGATTATTCACAGTCTCCCCTACATTAAGATACCTGGGCAAAAGCATTTTTGTCTCAGTGCATGCATTGTCTTAGTTTGGGAGTGCCGACGCTAGCTTAGCTTAGCACAATGAATGGAATCCTATGTTGTCAGGTAGCATGTCTTGAGTAAAGGTTATAATAAAAAAAAATATAGAAATTTCTTCTTGTGGCTTGCGTATTCACAACAAGTATAAATAGCAATTCAGATTAAGACTAGGCGATTTCCTTGGCAGATATTGACTTGGGACTATATTAGGGTGAATCACAGGCGAAGCACTGCTACTTGGGCGCAGTCATATCACGCAACAGCTGAAATCCCCAAACTTCTGTCAACATACTGGCGTGAATATTAGCTGGCTATTTTTCTGACAGTAGACATAATGAATGGCGATGGACATGGGGGATTTTGTGCGAGACGAAGAGGGTGATTTCTCAGACAGTCATGATACAGAACCATACGTCTAAAAAACGAGTTTTCAGAAGAGGAGCTGCGTGCAATGGAAATAGACCGACAGAAGGAGGAGGTTGCGATCGCTCAACAGACTGAGGACGTGAGGATGAGAGCCAATTTTTTCACAGGTAACAGCGAAATTTTTTCTCAATCATGTTGTTCATGCTAAGGTTGAACTCAACATGAGGTTATAATAGATGAGGCAATTTGAACCATACTCATTTTACAGCTTCTCAGCATCTATCTTACAACTGAATAAAGACACAGATTCACGCAAGGAAGCGTAATAAAAGACAACTTACATGTGCACTTTTTTCTGCCTTTTCTTTGAAAATGGTTGGGACGGCCGTATCCTTCAGACGTAGTCATTCTGGTAGTATATAGTATTTTTTCAACATAATCCTCCGGTGCAAAATGCTCTTCGCAAACACGATACTGGCTAATTTTGTAGTGAGGTGTTGAAGTACAGATATCCAGCTAGCCATCGATTTCTCAGTTCCACATTCGGTGGAATTCTGTGAAACATTACATTCGTGTACGTCCTTTGCTCGTTCTCACAACCTTTTGCAGATAATTACAATGTTTGCTGTAACTTCTCAAACTAAACACAATCCAAAAGCGAAGATACTCGGTGCAGGTGCAGGTCAGGTCAAGCCGGTATGTTGACAGAAGTTTGGGGATTTCAGCTGTTGCGTGATATGACTGCGCCCAAGTAGCAGTGCTTCGCCTGTGATTTACCCTAAAATAGTCCCAAGTCAATATCTACCTAGGAAATCACCTAGTCTTAATCTGAATTGATATTTGTACTTGTTGTGAATACACAGGCCACAAGAAGTAATTAGGTGTTTTTTGTTGTTGTTTTTTTTATCATTTTTACTCATGACATGCTACCTGACAACATATGATTCCAATCATTATGCTAAGCTAAGCTAGCGTCGGCGCTCCCAAACTAAGACAATGCATGCACTGAGACAAAAATGCTTTTGCCCACCTATCTTAATGTAGGGGAAACCGTGAATAAGCCCTATTTCAAAAAACGGTGGAGTGTTCCTTTAAGCCAGGTTCACATTGTACGATTTGGCCAAATTTGGAATCCTAAAATATCTCTCTGATTTTAGGCCACAATCCGAAGTCTGTAATCGCTAGTTTGACCATTGTGATCAAATTTTACCTGGCAGTGTCAGTGTCACAGTCCTGCAGTGTAACTTCTCCAATGACAACCGTCAAGTCAAAAACCAATAGGAGTGCAGAACCTGAAGATGCAATTAGTGAGACAACAACAAACCACCACTTGCTCCACACACATCTTCTTCTTTTTTTTTCTCTTTTTTTAAAGTAAAGCCATTATCAAAATGAATGCTAGAGATTATTTTTCTTTGCCAGACACCATTTCAAACTAGGGCTGTGAAAAGATTAATCGCATCCAAAATAAAAGTTTATGTTTACTGTGCATAATATTATGCGATTAATCCGCATATTAGAATGATTTCTGAAGGATCATGTGACACTGAAGACTGGAGTAATGATGCTGAAAATTCAGCTTTGATCACAGGAATAAATTACATTTTAAAATATATTAAAATAAAAAAAGTTATTTTAAATTGTCATAATATTTAATGGTTTTTTTTATCAAATAAATGGAGCCTTGGTGAGCAGAAGAGACTTCTTTTAAAAACATTAAAAATCATCCCGATCCAAAACTTTTGAACGGCAGTGTATATAAATATAAATATTTCATATATAAATAACACATTTTTCTTAAATATATACATGCATGTGTGTAATTATATATAAAAAATAATCATACACAGTACGCACATATTATTATGTAAACACAAACTTTTATTTTGGATGCGATTAACAGCAGCTCAGAGTAATGGAACGTGCCACGGATTGATGATGTATATCTCAGAACGAGTCTTGCATTGCGTGTGTCTGTTTTTAACATGTCTGACATGAATCACAACTGAGATCCTACAGGCTACAGCGAGGATCATGTTCGTATAGTATGAGAAGCAACAATCGTAAAGGACTATTATAAATCGTACAGTCAGTGTGCACAGCTTTAGATTTCTCTATTGTGGTGCATACTAAGGCAAGCATACTTAGGGTTGGGGATTTGAACAAACCCTAATTTAAAGTATCCAACACTGTTTCTGCTACAGACATAACGTTTCCTCAAATCGTGCAGATTGTTGAGTAAAGGCATGATATTACTTTTCAAAGTGACTGGACTTTTAAATTAACATGGCGGAAGATAAAATGAAAGGGACAAAAACATAGTTGCACTGTGAATCTCCAGAATTAACATTGACACTGAGACTCTGGCAAAGGGCCAGCGATTACCAGGATGTACAACAACAGAACTAATTAAAATTAAACAAAAGTCAACAGAGAAGGCAAAACCCAAAGATAAACAAAAAAGACAGCTGCTTTACTGTGAGCTATCCCGCTCATTATTCAGACATTCGTGCTTTATTTCTCCAACCAAAGACCTAAACAGTCAAGTGAGGTTGATGATACTATCCAGCCCTTCACAGATTCAAACCAGGGTCGATTTGGTTAGAACAAACCTTACTCTCACTTTCACTTACCTAAGTGCATTTTGCCATGAAGAACGAGGAGGATGGGAAAATGAAAACACTCTGAGGACAGTAAGTGTGGGCGAGGTCTTTCTACCAAGATGAGAAGTGGTAAACTAACAAATTATAGCTTAGTGCTATGCTCAAACTCTCCTGATATGATTTATCCCATGATTTACAGTAGAGCACAGTTCTGTACAGGGAATATGTCTTTAGAAATGTGATAATGTAAAGCCCCTGACTGTAAAGAGGGTTGTAAAGAGAAATGTAGCTATGGAAAAGAAAACGTGACTGCACTAGAGGACCTCACAATGCCATCTAGGCCTACATGTCATAGAAAGACCAAAAATTACCAAGCTAATCTTATGAGAAAACTATTTTACGAGGTGGAGATTTCGCAATTATTTTGCACCATGTGATTCACATGGAAACATAAGATTTTTGGAAAAAAGGTAGGCATGAAGGTCCACCCCTGAACCTCACCTCATGCGTAACCAGATCACACAAAAATACAAATTCAACCACTCATGCCTTATAGCAAACTCAATATTTAGAGATTTGAATCATCTTGAGTGGGAGAACCATAATCCCAAATAAGTTACAGCAAAAGCAGACGAGAACTTCTCTTTAGTTCACTGAAGACTTCCTCTGCTGACGATAGATAGATAGATAGATAGATAGATAGATAGATAGATAGATAGATAGATAGATAGATAGATAGATAGATAGATAGATAGATAGATAGGTATTGTTGAGATCTGCAACTGTGGTAGTTAGTCATCACATTGTGATTGTTTGTCTGCAATATTCACACAAATTAATACATAATCATAAGATTTGTATCATAAGATTTGTATCTGATTAAAATGGAAAACATCGCGATCATTTGTTGTTGTTGAGACACAATCAAACATCCATTTATACCGGTGGATTGGAGAAAAAAATGCCCGGATTTATAAACACGATGAGAAATTGAGCTCGCACATTCATTTTAATCAATAAACCACACCTTTTATTTATTTTATCAACCAGAAATCTGGCTAAAATTACCTTGAGGTCTATTTTCAATCTCAACGGTTAACAAAAACATCTGATATAAAATAAGGCGTTCGTAGCCTACTCACCTTGTCGAGAACCACAAATGTGGTGTGAATAAAATCCTTTTGTTTTCTGGCTGCTCTGAATGACCTTTGATTTACTGTTTTCGGTCTATGAATGAACGAGGCTCAGCTTTCCATAGTCAATAATGTTTTGCGGCTCTAGCAGACGAAATGAAACGGAGAGTGAGCGCGTTCAGTGCGCGTTCATGACTGGGGTTGCCTGGGAACGCGCACAGCTGCACGAGTCATCTTCACGCGGGTAACAATTAATGTATCCAACGTCACGATCAAAAGCGATCGGGAATGATCTGATGCCTGTCTGGATAAGCAGTGCTTATTGCGTCCCTGAGAAACAGCACACGGCCGAAGGGGGAGTCAAACCCATGACACCCATATGAGACTGTGGGAAAATTGAAGGCAGCAGGCAGAGAGGGGAGGGCGCTTGACGTGACACTGTTTTACTACGTTACACTTGACTAGCAGAGACAAGTCTGCAACTGCAGGAGAGAGAGAGAGAGAGAGAGAGAGAGAGAGAGAGAGAGAGAGAGAGAGAGAGAGAGAGAGAGAGAGAGAGAGAGAGAGAGAGAGAGAGAGAGAGAGAGAGAGAGAGAGAGAGAGAGGGCGGGGTTTATCATGACTGTAGAGAATAGTATAAGGTATAACTGGGCCACCTATTGCTGGATCTAGGGCACCCACACGTCATTTTGAGATTGCTCGGTGCAAAAATAAATCAATTTATAAAGAAGAAAATGAAAAAATACAATTTTGTACGGCTTACATAGTCTGTCATAAATGTAAATAAAGAAATAAAAATGGCGAACGCAAAAGCTTTAATATAAAGCAAATAATATAAGTGGGGTTTCGTTTTTGAACAAACCTGTCTTTCAGGTCATTAAAAATCATTTAAGATTATTTGTTCCAGAAACAATTTTTGTTATGTTGGTTGAAAGTCTCCTAACATCCAACAATCACTAAGTAAGGTGATCTAAATGTATTTATATTATCTGTGGAAGGCATAGGAGGACCATAAAATGTTCGTCCAGTCATTGCATTCGGGCCGATGTCTTACCTGTCTGTCAACATGTATTTTCATACATGCACCTGTTTGCGCAGATATCACACGTCATTAGTGCGTTTCATGCTATGCAGAGTTAGACAGACGTCAGTTACCGCAACCTAAATAGCAGTTGCCTTTTACAGTTTCTCCTGAACCAAAACAATGAGCTTATACTGCATTCCCGCCATAACTACTGTAATTTGGAAGCAATGGAAAACCCGTGACGTTATTCTTGGAGCGGTTCGTGACACAAATTATGCATTTCAATGGCAACAATCAACGACGAAACGAATCTGCAGCAGTCAGGTGGTACAGGTCTTTAAGTTGTTTATGTTCATTATTATTGTAATGTTAGGCCTATTTGAGACATGAGGTAATTTAACGCGGTCTCTCTGTGATGCTTTGCAGAATCTGCTGTGTGTGTTCATGTGTTTTGAAGGAGGTGTGGTTTTGGAGACGCTCTGGAGGGAGGGTGGGATCTCATGCTCTCAAAGTCTTATTTTGAGAGAGAAAGTAGCTGCATTTTTTAAAAATGAAATGCGTCAATATAGGTCTATATTAGGCTACTATAGCGATGATCACATTTAGCACATGTAGTGCTGTGGCTTTGGAAAAGCCTTTTGTTTTTACAATGTAGATTGTTTTCTAACAATCTTCTACCTTCATATCTTAAGTTTTAATAAATCACTAGTTCTAAGCTTTTAATAAGCAACACATTAATTTAAAAAAATGTATTAGCCTATATACTTTCAGAGCTCAACAGAGGTCAGTTTTTTTTACTCTCAGGCAAGTTTTTCCAGCATCTTATTAAAGAAGAGGAATTCAGACATATGCACATTCCTCACTGGATATTAGGAATAAGATTTGGGAGTTGTAAAGTAGATTTCACTTCTTTTTTTTTTAAAGAGCGCTTGCCTTCAGCTTGCCATTTCACTAACATGACAAGTCTCATCAGATTTTGAAAGCCACATACCAGAAACTATAGCCTGAGGCTTATTCCTGTTGTCTTCCTCCATTTTGCACATTATATGCTTGTTTTACAGAAAATCCTAGTTTATCTCCAAATATTTGCCAATGCTGTCCTCTGCTGGTGGTGACTGGTTGCTCTCTGAAAGGCTGTTTCATGATGTCAACATGTTATTTACTGTAATATTCAGCAACAACTTTTGTAAGAAATAAGACCATAAAAATATTAGATTGCATTAAAAATGAAATCAGGTTTATTCATGTTATGTGTTATTATTAATATTATTATTTAAAAAAACAGAATGTGACACACATGTGAGAAACTATAGGGAGATGTTCCTGGCAGATGAGCTCTTAGCAATAAACATTACAGATTGTAAATAAGAATTATATGGAGTGAAATCTGAATCAAACATATGTCAGCGCGAAACTGAACACAAACCTGGTGTTTACATATTCAAGTGATATAGTGTTTGATGTGATTTATGTTAGAATTAAATATGCACGAAGGGAAGATATTCATGCAGCACTAAAGTACTGAAAATACATGTGCTGATTCAACTGAGTGGGGTTTTGATGGACAATATGTAAAATAACTTGTCTTACAAAATAATTTTCTGTTCTTAAGGTGCGATAAGACTAGACCTTGTTTTTGCATTCACTTGTATTCATATGCATGCAAATGTGGGAGACCGGGATCACAAGCATATGTGTAGCCTATAAGTTTTGCCTTTTGTTGTGTATTAAAATTTGCTGTGAATTCATAGTGAAATTGAAAACATGTTTGACCAATAGAGGAATTAAATATCCCATGCTGACCTCATCAAGAAGTGACGACATCTTTAGGCAGAAAGATTTTGAAAAGGAGCCTGATCAACAACAACAATGGCTTGGAGCTTGATGAATTTAAACAGACAAGTTCAGTTTTGCTTCTGAAAGGGATCGTTCACCCGACCAAAAATAATAATAACGATAATAATAACAATTCTGTCATTATTTTTTTTAACCCTTATGTCATTTCAAACCTGCATGACTTTCTTTCCCTTCCATGGCCTGTTCTGTCCACTCTTTTTAATATAATGTAAGTGAATGGGAACTGGACCTGTCAAGCTGGAAAAGGACAAAAAGCATCATAAAAGTGGTTGATATGACAATAGTCATCTGATAGCTTTGCATTAGAAACAGACTGAAATTTGCATTTTATTTTCCTGAAAACCTTCGCTGACCATGATGTGGATTAGTATTATTTGTATACCATTATTTATTGATATAGAATAGATTATACTGTATTTATTCATGTTGAATTCGATTCTATTTTTATATTTTCAGTTTTCATTTTAATTTAAGTTTTAGTAATTGTGCTTTTGTCACTTTTATTAGTGTTCAAATTTTTTTTCAGAATAGTTTTAGTTGCCAAGTTTAAGTTTTATGATTTTCATCTAACATTTATATTTCATTTTAATTTATTTATTTTTGCTTTCTTTCAATCACCGAAAATGATCTTTAATAGTTTTAGTGAACAATAACAACTCTAATTTAAAATGATCTTCTCGTGTTCCACAGAAGAAGCTTTTGAGTGCCATTAAGGTGAATAAATTATGACAGAATTTTTTTTTTTTTTTTTGGGTGACCTATTCCATTAAGATCAAGTCATTCGTTTTCAAATAAACCCAAAGACCTTGATTAGCGAGCTCAGAATGGTTCAGATATGTTTAACTTGGAAGTCAATTCTGCTGGAACGTTCCCTAAAAGTCTTTTAATGGATTGTTGATGGACAATATGTAAAACAACATTCAAAATATCAAAAAAGCTTTTCATTCCACTTAAGTCCAGCACTTTTACTCCTCTTTGTCTCTGTGGTTAGACGAGACGCTGGGGAAGAGCACGTCGCTCTCCACCGACAGGTTGCTGCCGAGTCCCGCGATGCGACTGCGCAGAAGAAAGTGAGTCCTGCGCTGAAGCAGCCGCTGCTGCTCCTGTTTGAGCTCTACGTAGGAGCGCGAGAATGTGTGGAAGATGGAGGTGACGGGGAACGCCATGAGCAGGATCCCGCTGAGGATGCTGCTGAGCGCCACCACCTGTCCCGGGATGCTGCGCGGCACCATGTCACCGTAACCCACCGTGGTCATCGTGATCACGGCCCACCAGTACGTGGCGGGAATGCTACTGAACTCTCGCGTGGCCGCCGCCTCGTTCTCGATCAGGTAGAGGAGCGGGGAGAAGAGCGCTATGGCGACGCAGAGGAAGAGGAGGAGCAGGCCGAACTCTCGCGTGCACCTGCGCGCCGTCAGCCCGAGCGTCTGGAGTCCGAGCGAGTGGCGCGCAAGGCGCATCACGTAGAGGATGCGTAACGCCCGCAGGACCCGAAGCACGAGGCCCACTTTGTCCAGGTAACTGCTGCCTGAGCCCAAGCGCTTCTCCCCCGTGGAGGTGCTGTCCACCACCAGCGTGATGTAGTAGGGCAGGATGGCTATGACGTCGATCAGGTTGAGCGGGCGCCGGAGGAAGGCCAACTTGCTGCGGTCTTGGATGAAGCGCAGCGTGAACTCCAGCGAGAACCAGGCCACACACACTGTCTCCACTATGAAGATGTTGTAGCACATCTGAGAGCATTTCCCCTGAAAGAGATCAATGGAAAAGTTTATTACTATTTGTATAGCATGTATTATAACATTATATGCGCACTACTGTTCAAATGTTTGGGGTCAGCAAGAAGAAATTGATAGTTTTATTCGGCATGGATGCATTATATTGATCAGAAGTGACAGTAAAGTCATTTATAATGTTACAAAAGATTTCTATTTCAAATAAATGCTGAACCTCATATTCATCATAGAATCCTGAAAAACTGCATCATGGTTTCTTGAGGAACAAATCATGTTAGAATGATTTCTGAAGGATCACGTGACACTGAAGACTGGAGTAATAATGGTTAAAGGTAATCATATAAATTGTAGAGATATTTCACAATATTAGTGTTTTTACTGACAAAAAAAAAGCAGTGTTGTGAGCATAAAAAAAACTCACAACACTGCATTTTCTTTATTTGTTTTTTTCTTTCACTTCATTTTGTTCATCGTTGTCTCGATTTGCAAGTATATAGCAAGTAGCCCATGTCATATAATGCCTCCTTGTTAGAGCGCCTGACTCCCATGCTGGAGATCCGGGTTCGAGGCTCGTGCAGAGCAGGGCGAGTAGGACCCTGGTGATGGGTTTTATATTTCATATCATTGAATTCAGGTGTTCCAATCACTTCCTTGGCAACAGTTGTATAAAATCAAGGACCTGCATACAGACTGCTTTTACAAACATTTGTGAAAGAATGTGTCGCTCTCTGGAGCTCAGTGTACCGCCTGTACAATAAGTCCATTCTGGACGTTTCTCTGCTTGTAATCTGTTTCTCTGTCTGGCAATCCGATTGATGAGTCTGGGTTTGGCGGTCGCCAGGAGAACGTTACTGAACTGCATTGTGCCAAGTGTAAAGTTTGGTGGAGGGGGGATTATGGTGCGGGCTTGTTTTTCAGGGGTTGTGCTTGGGACCTTATAGTTTCAGTGGAAGGAACTCTTAATGCTTCAGCATACCGAGACATTTTGGACAATTTCATGCTCCCAACTTTGTGGGAACAGTTTGGGGATGGCCCCGTCCCTGTCAGGTTCTGCAAGAGAGAGAGAGGACCCAGACTCAGAATGAACAGTGATGTTTTATTGACAAGACTGTAGATAGGGCACAACAAGGAGAGTGAGGCGTGAAACAGTTCAAACAGTAGGGCTGGGCATGCAACACGATGCCAGGCAGGGAGGATGACCACTGAATACAGTCCTGGGGTGACCATGAGCTTGAGGAGTGTAGAGGAAGAGACAGCACCAGGTGGGACGATGGTGAGGAACCGATGTAGCACCAGTCTTGCTGCAAGGCAGAAGCTCCCAGAACCGGAGGCTTGACACTTGAGTATCAGGCCTACTCCATACGGACACAGGTAATTTTTTTTTTTTTTTTAATAACTTTTTTTTTTTACACGGTTCGGCCGTTCGTCCACACGGAAACGCAGTATCAGGTCACTGAAACCGAACATTTTTGAAAACCCTACCAGGGTGAGGATTTTCAGAAACACCTGTTGCAGTGTTGTCGTGTAGACAGTAGAACCGGGGGTTTCGCCTTGCGACGTCAGAGTGTGCGCCGTTATCCGCTGTGTTTGACGTCAGATTGTGCGCCGCTGGCATGCTCTTGACAGCGCTTTATAGCGTGTTTTTGCGTTTTCATGTAGACGGAGATTAAACAAGACAAGACAAGATAAACAGGCAAGGCACAAGAGAGTAATTCAATCGGAAATATAAAAATAAAGACTGAAACAGAACAATGACTACTGAAGGAGCAAAACAAAAAAGAAAACTAGGAATAAAATGACTGAAACTTGCAATCAAACGAAAAAACAAAAGACTAAAATTAAATAGAACAAGACTGGAAGGAAATAAGCAAAAGGATACACTAGAGCTAGAAAGACCAGTATCACGACAAGAACTAGGTTTAATACAGGGAGGCAAACAGGAATAAACCACAAAACAAACCAGCAAAGATATTAGGGAAAGAGGCACAATATAAAGGGACCAGAGCACATGAGGATCAGGTGAGCACAACTAGTGAAACAAGGACAAGACGTGGACTAAACTTTTGAGAACGGCAGGAGTGCTGGGGCTGGCATCGTGCTGCCCCCTCCATCCCCGGCATCTTCTGTATTAAACATCAGACAATCGGATGTCCTTCACCTCTTTAGTTGCTGTAATCCTCGGAAAAGTCCTGGCCCTGATAAAATATGTGGTAATACTCTCAAGCACTGTGCAGAACAGCTAGCCCCTGTGTTTACTGATATTTTTAATTCTTCTCTTAATCTCTGTAAAGTCCCCATCTTGTGGAAAACATCGACAATTGTACCTGTGCCAAAACTGCCAAAACCCACAGAGTCCAATGACTTCCGACCGATTGCATTGACATCATTGGTCATGAAGTGCCTGGAGCGCTTGGTAAAGAAGTACATTGTATCACAAACCCAGCATCTTATGGACCCCCTGCAATTTGCTTATCAAGCCTCCAGGGGGGTGGACGATGCAATTTTGACATTAATGAATTATTTGCATATCCACTTTGAAAAACCAAAGACTCATGCTAAGATTCTATTTGTGGACTTTTCATCTGCTTTTAACACTATGCAACCCAAGATTCTTGCAGACATTTTAGCTAGTGAATTCTATCTTAACTCGGGTATTATTAATTGGATCATGGACTTTCTTACCAGTAGAGTACAGCGGGTTAGAGTGGGCTCAGTTCTGTCAGATGTGATGATAACATCAATAGGCTCTCCACAAGGATGTGTTCTATCTCCTTTGCTATTTATTTTATACACAAATTCATGCATTAGCACTTTTCAAAACAGGCATTTTATTAAATATGCAGATGACACAGCTTTAGTGAGTCTATTAATGGATGGGGAGGTGGATCATGGGCCAGTTTTAGACTCCTTTTTAGAATGCTGCAATAATCTACATTTAATTTTAAATATTAATAAGACCAAAGAAATGTCCATAGATTTTAGAAAGTCACAGCAACCCACTGACACCTTTATCAATGGGGAGATTATTCAGGTTGTTTCAAACTATAAATACCTTGGCATTGTACTGGACAACAAGCTTAAATGGGACTCATGGACTGATTTTTTCCACACTAAGACACAGCAAAGAATGTATTTTTTAAAGAAACTGCTTGTTTTTAATGTTAATAACAAAATGCTTCAAATGTTTTATACTGCTTTTATTGAAAGTGTTTTAACTTGCTGCATTATCTGTTGGTTCGGAAATGCCACCGAATCCCAGATAAAGATAATCAGAAAAACAGTTACTTCTGCCAGCAATTTACTTGGGATAACTCTACCGAGCATTGAACACATTTACAAAGACAGGGTGGTGAAAAAGGCTAATTGCATTGTATGTGATCACACACACCCGTTAGCATCTCATTTTAAATTCCTGCCATCTAGGTGTCGTTTCAGTCTACCACTTTTGACTAAGAATAGATCGAAATTTTCTTTTGTACCACAAGCCATACAAGCTTTAAATCACCCAAATTAAGCTAGATGTCTTGCTGGTCTGGTCAGACACAAGGGAGTATAGTGTACTGTTTTGTATTTTATTGTTGGTGTCATATGTCTATGTCTGATGTCATGTCATTAAGTGCCCTGCGACTGTGCCGCAATTCCAATTGCCCCACGGGGAAAATAAAAACTATTACTACTATTACTTACTACTACTACTACTAAACAAGGGGGCGTGGTAACTGGAAACAAGGAGGCGGGACAAGAGGAGCACATGGCCTACAAAAACAAAGACAAAGCCAAACAAGGAAACATTAAACAGTTACAAAACAGACAAGACTGTCAACACCACGGGACCCTGACAGTCCCGTTCCAAAATGACTGTGCACCAGTACACAAAGCAAGGTCCATAAAGACATGGATGAGTGAGTTTAGTGTGGAGGATGTTGACTGGCATCCTGACCTCAACCCGATAGAACAGCTTTGGGATGAATTAGAGCGGAGACTGTGAGCCAGACCTTCTCGTCTAACATCAGTGCCTGACCTCACAAATGCGCTTCGAGAAGAATGGTCAAAAATCCCATAAGCACACTCCTAAACCTTGTGGAAAGCCTTCCCAGAAGAGTTGAAGCTGTTATAGCTGTAGAGGGTGGGTCAACTGTTTATTGTTATTAATAGCCGTGTTGTGTTCTTATAAATACTTTTTATGAGTGATAATACAGTTACTAACTTCTATAAATGCATCATTGATGGCTTTAAGTAAAGTACAGGATGCAATTTCCTTAAGCAAATGTTAATAAATCATGAAGATATGCTCATTATATATTTTACGTTGTTTACTTGTAAATGTAACTAATGAACAATAATTCCTGTAATTAATAGTTCCTTATAAAGTCTCACATTTTCATTTAAGTATCAACTTGGTCTAAGATGTTTCTCGATAAAATAAAAATAAAAACAAATGTGATTGATTTGATGTGAAATGTTGGCATTCTTATTCTTATCTTTTTTGTGTGTGGCTTTTGTATCTTGGGCACAAATCTGAGCACAGTTTGAGACATTTTTGAGATCTCTTTTGGCAAAAGGAAATGTGTGAGATTACAGTATTGGGCACTTTTTTCCCCCGTAAAAAAATCTATTTTCTCTCAATGCAGTCTATGAAAACCCTATGAGAAAAAAACCTCCTTTGGGATTTTACTTATGGCTTAGCATGTCACAAATCTCATGGGGGAATTAATGGATGTCTCAGATAGGTTCATGTATTAACTTTTGGATGTTTCTCCTAAAACTTCTGCATATAAAATAAAAATAGGCACTAAAGGTCCATTGACACGGAGAAAATTAATTATAAAGATAACTATAATGATGATCCCATTATTAAGAATGGGATGTCATGTGCATGTAAATGCAGATGTCCCAAAACCTTTGGCAATATAGTGTATATATTTTATTCACAACAAAAACATTTAAAGATTTAAAGAGCAGTGTTTCATACTGTAAAGTGTTTTTGCAAGACTTCATTTGTTCAAATGTTGTGAATAATTTTATATCTTGCTTAGTATCGTCTTTTCTGGAGCTTGAAACTTTTGGACCCCATTGACTTTCACTGTATGGCCAAAAACAGCTAAAACATACAACTTCTTATCATAAAATATCTTCTTTTGTGTTCTGCATTAGAAAAACAAAAATCATTCTACTTTGGAATGGCATTAAGGTGAGTAAAGGATGGCAGATTTTTTTTTTTTTTGGCTGAACTGTCCCTGCAAAAAAAAAAAAAAAAAAAAATCCTCTGATACCAGTCAATATCTGGTTCTGAGTTGCAATACTCCTAGTAGACCACTAGAGGAAGCTGGAGGTTAATGTAAACACATCCTTCCTAAAGGTGTTTTCAGAACTTTGCTGCATCTTTTATATCACCTTGTCTCACCTCATCCTCAGTGTGTGTTCATTCTCATTAAATCCTAGGATTGCACCTTGAAGACTAACAGCAACAAAGTAAGAAAGATAAATGTGTTGATTGTGGTACAATAGATTAATTCAGCTCACCTGTAAAAAAGGTGGCAATGAATAAGTGCATTGAAAATTACACCTCAGATGATATAAAGATTTATTGCATTTATTTTACATTTAGTGCTTCAGCAGACCAATAAAGCATCCAGCAATAAACCCTCTTGAGATTATTATTACTATGAAGATATAATTAGAACCAACTAAATGTCACCAAGATGGCAGAATGAGGTCAATAGGCTAATAAATGTAACAATATTAATTGGATTTGTCTGTAAATACTTGATTAGAAAATTTGAGGAAAAATTCCTACAACTGTCTTCTTTCAATCCTCACAGTAGATTGCCACAAATAGCCTGTGACATACACAAAGGACATCATTTGTGAAAATGGAAGAAGACTGTCATGCTAGTGCTATGTTGGTCTTATGCTTAATTGAATCTTCTATGCTCTGTTTTTCTCTTTACCAGGGGCAGCCATTTGAATTATTCCAGTGACTGATGTGAGTTGAGACAATGGGTGCCTTAATTCAATTAGTGACGGAGCTGGTTTAACGTACGACTCGGCCTAATTGCCACAAATTATTTCTGGAAAAAGATGACCTCTCCTGTAGCAAAACTGTCTGCTCGAGCAGATTTGCTCTGTTTGAGCAGAACCGTTTTGAACGGGGATCTTGGAGCTTGATGAATTTAAGTAAGTAAGTGAGCTTGATTCTTGAGATCTTCCTTCCTGCAGAGATGAGCTTTGAGATGCTGTACTTTTCAAGTGAACGTAAAGACCTTTATTAGCTGGTTCATTAGTGTTTGAGATCCAACTACAGGACTGAAGCTAGAAAGCATTTTTTAGGGATGCACTATAATATCAGTGCCACATCAGTTACTGGCAAATAGTAGAGTTTTTTTTAATGATTTTATTGGCTATTTAGTTGTGCAACTGCATGTGCATGCATGCTAATTTCCCTTATTTTTACATTTTGTATTAGACAACTAATGGTAACTTTAGACAACTAAAGTTAATCTTTAAAAATGAATAAATTAATAAAATCAACAAGTCTCTAAATTAATTTACATTTTTCATACATGTCATCACATGTTTTGATGCTGAAATTCACATGTAATATTTACAATGAATAAGTTTAGTTTTTACTGTTTTATTTATTTATTCATTTATTTCTTTATTTCTATTTAGCTGTATCAGCCAAAATTGTAATACTGGTGTAACCCTAGTGTTTAAAAAACAAATAGTACAAATCTGATTTACAGTATCATTCAAAAGTTTGGGGTTGTTTAGATTTCTTGAATGTTTTTGAAAGACATCTTTTATGCTCAAATAGGCTGCATTTATTTGATCAAAAATACAGTACAAACTGTAATATTATGAAATATTATTACAATTTAAAATAACTGTTTTCTATTTGAAGATATTGTAAAATATTATTTATTCCTGTGATCAAAGCTGAATTTTCATCATCATTACTCCAGTCTTCAGTGTCACATGATCTTTCAGAAATTCTTCTGATATGCGGATTTGGTCCGTGTCAATCCGTGTATCATTCGTTCAGTCGTTTTTTGATTTAATATTGAAAGTTGAAAAATGAGATAAAAAGAGAATTCGGTTTGATTTTATATTTTTAGATTCAGGGGTAGAAAATGGATAAACAGCTTGAATATTCGATTTCCACATGGGCCGGGCATGACACGCCCCTTTCCGCTGATTGGTCGATCAAAGATCAACCCGTGAATCTAAAAATATAAAATTAAGCCGAATTCTGTTTTTTTTTTCTTTTCATTTTTTGAAAAACTACTGAACACGGATAGATGGATGGACGAACCTGTACACGGACCTGATTTGCTGCTCAAGAAACATTTCTGATTATCATCGATGTTGAAAACAGCTGTGCTGCTTAATATGTTTGTAGAAACCATGACACTTTTTTCAGCATTCTAATAGAAAGTTCTAAAGAACCG